>NC_080542.1:113733909-114053909 GCF_028640845.1 Ahaetulla prasina | reverse complement strand
GCACTCTTATGGTGCACTATGGAAGTATGTAAGCATTTCCTACAACAGAGCTGGTAGCTTGGCAGCCAAACTACTACTCTGCAATTGCATTGTAGCAGGGGTGAAATGCTCCTGGTTCACACCGGCTCACCTGAATAGGTAGCGATGGCAGCTGCCGGTTCAGAGGACCGGTAGCAAAAATCCCTGGCCCCGCCTCCCTGCCTCTGCTGAGCCGCACCATCAGCAGAGGTTTTTTTTTTTACTTTTAAAAGTTTTTCTTCAGCCAAAACATGCCTTTAAAAGTAAAAAAAAAAACCTCTGATGATCGCGGGGCTGAGCAGAGATAATCAAAACCCTTTAAAAGTTTTTTTTTAAAAACCCTCTTCAGCTGAAGGGGAAAAAAAGAAAAGAAAAAAACCCGAGATTTTAAAAGCCTCCTCTGGCGATCCCAGATGAGTTTCCTGATCCTCACAGGCTTTTAAACTCACTTTTTAACAGCCCTCACTTACAAAAGCCCCCACCCATTCCCACCCAATTCCCCCTCCTCACTTACCTATAATTACTGCTTTTTCAGGCTGGCAACACTATGCTTTCTTCAGCTACTGAAGAAAAAAAAAAGCTTGCTTTGACTTCCTGCTTTGCTGGCTGAGGAACTCTGGGATTTGAAGTCCACAATAAAATAAAATAAAATAAAATGATAAAATAAAATATTTGTGCAGCTTTCTGAGATTTGGTGTGTTTCTGTAGTGTTTCACTCTAACTACACAAACACACAAAATCTCAGAAAGCTGTATGTGGCATTTTGTGTGTGTGTGTGTATGTATGTGTGTGTGTATGTGTGAGTTGTATGTGTGTAAAGTGTGAAAGTTGGTTTTTGAGCTTTTTGTGGCTGTGTGAAGTGTGAAGTGCAGCTGCTTTTACATTGTGTGTGAGTCAGTTGTGTTGTGTTGTGTGTGTGTAAAGTGTGAAAGTTGGTTTTTGATACCTCTTATTGTTTTTTATACTTTATTTATTATTTTTATTATTTATTGTTATTGGCCATGCCCACCCAGTCATCTGACCACCAAGCCATGCCACCAATTAAGCCACGCCCACAGAACCGGTAGGAAAAATTTTTAGATTTCACCCCTGCATTGTAGTCTCCTAGTTAATGTAACAATGCTATACAATAACAACAACAAGAAGCCCTGTTAAGCCACTCTTTATTCCTTTTATTTCTAACTCTACTAAAAGAAATTGTATCTCCTAATCTTAGTATCATTCCAGATACCCTACATTTCCCCTCCATTAATTTTAGTATTTAGCTGTTTAAGCTGACACTTCCCTGTCTATTCTTTAGATACAAACTCTATTGCAGTCAATAGTATTTCTTGTTGAATCTTTTGGACTATAAGTGTGCATGAGGGGTTTTTATCTTTGTAAAACCAGACAGGTTAAGTCTTGGAACCTTTGTTAAAACTTTCAGAATTTTTAAAGTTGATTATACTCTGACAATGATGTAATTGCCCAGTGGAATACCGCACTGAGATCCTTAAATATGTGTTTCCCACCTTTGACAGCCACTCACAGAAAATAACAATGAGGTAGAAGTTCAGTCCCAGCTTTTGCAGAGCCACATTGGAATGTATTAGAATAAATGGGAATCATTGCAGTAGTCTTATTTTTTTCCTATTTATAAAAATATTTCATAATCAGTGTATGTGCTACTTAATGTTTGGTGTTATTATTTTAACTTTAAAAATCTGTGTATTTTTTACAATGTTATTTTATCTAAAAAAGCCAACTCCCTAAAATAATGGCAGCAATAGGGTTTAAGCAATGGTGGGATTCAAGTAATTTAACAACCGGTTCTTTGCGCTAATGATTTCTTCCAACAACTAGTTCATCAAACTGCTCAGAAAGTTAACAACCGGTTCTCCTGAAGTGGTGCAAACTGGCTGAATCCCACCACTGGGTTTAAGTATTTAAATATAAAATGATTCATGTCCGGATCATTTTTTAAATAAAGATCAACTTTGATCAACATATTTATCTTATCGGGAGATAGGAGGTACCTGCAATGCATGGAATCATGGTGCTAATAAAGAGAAGAAAAAAAATTAACAACTGAAGCAGAACACATAAAGAACCAAGGAAATCCTATGAGCAATCAGTGGAAAATTTGTAGCTCTTCTGTCCCAGTGATGGAAGAGAAGTTGCCTGGAATGACTAGAATCTTGAATGATTTATACAATGCAATTCCCATTGATTTACAGAGAATCAGAATGCAATGTCCAAGGAATAATTACTTTGAAATAACTCTTTACTCTTTGACTTCTATCTAAAGTCAGTTTTCAGATGAAAATAGTCCAAACACAAATTATTAGTTTTACTAGAGACCTATTACAATCACCAGGACAATTTCATAATATCTAATTGATGACCCATTAATTTCAACTTCACCTTAATGTAACTAAATCTCTTTGGATCTGAGCCATGTTTCAAGCCATTGCTATGCTGCTTAATTAGAACGAAAGCATCACTGGTGTGTTGTGTGAACAATCCCCTAGTTCATTGCAATAAAAAATAAAGTTAGAAAACAAAAAGATAATTTGCATTTATTATCATTGTATTTGGTGGCTTTCCATGGTGATACAGTTTTCCTACAGCAGAGCAACCAAAAGGATTCCCTAAAGCATGACTGCAAGGCTGTGAATTATATAATTTCCTATATTTTATTCATCCCAGCAAGCATTCTATTTGTCACAAAATGCAATGTGTAGTTTATTGTAACAGAATACTAAAGTTTGCTAGTCTGAGAGATTCATTCAGAATGGTCTAATCACATGGGATTTATTTTTTTTTATAGAAAATAAAAGTGCCATTTCCCTGTGTGGCAGCTTGTCATTTTCTTGCTGAAAATTGCCATCCATTTTGGTGTAAATGCATCTCACTGTAATTAACTGAAAGTTAAACAAGGGGATTGTGCTGTTGACTAAAGACAGCGTCCAAAAAGGAAAATAATATTCGGTGATGACAGAGCTTCTAATGGGAACCCACTAAAGCCTCATAAAAGGATCCATTTAAAAATTAGAAAATGAAAGCAGAGGCCGGTGAGGTACTTATAGTGAGGAAAATAAACTGGGAAAAGAAAAGAAGATTCTTCCCTTTCGTCTCAATGTTCTCCAACATTATTCAGTCTGTCTCTTGTCATATAGCACTAGTGTTTTTCCTGGTCCGTGTGATCAGAAATCATTTATTATTATTTAGCATTCGTCAATTCTACATTTGCCAGGACCCTATAGTGCTATTACAAAGTTGTTGTTTGGCTGCCAGTAATTACCAATCTGTTTTGTTCACGTGCTATCCAGAGTGCAGGCAGGGGTGGACTAGCTCCACACTTAAAGGTGTCCTGCAGTGTCATCCAGGGCTTTTCCTTCCATTAATGTCACCTCGCATTTGGGCACTCGCATTTGGGCATTCTGGCAAATCCAGCACTGGTTGAATTCATGCTGTCACTCGAAGCACTGTTTTTCCCATTGAAGTGGTATTTATCTATTTGTATTTGCATGCTTTTGAAGTGCTAGGTTGGTGGAAGCTGAGGCAAGTGATGGGAGCTTACCCCATCACACTATGCTAGAACTTGAACTGGCAGAATATAAACCTTCTCCAGCATTATTAAGTCATTGAGCCACTGCAGCTCCCATCCAAAATCACTGCATCATGTTAATACAGTATAAGACCACCTGAATAAATAAATATATAGACCATGCAATATTTAACTAATATTCTTTCAATAGCTAAACCATGGATAAATCCTTCAAGAACTGTATCACACAAACACAGCACATTTCTCACATGCATTCCTTGTTTATACAGATAGTCCTTGACTTATGGCCATTACTGAGTCCAAAAGTTCTGTTGCTAAGCCAGGCAGTTATTAAGTGAGCTTTGCCTCATTTTATGAACTTTTCTGCCACAGTTGTTAAGTGACTAATGTGGTTGTTAAACAAACTGACTTCACCCATTGACTTTGCTTGTCGGAATCCCACTGGGAAGCTTATCAATGGTGAGCACCTGACCCCAGGCAGTGCACCTGTCATAAATACATGACAGTTATCAAGCACCCAAATCTTGATCATATCATGGGTGTTAAGTTCGGGAAGTAACGAGGCTGGAGACCAGGGTAGTGACAACAGCTCTTTAATATAGGGTGAACCCAGCAACTGGCTGGGAGAAAAACCTCTCCTTTTATACAGTTCTACTGGAGGCTTCGTCCAATCAGCAACGTGCTGATTTCCCGCTCAAATATTTAAAGGCACAAACATGAATACATAACACTCCTCCCCTCCCAGAAAACACTTTGCCTCTATTTACATATTTATTTACATGTTATTTTTTCGACGTAGTCACGCAAATAACCTGGGCGTCTCCTAGTTCTTTCTGACCTGCGCGGTTCAGTTCTGGGTGGTGTTTTGAGCTGGTCGGAGGGGCTGTTTTCTCCTCCCAGCTCTTTCTCTGAGCCAACGGGCTCCGGATTATTGGCCGACTCTTTTTCTTGGCCATCCGGCCGTGGATTATTTTTGAAACTGTCCCTGCTGTTTCCTTCGGGAACCTGATGGCGTCGCTGGAACTCTGGGACCTCAGCTAAGTCTTGCGCCTCCCCCGGGTCATTGTCAGCTGTGAATTCAAATTGGTATTGGTCATGATTTGTTTCATTTGGTTCGGTTTGATCAGTTATTCGTTTCCTTATCTGATCTATGTGGCGCCTCCACACTCGGTTGTCTGGTAGCTCTACCACGTACGATTTTGGGCCGGTTATCTTTATTATTTGTCCTGCGAACCAACTAGGGCCGTCCCCATAGTTCCGGGCCCACACCCGGTCGCCTATGCTCATTTCCCTTGTCTTTTCTAGTTCCCCTTTGTAACCCTCTGGTGTGTAATGGGGATTCAGACGGTCAAGTGGGCATCGGAGTTTCCGTCCCATTAGTAATTCGGCTGGGCTTTTTCCGGTGGCCGTGCTTGGGGTTCTGTGCTGGACGGCTAAGAAAAAGTCTATCTTTGTTTGCCAGTCACCTGGCTTGAGCCTGGACAATGCCTCCTTAGCGCTCCGGACGGAACGCTCTGCAAGGCCATTCGACGCAGGGTGGAAAGGCGCAGAGAGGGCATGTGGGATCCCCCCCCCTGCCAGGTATTCTTCAAACTGGGCTGCCGTGAATTGAGGCCCATTGTCGGACACCAGAGTGTCCGGCAACCCGTGAGTTGCAAATAGGTGGCGCAGGGCTGCGATTACTGCTTCGGCCGTAGTGGATTTCATGAGTATGATCTCCAACCATTTGGAGAATGCATCAACAACCACTAGGAACGTTTGGCCGTGGAAGGGGCCAGCAAAATCAATGTGGATTCTTGACCAGGGCCCTTGGGGCTTTTCCCATTCCTGACTGGGGCCGTTGGGGTAGAGGTCTGGACTCTTGGCAAGCCTGGCATTTCCCTACCCTCTCAGCAATCTCTGCCCATGAGTGGCCACCACACATAGCTTCTAGCTAACCCCTTCATCCTTACGATCCCTGGGTGACCCTCGTGGAGGAGGTCCAATACCTTTCCCCTTAATTTATCAGGAATTATTACACGATCACCCCATAACAGGCAACCCCCTTGAGCCGAGAGCTCATCTCGTTTTTTAACAAAATCTTTGAACCGTTCGCCCGGCGCAGCGGGCCACCCTCTCTGTACCCAACCGAGTACAGTCCTTAACACAATGTCCCGGTATGATGCCCGAGCCACTTCCTTAGATGTGACTGGGCCAGAGTCCAAAGAGTCAATAAGTAGAATGGGTGTCCCCGGAGTGGGGTCGTCGGTTGCCCCTGGTAGTGGGCATCGGCTTAACGCGTCTGCATGCCCCACTTCTTTTCCTGGTCGATGCTGCAGCTTGTACGAATAAGCGGCTAGGAATATAGTCCATCGGGTCAGTCGTGGCGAGAGTGCCACAGGCGTTGGGCGGTCGCCAGCCAGTATCCCTAGTAGCGGTCTGTGGTCAGTCACGATTTCAAAATTCCGCCCAAAGACATATTCGTGGAATTTTTTAACCCCTGACACAATGGCTAGTGCTTCTTTATCTAGCTGGCTGTAGTTTCTCTCTGGGGAGGACAACGTTCTAGAGTAAAAAGCTATAGGGGCTTCTGTGCCGTTTGGGAGTCTATGGCTGAGTACAGCTCCCACCCCATAAGGGGAGGCGTCGCAAACCAGCACTAGGGGTAATGAGTTGTGATATTGGATGAGCAGGCTATCACTTGAGAGCAGGTTCTTTACTGCCTCAAAAGCCCTATTTTCCGACTTTCCCCAAGACCAAACAGTATTTTTTCCTAAGAGCCTATGCAGCGGTTCCGCAACGGTTGCTTTGTTCTTTAAAAAGACCGCGTAAAAATTCACCAATCCCAGGAATGCCTGCAGCTCTGCTTTGTTTTTGGGCGCTGGAGCCTTCCTAATTGCCTTAACCTTGCTCTCAGTGGGGTGAATTCCTTTCTTGTCTATCCGGTAGCCCAAGAAATCGACGGATTCGACCCCTATCTGGCATTTGTTTGCCTTGACTTTTAATCCGGCTGTCCGGAAAATGCCCAAAACCTTTCTTAAACGCTCCCCCAATTCCTCCATGTTTTCCCCTGAAATTAGGACGTCGTCAAAGTAGGGGACTACCCCTGGGAGCCCCTGCAGTAGTCGTTCCATTATGTTTTGGAACAACCCTGGTGCCACACTGACCCCAAATTGCAATCGGGTGCACTTGAATGCCCCCCTGTGCGTTACAATCGTTTGGGCTTCGGCTGTGCGGGCGTCAACGGGCAGTTGCTGGTAGGCTTGGGCCAAGTCTAACTTTGCAAAGACTTGCCCTTGCCCTAAAGAGTGCAATAAGTGTTGCACCACGGGAACCGGGTAAGCGCTTTTCTGTAAGGCTTTGTTAAGCGTCGCCTTGTAGTCAGCGCAAATTCTAATTGACCCATCCGGCTTTATTGGGGTGACGATTGCCTCCCACTTTGCGTGATCGACTGGCACCAGAATCCCCTGATTTATGAGCTTGTCCAGCTCCTTATCGATTTTTGGTTTTAGGGCAAAAGGGACTCTCCTCGCCTTAAGCCTAATGGGGGCTACCTGGGGGTCTAAGTTGAAGGAAATAGGGGTCCCCTTGTACTTGCCCAGGCAGTCCTTGAAGACATCTTCGAACTCGTTAAAGAGAATGTCTTTCAGGTTACAGTCACTCCTGTAGATGCCAGTCACTCCCATGCCCAGGGCACGAAACCAGTCTAGTCCCAACAGACTGGGCAGAGTTCCTTCGACGATCGTGATGGGCAGGGTCTTCTTGTGTGGACCGTACTCGACTCGGACGGAGGTGGTCCCTCGAACAGGGATGCGATTCCCCTGGTAGTCGTGGACTCATAGCCGTTGTGCTTGCAGGTGGCGCCGCGACAGACGGCAGCGACCGCCAAAGTGTCCCAGGACATGATGGTGATCGCTGATCCCGTGTCTACTTCAAGCCGCACCGTACACCTCTATTTTTGGCTTGGTGAAGATCTTCTTCTCCACTGGGTCGAGGCGCGCCTATGACCACAGTTGTTTGGTTGGAATCCGCGCTTTTTGTTTGAGCCAATCGCGGTCGCCTTGCCGATTCCGCGCCTGATTGGCGATTTGAATTTTCGGCGGAAGGTTGGGCCGCTCGACAAACTTGAGCTAGGTGCCCTTTCTTCCCACACCGCCGCAGGTCGCGTCCTTAAACTTGCAGCGTTGCGCTGGTGTTGACCCCGCAGCTCCGCATTCATCTCTGTCCCTTTGTCGCGTTTCTCGGTTCGGCAGACCCTTCCTCATCTTCACCGCCGGATTCGGTCTGAACCTCCTCCTGGTGCACCGGGTTGCCTTCGCGCCGCCTTTGGTGGGACAGGCTTCTGCAGTGCCTCCGCCGCTTGGGTGGACATTTCATGTGCTCTGGCTTCATCCAGAGCGGTGGCCAGCGTTAGGTTGCTCTTTGCTAGCAGCCGCCGCCGCAAACGGATGTCTTTGACGCCTCGGATGAGTTGCTCGAGGAGCACCTCGTCAGGTCGCGTATCCGCAGTCCTTGGACGCTTTTCTTAGGGCGCCATGTAGTCACCGATGGTTTCGCCCATCTGCCTTCGCCTCCGAATTCAAACCGCCGCACGTATTTGGACGGCGCAGCGGCGTGGTTTTTAGTAAAGTCTGTAGAGTTGGCCATGACACCGACTGCAACGGCGTTGGCTCCGCCAGGGCTTCCGCCATATCAATGCCCTCCGGACCACAGTGGCTTAAGAAATAAGCCCTTTTCCGGTTATCTGGAACTCCTTGCAGTTCGTTGGCTTCTAGAAAGCTTTCGAAACGGGTCATATACGTTCCCCATTTCTCCTTAGCCGGGTCAAACGGTGCGGGCGGAGTGTAACTGGCCATCTCCGCTTTTCTGCCCTGAGTTTGCTGGGTTCGGGTCTATCGTGCTTCAGCTCGGTTCTGGTTCTCCTTAGCCTCGAAATCCCATCCTCGTCGCCAATGTTAAGTTCGGGAAGTAACGAGGCTGGAGACCAGGGTAGTGACAACAGCTCTTTAATATAGGGTGAACCCAGCAACTGGCTGGGAGAAAAACCTCTCCTTTTATACAGTTCTACTGGAGGCTTCGTCCAATCAGCAACGTGCTGATTTCCCGCTCAAATATTTAAAGGCACAAACATGAATACATAACAATGGGTATGCTGTGATGACCATAAGTGTAAAAAATTGTCATAGTTTCTGTGTCATTATAACTTCAAACAGTTGCCAAATGAATATTATCAGTCAAGAACTAATTGTATGTGGTCTCAATTTCCAAATTGTACTGAATTCCAACTTGTAAAATTTCCAAATCATAAATCTATACTCATGCATTGAGTTGTACATCATGCTTGTGCCTGCTGGGATGAAAATACATCTAAATGCATGTGTATGTATATATGCATACACATATACATACATATACAGGTATATAGACATTGATTGATAGATTATATAAATATAGATCCATCTGTCAGGGTTCCAAGTAACATCCTCAATGAAAGAAGACTCCGAGGCTGGAAGTTCCTCAAAGGTCCATTTTATTAGAGATGTCATATTGGCACATCTGGGAAAACCCGAATCTGAAAGCTTCCAGGTTTTCCCCACCCAAAGGAAAGTCAAAGTCCCTTCCCCTGCACCCACATGTCCATCACATAGTCCAATCAATTCACCGTCCCAACTGGAGATGCCTCCCAGTCACGCCACTCCAGGTGCAGGCCGAATGTCCTTGACTTTCAGAGAAAGGAATGCTATTATGGCTAGATATCTCCACCACTCCATGCAATCCCCCCTCCCAGTTTCCCACAGCACTAAATGTGGCAGCCTTGAAGAGCCAAATAAAAATATGGCCTCCAGGGCTGACACCATCTTCATCTGTATCTTCATCTCCATCTCCATCTATCTCCATCTCCATCTCCATCTCTATCAATCTATATAATATTTATATAGATATATGTAACTAGTCTATAGTTCCCTTCCATAATCACCCAGGATGAATTAGATGAACAGGTTGAAGCCTCAGGATCACATTTGATCCAAATCATATTTAAGTGAATCCCCCAGTTGGTTCTTCCATCACTTCCATAATTATATTATCACCAACTTTCCTATGAAAATTTTCATGCAATATTCAACCTTCCTTTTTTAGAAAAGGCTACAAAGTGATCATGTTCTGATACTGCGCAGCTTCAGAGAATATTGAATGAAATTAAATTTCTGACCCCTTCCAGCCAGGATTTATGCCCAGTAATTCTCCATAGTGGAAACAAAAAAAATGGAACCATGTTCACTGGATGTCTATCTATCTATCTATCTATCTATCTATCTATCTATCTATCTATCTATCTATCTATCTATAAGCAGCTCTGTCAGGTCTCGATCAAAATGTTTGATAAATTCAAACAATGGTTAGGTATCTTTCTATTGTATCAGGACTTCTTTAACAATCATGATTTAAGCAACATTTTCTAACTTTAGGATCCTAATGATTGCCTCTATGATTTAAATAAATAAAAATATACTTGCAATTAAATTTAATCAAATTCTTTCCCTGCCCACTTCTTTGTCCTGCTCCAACTCATATTAAGGAATGAGGAATCAGGGGTGGGTTTCAAAACCCGTTGCTATCAGTTCACTCATGGGCATGGGCACATTTGCACACGTGACGTTTCTGACATGCGCAGAAGCATCGGGGCAGGTGGGTGGAACTTTCCGCCGCCGCTGCTACTGGTTCACCCGATCAGGGGCGAACCAGTAGCAACTCACCACTGCTGAATGTGCATGCAGTTGATGAAAAGATGAGGGATATCTAGATTAAAGAAATACTCTTAACTATCTCTCTGACAGGCCATGATTTATTATTCCCGTTCGGATTATTGCAATGCTCTCTACATGGGGCTGCCCTTGAAGTGCACCCAGAGACTGCAGCTAGTCCAGAATGCAGCTGCGTGGGTAATAGTGGGAGCAACTCGTTGCTCCCATGTAACACCAATCCTGCGCAGTTTGCACTGGCTTCCTGTGGTCTTTTGGGTGCGCTTTAAGATTCTGGTTACCATCTTTAAAGCACTCCATGGCTTAGGCCCCGGGTACTTACGGGACCGCCTGCTGTTACCCTATGCCTCCCACCGACCCGTACGCTCACACAGAGAGGGCCTTCTCAGGGTGCCGTCCACCAGACAATCGGCTGGCGGCCCCCAGGGGTAGGGCCTTCTCTGTTGGAGCTCCTACGCTTTGGAATGAACTTCCCCCTGGTTTACGTCAAGTACCTGATCTTCGGACTTTTCGCCGTGAGCTGAAAACGCACCTATTTATTCAAGCGGGACTGGCTTAGAAGTTTATTAATTTTAACTGGGGTTATTTAGATTTTAGTATTTTAAAGGGTTTTAAATTTTAATATGTTTTAAATTTTGGCCAATTTTATAATAAGTTTTTTAATTGTTTATTTTAATTGTATTTTGTTACTGTTTTTATTTTGGCTGTACACCGCCCTGAGTCCTTCGGGAGAAGGGCGGTATAAAAATCTAATAAAATAAAATAATAAAATAAATTATTCTTCCTCAAGTATTCTAAGATCTTTCTTCATCAGGCCAATTCTTCACCCACTGTTTCCACTCTCTTCATCTTCTGAATAGCAGAGCAATTAACATGTTAATATCCAGGGAATGCACGTAATATGGCAGGGGCCATAAGGTTCAATGCTGATGATTCACAATGGTTGAAGGAATGTTCTGGGCTTGTAGCAGAATCTTATTTTTTTTAACAAAATAAAACCTGTTTCATCCTTTCCCAAAACTTGAAATATAATACCTGTATCCAGATGGTTGTAAACTGCCAGTGACTTCAAAGGTGATATCATAATGACCTTCAGGAGTTGCAAACAAACAAATGCTGCTGAAATAATGACTGCCTACATGTTTCCAGCTCAGATATGGTAACCCTCTGAATAGATATTAAATTTAGAAACTTTTTTTTTTATTTACATTTATATCCCGTCCTTCTCTGAAGACTCAGGGCGGCTTACTGTGTATAAGGCAATAGTCTCATTCTATTTGTATATTTACAAAGTCAACTTATTGCCCCCCCAACAATCTGGGTCCTCATTTTACCTACCTTATAAAGGATGGAAGGCTGAGTCAACCTTGGGCCGGGCTTGAACCTGCAGTAATTGCAGGCTGCTGTGTTCTAATAACAGGCTCCTTACAGCCTGAGCTATTACGGCCCTTCAAACTAATGGGTGTGGGTTTAGAAATTGCTGAAAGCCAGGAAAAAAGCAGAGATTGAGAGATACCCGAGCTCTAAAATGAAAACAGAATTATAATTTGGGGGGGGGGATCAAATCAAACCCCAAAACAGTTGGTTCATACTAACACATATCTCATCATTCAGCCTGAATGTTAAAGGCAGCTGTTCAAGTCATTCCAAGGGAAGTATCTTGGGGTTTGTCTGGGGGGGGGGGCAGGATGTTGGTGGGTAGGTGTAGGTGTGCATTGCTTTTGTCAGTTTGGTGACTTTTCCTTCATTCGTATACAACATCTTATTGATTATAGAATAAAACATGTTTGTGTAATGAAAGAAATCAGTTCTTTGTCTTGAATGATAAAATAGTGTTTTTTGAAAATGTCATTTTTCACTGCATCAATGTTTCTGCCTTGAGGCTTGCTTTCTATTCATATTTTCTTGCTGCAATCACCAAAGCCTTGTCACTGGATAATAATCTAATGTAATAGCTAGGAAAGGCAATTTAATGTCATACACAAATTGCTTTACAAGGTAAAACAATGTATTTAATAATATTTTTTAGAAAAACTTTCAATTTAATGTAAGAGGATGAGATGTTTACATTAACTTGTTTGTGACCCCCTCCCAAGCTATTGATACAAGAATCCCATTTTATATTCTGTTCCACATAAGTTGTAAAGATTTCATTCAAGTTCATACGTTATAAACTCAGATAAATAATTTATGTCATAGCTTACCTTTGTCTAGTACTAGATGGGGAAGGTAGTTACTCAATAAGTGCAGATTTCATAATCAAATGATACATTTGACCCTGGAATTTTTGCCAAATATACCTGTATAAAGCATAATATTTCCTAAATTTTCCATGTATTATAATAATTGTGCAGATCAGAATTAATATATAATCATTTCCTACAGATGTATTTGATGGATTTCTACCTGATGCATTAACATTATTCATGCATAGCCTCTTGATAGTCACTGAATACTGAATACTTTTCGGTGGCATTATTACTATTATTATTAATTACCCGTTATCCTGTATTTCCTCAAAGGAATTCACTTTCCTTTTCATTAGGGATGGGGAATCTACAATCCCCCGGCTACCTATGACCCAATTTACATGATTCTTCTCTATAACAAGTCTGTCTATTTGGATAAACTAAGCAGTGGTCCAAAGTCATCTTATGAATAAACAGGCCAATATTTTCAGTTTTTCTATTTTCTAGTCTAACATTCTATCCCTTCCTCCATGCCAATTCCAGAAAAGCTGCTGCATAAATTAATATGCATGTAGAGTTATAAGGGTGGAAATCTGTTATTTACAAAATTGACATGGATAGTATTTAGGACATCCAAAGATTATGCCAACTTGCATTTCCCCTCCTAACTGAATACATACAAATAACATTGCTTTAATAACACTGTCAGGATTCCAAGTAACACCCCAAGTAAGTAAGACTCCGAGGCAGGCATTTCCTCAAAGCTCCAATTTATTAGAGATATCATATTGGCACATCTGGAAAAACCCGAATCTGAAGCCTCCCAAGTTTTCCACACCCAAAGGACAGTCAAAGTCCCTTCCGCTGCACCCACATGTCCATCACATGGTCCAATCATGTCACCATCCTAACTGGAGTTGCTTCCCAGTCACACCTCTTCAGGTGCAAGCTGAACATCCTTGACTCCCAGTGAAAGAATGTTGTTGTTGTGGTGGCTATACATCTCTCCCCATCGCCATCCAACCCCCCTCCCAGTTCCCACAGCATGCCCATCCACCAAGTGTGGCAGAACTGAAGATCCAAAGAAAAAATGGCTTCCAGGGCTGACAAACATGTCTTTATGAAATTCCCTTCATCTCAATGCCAGTTCACAAGTAAGGCAGCTTAAAAGCATCTTTAGTTTACCCTCTGAAAATAATATTTTCTTTTTTCCAACAGAATTTTTTCCTGTTATTAGTGAGGTATGTTAGGAAATATGTTTCTAACATACTTCACCAACAACATGATTGATGATCTAGTCAGCAATAAGGTCCAGCTTCTTTTGAATTTTTTTCAGGCTGCTATGGTCACCTCACTTTCTCTTTCATCCTTCATCACTGTCTTTATATGGCTATTTTGGCTTGGGCAGCAAGAGAAACCAGACACTTACTCCTGCAGAAAACCCTGGCTATGTGATGCCTAGCTTTATGTTGCAAGGTGCATCAGTGTTGAATACATTACACATTTCTACAGGTCTGCCTAGAAGGAGTGTCAAGTACCCATAGTTTATTATTTAGGGGGAGATTAATATGTTAACTTTGAGCAGCCCTCTCTCAACAGAGGGAGATAAGACACCATGTATCTCTGGTCTACAACACAGTACTTTCAGAAGTCCCAAAAAAGATTCCACCTCCATTTACATTCTGACACAGGTGACCCTGAGGGCACAGATAAACCCCCAAGTGGCTCTCAGAGAGGGTGCTAATGACCAGATAAATGCAAAGAAATATAATCCTTCTAGCCCCTGCACCATCCTGTCAGAGCACATGAAACTTATAGAATAGAGTAGAGTAGAGTAGAGTAGAGTAGAGTAGAGTAGAGTAGAGTAGAGTAGAGTAGAGTAGAGTAGAGTAGAGTAGAGCAGAGCAGAGCAGAACAGAACAGAACAGAACAGAATAAACAGAGGTGGAACGGACTTTGGAGGCCTTCAAGTTCAACCCTTGGCCTAAGCAGGAAACTGTATAGCATTTCAGACAAATAGTTGTCCAATCTCTTCTTAAAAACTTCCAGTGTTGGAAAATCCACAACTACTGGAGGCAGGTTGTTCCACTGATTAATTGTTCTGTCAAGAAATTTCTTCTTACTTCCAGGTTGGTTCTCCTTGATTAATTTCTACTCCTTTTTTCTTGTCCTGCCCTCAGGTGCTTTGGAGAATAGATTGACTCCCTCTTCTTTGTAGCAACTCCTGAGATATTGGAACACTGCTATCATATCATCCCTAGTCCTTCTTTTCATTAAACTAGACATACCCAGTTCCAGCAATAGTTCTTTATATGTTTTAGTCTCCAGTCCGCTAATCATCTTTGTTGCTCTTCACTGCATTTTTTTAGCATCTCAACATCTTTTTTACATCATGGCGACCAAAACTGAATGCAGTATTCCAAGTATGGCCTTACCAAGGCATTATAAAGTGGTATTAACACTTCACTTGATCTTGATTGTATCTCTTTGATAATGCAGCCTATAATTATATTGGCTTTTTTGGCAGCTGTAGCACACTGCTAGCTCATATTTAAGTGATTGTCCACTAGGAGTCCAAGATCTCTCTTACAATTACTACTATTGAGCGAGGTACTACCTATACTGGACCTGTGCATTTGGTTTTTCTTGCCTAAATGTAGATCCTTATTTTTTTCACCATTAACTTTCATTTTGTTAGATAGCGCCCAATGTCAAGATCCTTTTAAAACTTAACCTTATCTTCTAGAATGTTGGTTATTCCTGACAGCTTGGTGTCATCTGCAAATTTCCTCATCTATCCCCTCATCCAAATCATTGATGAAGCTTCCTGGATGAGAAATGAAACATCTTCTTCTCCCTCAACAGAAAAACAACAACAGTTCAGTTGCCTTTTGAAAAAACATCTTTGAGACCACTGTGTCTTTTATGACACAGACATGCAGTTCTGATATCAATCTGTAAACTTAAACAGGGATAATATGCAGCAATGGCAAAACTAATGGTATATATACACAGGTTTAACCGATTTAAGCAAGAATGGTTCTGATACATTCATCATGCAACATAGCACATATAATCTGTCCCAGCCTCCTAACCCAGGAAGGGTTAAATGTCTACAATATTGTAAATTAGCAGATGTACAAAAAGGGCATGTTAGAAACCCATTTGTCTTCTTCTTTTTTGTTTTAATTATTAAATTTGTATTATTTATTTTTCCCATTTTTAACAAGTAAAAATAAACAGGTACCAAGAAACTACACAACAAAGACTAAATAATCACCTCAACCATTATTGTATAATCAATACTCGGTGCATCTGCAGCAGCTCTTTTTTCTCTAATGTCACACTCAACTTTGATTTTTTAAAAAACTCAAATAATTCTAGGCTTCGTGTATTTACATATAAATTGTAATTAATATTGAAAAAATATTTGTCCACTTTTCATTTTCAATATTCTAAGTTGACTAAATGATAGAATGTCAATACTTTTAACTAATATTGAATTAAGATCATAACAATATAATGTATCATGATTTACAATAATATAATAACAAAGGGGGAAAAATTAGAGGCCCAGAGGGGAATTACCTAAAACATTCTGTTTGAGTGATTGTGGTTAAACTTAGAACAGTTTCTAAACAGATTCAGTTTGTCTCCAAATTTTGCACATTGAAGAATTCTTGTATAGAATAATTCTCCAAAGGAAATCACTTAGAGTTATGAGGCATCTGTGTTTTGTGAAAATATTCACCTGAGAAACATTAGCTATTTTGAAAATGTATTTCTTGCATTGAAAAACCCTGGTGCCACCATCCCAGTTTTTAACAACCCAGCTGTTCCATTGCAGGAAATTAAAATTCACCTGCTGTGGTGAATAGTATTTACGGGTCACAGTAACACCAGTCATTGCCATTTGTAACCAGCTCTGAAAAGAAAAAATAGTAAATAAATGCTTTTGCAAGATAAAGAAAATCAAAATTCAGAAAAACTTTCTCAGAGATTTATCTCAGAGAAGTTTTGAGTCCTGAAATAACCTGCTTTTTAATTTAGATCTAGGGGTTGTACATTAATTTTTTATTAGGGCCAGAGTAAAATATCAGAGCATCTTAAATCCCTAGGCTTTTATCTTGTTCACTTCCTTTCTACATGTAATGTTAGTGGAACATCAATGATTTTTCAATGTATCTCCTCTGGATGTATTCCAGAATAAACCAAATGATTCCATCCTGACCTTATATTGTAATTCCTTTCTTGCAAAAAGGAATGCAGTTCAGGAATAGCCTTTCATTTCTTCATATTACAAGGAACAAAAATTAATTTGCTTTCTTTTAATTAAAAACTAACTTGAACCTATTGTAAACTTGTCAGATCAAGTTGATTCTGGGGAAAAGACAGATGTGATCTTTAATAAATCTCAAATTATGTGGGATTAATTGGTAGTTGGGTAATTTTAGATCTTCCTTTTATAGGCTTCTATATATCTTATTTATAATACAGTACTATTATAAATACAGCTACTCCCACCCTTAATAACAATAAAGATGCCTATAGTGATTTTCAATCATCCAGGTCATGGTTTCCCAAAGATGCTTTTTTTCAAAAGGCATCTGGACTTTCTTGTTTTTTTCCTTGAAAAACTGAATTGAAAAAGCTTCTTAGAAGAGAAGTGAAACACTTTCAAGAAAAAAAACCCAGGAAAGTCCACTTGTCTTTTGGGATTTATTAATCCTTTGGGATTAATAAAGATAACAACAACAACAACCAGTATCTCCTTCCAAGTATTTCTTGACTTGCAACCATTTGTTTAAGGACAATTTAAAGTTATGGCCACAATGAAAAAAGTCATTTATGACCATCCTCAAAGGTACAACCATTGGACCAATTTGCACACAGCTGACATTTATAATGGTTGCAGCATCCTGTGGCCATATGATCACAATTTGTCATTTTCTCAGCAAGCTTCCAAGAAGCAAAGCCAACTGGAGAAACAAGATTTTGTTTAACAGTCATGTGGTTTGGTTAACAACTATGCTGATTTGCTGAATGACTGTGGTAAAAAAAAAATCGTAAAAATGATGACTAGCTTAATGACTACATTGTTTAGTGACTGAAATTCCAGTCCAGATTGTGGTTGTAAGTCAAGAACCATCTCTAGTGGTCCAATTGGCTCTGAGATTGGCTTCCTTCATTAAATAATTTTTAATCTTAAAAAAGCACGTTATTATATTTAAATGAAAATATTAATTTAAAATATAAGGACACAAAACTTCTTTACACAAACAAGAATTTAAGAATAATACAGTGAGTAGCATATCTCCTAATGGGACCTTTGTGTGTTGATACGGAAAAAATGATGCTGGTCTTATTTGCTCTTCTCCTTGTCATTTCCAGCCTTCAGCTGGGAATAGGTGGGCTTGGACTAATGTTGGGATTCATCTTCCACCCTGAGGATAAACTTGAACTGCCCCATTTACAAATTCTGATTAAACATAACTTACTGTTCTGAGATGCTCAATTGCTGGAGCCTCCCAGAAGTAGTGTTAGTTATAATCTGAGATCATGGCAGGTGCATAATGCACCTGTGTGCCTACTGTCCCTGTCCTAATATTCCTTTTTACTTACTCTTTTCATATATCAAAATTATGTTTACTTGTTTAACTTGTTATCTTATATATGATTGACAAAATAAATAAATAAATTTAAAAAAAATAAAACTTGTCCAAAAAATAGTAGAGAGCATATTTTCTGATCCCTTCGAGATCAACTTCTTCACTGCTTTTTACATACTCATTATTTTTTTCTCTATGCACATTTAAATATAAGGGAACTAAAAGTAGACTTTTCAAAATAAAGTTGTCAGTGTTTACATGCAGTCTGAATGATTCTTCTTTCTTGCAGAATAATACTCCATTTTTTTAGAGTGGAAGATCAATTAGTTTCCGTAGCAACTCACAATTCCTCTCATCTGTAGACCGGATATAGATAAGTGCCATAAACAAAATGTAAGTATTTGTTTTTTCCCCCAAAAAGACCAGAGGAGTTTATTGGTAGTGTAGGAAGTTAACTACTTCCATCCTTCTCCTAGGAAAATGAAATATTTTAGGAAATATCAAAAGGGCAGAATATTTCCCCTAAAAGGGAGGCAGAAACTCAGCCACCCCCCACCTTTGTCAATGGGCCATTAAAGCCTGGGCCAGTCTATTCTACATAACAAAGTTCTACCTCCTTCAGGCAGAGCCATAATAGGAATCCCAAAACATCATCACCCAGGAAGGCTCAACCAAGCCTGGGTTTCAGGGCAGCCTACAGAGTTGCCCCTACATGGCCCCATGGGAGTCTGACAACCAATCAGAATACAAGCTCAAATTCAGAAGCCAAGAGAGGGCATAAAACCGGGGCACTCTCAGCATCTCTTCTCTTTTCCCTCCAGGATCTCAAACCATGTGGTCCTGTCCACCATTAAAAACCGTATCTCCAAGCAGTATCCATGTTTCCAGTGTCTTTCTTCCCCACTTGGAACTGAATCCAGATGGACATTTCTTCCAACAGTGGAAAAATATTTGTTTACGAAATCTTGCCAAGAAACACAAAATATCTTCCCACTAATCCTTATGTATTATGTCTCTTCTGACATATTTCTCCACCAGCTATTTCTTATTCTCTTTATGCCTGATAATAAAGGATACCACCAACAATTTAAATGGTAACACTTATTTATAACAAACTTTAAAAAAATAGCTTGCATTTTAAAATTGGCTGCAAACAGAATTAAGAACCAATGAGCTCAGCAGGAACTTAATTTTAAGAAACAATGTGTAGGATTGCAGTCATGGCCCATAAATCTAAGTGTGAAATTTGATAAGTGGACTGTTTGCTTACTCTAGATGTCTGTGTTTTATGAGGAAGTTATTAACCAGGGTGAAAGCTCATTTGAATAAAAATTATAGGGGTGGAGGGTGGGAAGGAACCAGTACTGTATTATCCTGCTGTAGTTATGAATTTGTCTTGGTGATAGGGCTACATGACCATTACAGTATTTTTTTTAGAACTCATTGCTGTGTTACTGGGAAATATTTATGATTAGATCAAATGAGAACAGATTAAATGAACTTGACTCAAACACTACTTTTGTAAGGGCAAAAATACTCCTTTTCACTATATCAAAGTTGTTCCCCACTCTTTGCTATGTTTCCCAAAAAATTAGTTCCTGTTCCCATTACCAAAACTAAAAATTAACATTTTCTAACATTCTAAGGTGTTTTTCTTTTGGCTGGAAAATATCCCAGAATCAAATTTTAGCATCTCTCATGTGTTCTTCAGATTTACGCTGTAACATTCATTAAGAGGATTTCTTGTCCTAGTTCCTTTTCCTTATTTTTTTTCCCTTCATGAATATTCAGCTTCAGTTCTGATATCATACCTTAATTAAACTACTGTTTTCAATTGTAATTGTATTGGAACTAGAAAACTGAGATTTATTCTATCTTTAAAAACACTCATTTTAGTGTCTTAATGAAAGAATTAGATCTCATTTTGGATGCTCAGAGAAAATGTGTGTTTAACCCAACCATGCTGTTTAGCTA
Source organism: Ahaetulla prasina (assembly GCF_028640845.1). Taxonomy (NCBI): domain Eukaryota; kingdom Metazoa; phylum Chordata; class Lepidosauria; order Squamata; family Colubridae; genus Ahaetulla; species Ahaetulla prasina. The sequence continues at coordinate 114,033,829 of NC_080542.1, read as the reverse complement.
ATATCAAGCACAGGATGGAAAAAAGGAAAGAAGGAAGGAAGTGGGAGAACGGGAATGAAAGGCACAAGGAATGTTTCTTATTTATGCATGGTGACTGTTCCCTTAAGTATAACTCAGATGAATAATTAATATCTCAACTCAATTCAGTTGCAGACAGTTTCAACTAACAGTATATTCCCAGAATTCTAGATGTGAGAGTCATTAGCATTTCCACGCCATGAAAAGCAACTAATTTAACAAAGAAATAGATTTACCTTTATCTATATATTAGGAAGCCATTGTTAAATTGCTCATTTCATAAGGAATAAAGAATTCTACAAATATTTCAGATCATGGGCAACATGTGGTACAGACTTCTGCTTCTTGGCACCACATTAATTTAAATGATTTCATGGTTAGAATTTGTTTTTAATTTTAAAAAAAGGTTTAAAGGTAAAGATAAAGGTTCGCCTTGCACATATGTGCTAGTCATTCCCAACTCTAGGGGCCGGTGCTAATCTCCATTTCAAAGCCAAAGAGCCAGCACTGTCCGAAGACATCTCCCTGGTCATGTGACCGGCATGACTAAACGCCAGAGGCGCATGGAACGCTGTTACCTTCCCACCAAAGGTGGTCTCTATTTTTCTACTTGCATTTTTTATGTGCTTTCAAACTGCAAGGTTGGCAGAAGCTGGGAAAGTAACTGGAGCTCACCCCGTTATGCAGCACTAGGGATTCAAACCACTGAACTGCCGACCTTTTGATCAACAAGCTCAGCATCTTAGCCACTGGGCCACCGTATCCCCCAAAAAGGTTTAAACACTTATAAATACTATAAAATACCTCTTCCTTTGTTGTTGTTAGTCGCGAAGTCTGACCCATCGTGACTCCATAGACAATGTTCCTCCAGATCTTCCTACCTTCTACCATCCCCCAAAGTCCATTTAAGCTCATGCCAACTGCTTCAGTGACTCCATTCAGCCACCTCATTCTCTGTCATTCCCTTCTTCTTTTGCCTTCAATTGTTCCCAGCATTAGGCTCTTCTCCAGTGAGTCCTTTTTTCTCATTAGGTGGCCAAAGTATTTCAATTTCATCTTCAGGATCTGGCCTTCTAAAGAGCAGTCAGGGTTGATCTCCTCTGGACTGACTTGTTTGTTCGCCTTGCAGTCCAAGGGACTCGCAGGAGTCTTCTCCAGCACCATAGTTCAAACGCCTTCTATTTCTTTGCACTGTTCATCTAAGAAGGTATTCTTATCTCTTCTAGCTATTCTCTGGAATTCTGCATTCAACTGGGTGTACCTTTCTCTTTCTCCCTTGCCTTTCTCTTCCTTTCTTTCCTCAGCTATTTGCAAAGCTTCCTCAGACAGACATTTTGCTTTCTTGCCTTTTTTTTTCTTTGGGATGGTTTTAGTTGCTACCTCTTGTACAATGTTGTGAACCTCTGTCCATAGTTCTTCAGGCACTCTGTCTATCAGATCTAATTCCTTAAATCTATTTGTCACCTCTACTGTATATTCATCAGGGATATGATTTAATTTATACCTGAGTGGCCTAGTGCTTTACCCTACTTTCTTCAATTTAAAACTAAATTTTACAATGAGAAGCTCATGATCTGAGCCAGAGGTGAAAAGCACTTACCTTCACTACTGGTTCAGGAAGCTGTGGGAGTGCACGTGCCTTTTCTGCACACATGCATAGCCTTCTGCGCATGCACAGAGGGTCAAAAATGGGATGTAATGATATCCCGGCAGGATGGCAGAGCCTCCCGCCACCGGCTCTACCGGTTTACGCAAGCCAGATAGAATTGGCTGGATTTCACCGCTGATCTGAGGCACAGTCAGCTCCTGGTCTTATTTTTACTGACTGCATAGAGCCACGATGGCGAACCTATGGCATGCGGAGCCATATTGGTGGACATGCGAGTTCACCTCCGGAGCTGGCCACCTAATTTTCAGGTGTTCTGGGCCCAGCAGAAGTCAGGAAACAGGCTGTTTCTGGCTTCCGAAGGGCCTCCAGGCAGGCGGGGAAAGCCGTTTTTGCCCTCCCCAGGCTCCAGAGCTTTTCAAGAATGAAAAACGGGCCTATCGGGCCCACCATGCCATCACATGCCAAAAGCAGGGGGAGCACGGGGAGTTGAATGGGCATGCACAGGGAGGCGGGGCACATAGAATTATGGGTTTGGGCACATGCATGCGCGACCCCTCTGCTCTCCCAGCTTTTGGCATGCGATGGCAAAAAGGTTAGCCATCACTGGTATAGATCTTTTCCATCTTTGGCTGCAGACCACATAGTCAATGTGATTTCTGTGTTGACTGTCTGTTGGTGTCCATTTATAGAGTTGTCTCTTGGGTTGTTGGAAAAGAGTGTTTTCTATGACCAGCGTATTCTCTTGACAAAATTCTATCAGCCTGTACCCTGCTTCATTTTGTACTTCAAGGCTAAACTTGCCTGTTACTCCAGTTATCTTTTGTCTTCCTAGTTTAGCATTCCAATCCCCCACGATGATAAGGACATCATTGTTTTGTGTTAATTCTAGAAGGTGCTGTAGGGCTTCATAAAACTGGTCAATTTCATTCTCTTCAGCACCAGTGGTTGGGGCATAGACTTGGACTACTGTGATATTTAATGGTTTGTCTTGGATTAGAACTGAGATCATTCTGTCATTTTGGGGATTGTATTCCAGGACTGCTTTTCCTACTCTTTTATTGACTATGAACGGTACTTCATTTCTTCTGAGGAATTCTTGCCTGCAGTAGTATACCTGATGTTCAACTGAATTAAATTCACCATTTCCTGTCCATTTAATTCACTAATTCCTAAAATGTTAATGTTCAGTTTTGTCATCTCTTGTTTGATCATGTCCAGCTTGCCTTGATTCATGGATCTTACATTCTAGGTTCCTATGGAGTATCAGACTTTACAGCATCAGACTTTCCTTTTACCACCAGATACTGTCAGGGTTCCAAGTAACACCTCAAACAAAATAAAACTTCGAGGCTTGAGTCTCCTCAAAGTTACATTTTATTAGAGATGTCATATTGGCACATTTGGGAAAACCCGAATCTGAAAGTTTCCAGGTTTTCTCCACCCAAAGAAAAGTTCAAGTCCCTGCCCAATACCCACAAGTCCATCACATGATCCAATCAAAGCACCGTCCAAACTGGAGATGCCTCCTAGTTCCAGCCTTCTTTTTTTTTTTTTTTTTTTCTTCAAAAAAGTTTTTATTGGTCAAAAAAGGTTTATACAAATACATATCAGGTATGGTAAATTTTCATTTTTCTTATGCAAGATAAGAATTTTACTCAAATTTTAAACACATACAACAGCCATATGGCAAGCAGGTGACACGAAGTAGCTAAATTTACAAATCTTACATACGCAATAAAGAAGGGTCAAGAATAAACAGAATATCATACAGAAGAGAATAAGGAAAACCAACACAATACCAAATATCTTTGTCACTTCCTAGTTTTGGATCTCAGAACTCTGGGTTCAGCCTGACCCAACTCCAGGGCCGCAACAGCGGCAGCCGCCTCCGCCCCATGGTCTATAACCTCCCCTTCTTCAATTCCTGGGTCATCTAATTCCAGGAGGGCTTTGTGTTCCTCCACGTAGGCCGCAGCCTGCGCAATTGTACTAATTTTTTCGTAATGCCCTCCCGGAAAATCATCAATCCCTCTGGCATCAGCCATCTGAAGCCTACTCCCTTCTGGTACAATTTGCTTGACAAAAAGTAATATTTCTTTCTCATTTCACGTACCTGTCTGGGAATCTGCCTCAGAATGGCTATCTCCCTGCCCCTATAAGTCAGTGCCCCACTCCTATGTTTTCTAAGAATTTCATCTCTCGTCTCTCTTCTCACAAATTTGACATGAACCTCTCTGGGAACTGCATGCGTGCGTGTATATTGTGAATTAACTCTATAAACTCGATCCACATCCCAATTCATAAAGTCAACACCTCTCCCAAGAAATTCTCCCAACAATTTAGTCACAACATCTCTCAAATCTTCTTGGTCCACTTCTTCCAAATTTTGAAACCTAAGGAAATAAGACATTTTATCCATCTGTAGTCCAAGCACAGCATTGCCTGTCGTCTCCTCTCTTTTCTGCACTGCCGCATCTCACCCTCAGACCTTCCACTTTCTGCTTGTTTTCTGCTGAGACTTGTTGAGTATCCTTTAAATCCTTTTGGATAGTCACAATTTCTGCTCTTATTTCCGTTTGGCCTCTTTGCAAATCATCCAGTTTCTTGTCCATATTGGATAACTTTTCCAGAATTCTCTCCATCTCTCCAGCAGTTGGTCTCTGACCTTTTGCCATTTAAAAAAAAATTTCAAAATCCTCAGGCAAGCACAGTATCCTTGTAATTTCCTCCGGATCCACCAGGGGGCACTCACAGGAGCAACGAGTCCAGAGTACAGTTAGTCAACCAGGAAGCCGAAGGGAAGTGATGTCATCAAGATTCTCATAGTGAAGGCGGAAGCTGGACGCCACCACTGTTCCCCAGAGGGAGGGGGGGCCTCAAACCCTCCCTCCTAAATTTCTCCATCACCTCTTCTCTCCAGAGCTCCACAAAACCGGTAATCTTCTTATTTTAAGTTCTCCTCTCTCCAGAATGACTCGTGCTCCTTCCAGCCGCAGGGGAGAAAAACCCCCCCGCACTCCGGAGCACTCCACTCGCGTTTACCGATATCCCCTTCCCTTCTCCATTCCTCAATTCTTCTCCGTTCCCTGTTCACCACCAGGCTGCTGCAGTTATAAATCCAAAGCCCCGGTGTCACCGGGCACAGCGGCCCAGGCGACGACCAAAGTAATGGCCGTGGCCTGTGGCCTCCGAACCCCGCCGAGCCTAGGACGCGCCAGCATCGGTCCCCCCAGTCCTGTATGTCGGCTGGGAGACCCCTGGCGAGCCGTCCGTGCGGCAGGTGTCCTTTTCGGAACACCTGGCCCCTAGGGGCCTCGGCGGCGGCCGGATTCGGGCACTGGAGGCAGGAGAAGCGCCTCCAGACGACCGTTGCCACTGGACACCGGAAGTCGTCTCTCCTAGTTCCAGCCTTCCAGGTGCAGAGCAAGATGTCCTTGACTCTCTGAGAAAGGAATGTTATTATGACTCTATATCACCTATGCTCCATACAATCCCCCCTCTCACTTTCTCACAGTAGTAAACATGGTAAGTCTGAAGGCCTAATGCAAAAGATGGCTTCTAAGTCTGACAGATACATCCACAGCTGAGTATCCTTTCCGCTTTGGCCCAGTCATTTCATTATTTCTGGCGCTACTAGTAGTAGCCTTTTGCTCTTGCCCAGTAGCATATTGGACACTTTCCGACCTGAGGGGCTCATCTTCTAGTATCATATCTTTTTTCCTTTTTGTACTGTCCATGGGGTTTTCATGGCAAAGATACTGGAGTGGTTTGCCATTTCCTTCTCCAGTGGATCACGTTTTGTCTGAATGCTCTGCTATGACGTGCCCATTTTGGGTAGCCCTGCAATGCATAACTCATAGCTTCATTAAGCTAAGCAAGCCCCTTTGCCACAACAAGGCAGTAATCCATGAAGGGGAAAAGCTACCCTTGGCATCCTTAGGAAATTATAAAATTATCATTTCACTATTGTCTCACCATAAAACTGCACTGTTGCCATGATGTCTCTGTGTGGGCACTTAATTACTTCCTGTGTACAGAAGAAAAGATTAAAAGAGGTATCAGAACAGATTTTCAAGACTGCATTTATGAACATAAAACTAAAAATCCTATAACCTGAGGACTGTCATCTGCTAAACAATATTAAATGTTAAAGACCCAGAAGGTGCTCTGGAATTCACCTCTGTAGAATTTTGAATCTTTTGGTTTTCTCTCCAGAGGCTAATTTCAGAACATTGTGATAACTTGAAAATAATTATTTGATAAGGAAAACATGGCAGGCCAGAAACTTTTTTTAAAATGCACAAGGTCTTTGTAAATCACCCCTAAAATAATAAAAATCACATCCATAACATAAGGCAACAGTTACTTCTTGACCTCTCCTACTTAGCAATATCCATCTTTCCACAAAATCATTTTAAAAGCTTTTTAAAACCAGACAGCAGTGCTGCAAATGGCCTGAGCTTGATTTCCTTTTGTTGAAATAATGATGCTGAAAGTTCTTATTATTCTATCCTTATTTACTGAATACACCAAGCCTTTTTCATCTAATATACTGCATGTAGCTAAAAGAGGACTACAAATACACAAGAAGAACATAGGGGTTATTATCTGGGAAAATTGGCCCATCCACTTGAAAACAGAGTTTCAAGGTTCCGAGTAATGAATCCAAACCAATCAGCACTTCAAGACTTTTAGCTTTCTCAAAGGACTGTTTTACTGAATACATCATTTTGGCACTAATGGAAATAAAACCAGCTCTAAATATTTTCTATGGTTTCAGTATAATAAAGAAAAGATAACTCCCTCCCTCATGGTCACAGGTCACATTGTCCAATTAGATGTTCTGGCATCTCCTTGGCAATTCCCTCCGTCTCTTGCCAGTATCTGTTGAGATGACCTTGGTTCCCATGAGATGGTCTGTTGTTGTCTGGGCTGACATTCGAGACTTCCCTCCCCACACACACAATGTGTGGCAATCTGAGAAACGGAAAGATGGCTGCATCAATCCTGAACCATTTTGAAGTTGACACAGAGTGAAGAATACATAAAGAAAAATTATAGTATTATTTACTGCAGGTCTCCTACTCAGACAGGATCACATGGACAATGCCTTCTTAGTGAATTAACCAAGTTTTCAAGAGGGCAGGATATAACAATAACAGGACACTTCAAACTATATTGATGTAGATAGGAAAACCCAATTCAGCAAGGACTGGGCATTCCAAAACATTTCTGATCTACAGTATATACTGATATTTATTTAACTTTTCAGAAGATTAAAAATACTGAGCTGATCAGCTAACCTGGACCTAATCATGATCAATGTAGAAAAGTGGTCCCCAACCTTTTTGGCTCCACAGACCAGCAGCAGCAGTGGTGGTGGTGGCAATGGTGATGGCGGGGGAAAGGGGATGGTTTCATATGTGCAAATTAATCCTGCTTGTGTGCAAATGGAGTTTCATGCGCTCACCTCCTGCTTCCACGGCCCAGTTCCCAACAAGGCGAGGACCGGGATTGATCCATTGATCTGAGTTATGGGGACCCCAATAGACTGAAGATGTCAGGTATATTGTTGGGTATTGACCATGTTATGTTAAAATTCAAAATGGGAAATGGCTGGAAGCTGAGAGAAATTAGTCATATCCTTTGGGCTTCAGGTTGCATCTTGGTCAGTACACAATGGCATAAAATCCTACATGATATATAAAATTCAGATAAGAAATACTAAAAAAAGAAAATACTGAAAGCAAAGATACAAATGCTTAAAAATCAGAAGAAAAATGAAGACCTAAATAAATTAATAGCAAGTTAAGAAGTAAAAAGGAGATGCATAAGAGATAGAATGTTGATATAATATACCTTGATATAGGTATTGTATATGACACTCTCCTATTATCCTACAGGGAAGATGTACACAAGGGGGTGGGGCAGGGGTGGTATTCTCTTACTTTTGCTACCAGTTCACAAATGTGAGCATGCGTATAACTTTGTACGAAAAAACTTTAGAAAGAGAAATCAATTTATAATTGTAATTGTAACTTCTGTAAAGAAGTTTGGAAGCCTTCTTTACATCTTTTTTATTTCTTTTCTATTTTTTTGCTATTGTTTTCTTTATTTCTTTTTCTTTTCTTTTTTCCTTTCTTGCTCTACTTTAATTTATATTAGTTTTGCATGTGTGTAGGGGCTCTTTGCTCCATATACTGTGAACCATTCCTTGTGAGCATTTCCTAATATTGGAATCCTTTATAACTTACAAGTCAAGATGATTTTCAAAGGTGTACAGTAAGCTTCGATTTCAATACCTTTCATAACATTCCACTGATAGCATCTCTACCCCAAACTGCAGAGAAGTCAGCTAATGGCACATACAATACATATGAAATGGAATTTAAATCAGTTTGATGCCAAGATGAACTATAATTTAGAATTGGAAGTGATAAAAAATCTTGAATTATTATCTACAGGCCAGTTCTTCAAATCATAGATCAAAACTTTAAAATCTACATCAGCAGTATTTATTTGTTTGTATCTCATAAAACCATATAACATACACAAATTTTAATTTTTAAATAAAATATTGCTCTTTTAACATCTGTACCATATATATATATATATATGTTTTAATGCATAAGGTGGTTGGCATTCACCCAAGTAAAGTAAAGAAAGTAGTGCTTCTTTTTCTCTACAAGTGATTTTTTCCCCTTAATTGTGTATTTAGATAGGCAATTTCTCTCATGACTTGCTAAATATATTTGCACAGAAAGGTGACACATATTAAACTGTATCCTGTGGATCTGTCACTATTTAATGGCATGTTTCTTTAGACTGAATGACAGAAATATGATTGTATCAGTAGGATCCTGGAATTTCTTGTCATTATAACTGCCTGAAGAACACTATCCTACAATGGATGTGGCTTCTTTTCATTCCTACATCTTTGGCTAGGATTTTTAAATGCCTTTCAAATGTTCAATTTCCTACCCCTTTAATTTTAAATTCTTGACCTTATCTGATTGATTCACCACCAGCAGCCAGATTATATAAGCAATATCAGTTGCTTTTTCTGCTATTCCTCATAGAGATTTTTATGATTTTGTAATGCCAGCTTCTTAACATATAGAATAGAATAGAATAGAATAGAATAGAATAGAATAGAATAGAATAGAATAGAATAGAATAGAATAGAATAGAATAGAATAAACAGAGCTGGAAGGGACCTTGGAGGTCTTCAAGTCCAATCCCCTGCCTAAGAGGAAATCTTATAACATTTCAGACAAATGGTTGTCCAATCTCTTCTTAAAAACTTCCAATGTTGGAGCATTTACAACTTCTGTAGGCAAGTTATTCCACTTAATTGTTCTGTCAGGAAATTTCTCCTTAGGTCTAAGTTGCTTCTCTCGATTAGTTTCCACCCATTGCATCTTATCCTGCCCTCAGGTGCTTTGGAGAATAGATTGACCCTCCTCTTCTTTGTGACAACCCCTGAGATATTGGAACACTGCTATCATGTCACCCTGAGCCTTCTTTTCATTAAACTAGACATACCCAATTCCAGCAACAGTTCTTTATATGTTTTAGCCTCCCGTCCCCTAATCATCTTTGTTGCTCTTCTCTGCATTTTTTTAGAGTCTCAACATCTTTTTTACATCATGATAACCAAAACTTTTAAATTTAAACTGGATGCAGTATTCCAAGTCTAGCCTTACCAAGGCATCATAAAGTGATATTAATACTTCACATGATCTTGATTCTATCTTTCTGTTTATGCAGCCTAGAACTGTGTTGGTTTTTTTGGCAATTGCAGCACACTGCTGGCTCATATCTAAATGGTTGTCCACTAGAACTTCAACATCCCTCTCACAGTTACTACTATTAAGCAAAGTACCACATATTCTGTATCTGTGCATTTTGTTTTTCTTGCCTAAATGTAGAACCTTACTTTTTTCACTATTGAATTCCATTTTGTTAGATAGTGCCCAACGTTCAAGTTTGTCAAGATCCTCCTGTAACTTGGGTCTATCTTCTGGAGTATTAGCTATTCCTGCCAGCTTGGTGTCATCTGCAAATTTGATGAGTTCCCCATCTACCCCTTTGCCCAAATAATTGATGAAGATGTTGAAGAGTACTGGGCCTAAAACAGAGATGTAGATGCAGTTCCATTGAGGACTACAAACTGAGTGTGGTTGGTCAGCCAGTTACGAATGTAAGACCTGGAAGCCATCTTGTGGTGATGCTATCTAACACACATTTCTCTCTCTTATCAAATAGTAGAGGAGTGGGAGTCCTAGCATGGAGCAACCTTTTTCTGAGTGTAGATCACAGACATTAGAAGATTATGAGACCAATCACCAAAAATCACATTGTTCACACTTCTTGCGAGTTTAATGCAGCACAAAAGGCTAAGTAGCATGATGGTGTCAGAGTTTTGTATGAAGCCTAAATGTTCTTTTTTGTTTTTGCAACACACCAACCTTTCAGAAAGATCTGGATATGCAAGTCTCCTGTGCAAAGTTTAGATTCTCATTCTGTAGACAGAGAGAAGAGCAAAGCAAATAGGTGGAATGAGGAAAACTTTGTAAGATAGGAAATATTTTATTAACTAGACTAGATGGGAAAGTTGGGCAGTGATTGTTATCTCAGGGCAGTTATGCTGGGAGAAAGTGAATAAAAGAAATGTATAGTCTGCCAGTATGTTGCAAGCTGCAACAGTTTAAGAGAAGTTATTTAAGGCAAGAAAATACTTTTTTCTTTTCCTTTGCTTCAATGAATAAGAGTGGCTAACTTCAAAATGAAACTCAGATTTCAAGAATTATGCCAATTAAGGTTCAATCAACACTCAACGTATTTTGGTTCCAGACACTTTGCACTACTTGGAAAACAGCAAAAAGGATGCTATTAGATAGTGGGTTCTCCATTTGATCTGCATTTTGTAAGTTCTGTAAAACATTTAACAAGGAATAAAGGAAGAAAATATTGTTTCAGTAGAATAAGGCTACAGTAATACTGTTAGTTTTTTCAAATCAAGACAAACTGAGCATGGCCTCCAAATAGAATAATAGATTCTGAATGACATCTGATGCCAAATTTGATAATTCTATTCACCAGTTGATGATACAGATACTGGAATGTACCCTTTCACTGATGAAGGCAGGAAATGTGACAATTTCATGCATCATTGTGTCATATTATATAAGACAACTCACCATTATGATACTGTGGTATTACTTTTAAAATATTAAATAAATATTATCCCTAATTCACTTGTTTTCATTTTCAGTTCAAAGAGAATATTCAGTTAGAATATTCACTACCATAAATAGTTTCAGCTAGAATGAATGATGATATCTCATTTCCAAAAGCATGCCAGAATGCAGGATGGTTTAACAACATAAATTCAGAAGATTAAGATGATCTAAGAAATACTCACTTCCTATTATCAATCACATCTTCAAATTTTTTTAAAAAAGAATATTTCATTAAGATTTTAATATTTAATATATTATATTCATCTTTCTTATTTATATTTAGTAAGTATATACAGTTGGTGGAAGATGTTCTCACAATTTTCAGAGCCTTTGTCAAGGTTATCTAAAAGAAAAATTAATTAAAGCTTAATTGGAGCAGCTAAGCCTCTTTGCTGCTCCAATCAAATTCATTCATAAATGTTGAAATTTTGTTTATTCACTTTCTGTATCCCATCTTCTTATTTCCTGACATTAAACACAAGTAATGAAATTCTGTGTTAATCTTGTTTTCCTGGTCATTCTCCACTGATAAGAACTTGACACCTATTTAGGAGATTCTGAGAAATGCAGGCCTCTGAAGGCAGTCCATTTTCTTTGCTGTTTCAGTTTCCTGAGATACAGAGATGTACATGCATGACTACACAGGAGAAGAATAGAACAGAATAGAATAGAATTTTTATTGGACACATAAGGAATTTGTCTTGGTGCATATGCTCTCAGTGTACATAAAAGAAAAGATACCTTCGTCAAGGTAGAACACTTACAACACTTAATGATAGTCATAGGGTACAAATAAGCAATCAGGAAACAATATCAGTATAAATTGTAAGTATACAAGCAACAAAGTTACAGTCATAAGTGGAAGGAGATGGGTGATGAGAAAGATGAGAAGATTAATAGTAGTGCAGATTTAGTAAATAGTTTGACACTGTGGAGGGAATTATTTGTTTAGCAGAGTGATGGCGTTTGGGAAAAAACTCTTCTTGTGTCTAGTTGTTCTGGTGTGCAGTGCTCTATAGCGTCATGTGAGGGTACGAGTTGAAACAGTTTATATCCAGGATGTGAGGGGTCTGTAAATATTGTCACAGCCCTTTTTTTGACTCGTGCATTATACAGGTCCACAGTGGAAGGCAGGTTGGTAGTAATTGTTTTTTCTGCAGTTCTAATTATTCTCTGAAGTCTGTGTCTGTCTTGTTGGGTTGAAGAACCAAACCAGACAGTTATAGAGGTGCAGATGACAGACTCAATAATTCCTCTGTAGAACTGTATCAGCAGCTCCTTGGGCAGTTTGAGCTTTCTGAGTTGGCACAGAAAGAACATTCTTTGTTGTTCTTTTTTGATGATGTTTTTGATGTTAGCTGTCCATTTTAGATCTTGCGATATGGTAGAACCTAGAAATTTGAAGGTTTCTACTGTTGATACTGTGTTGTCTAGTATTGTGAGACATGGAAGTATGGTAGCGTTTCTCCTAAAGTCTACCACTATTTCTATGGTTTTGAATGTGTTCGGTCCCAGATTGTTCTGGTCGCACCACGAGGCTAGTCGTTCAACCTTCCATCTGTATGCGGATTCATCATTGTCTCGAATGAGACCGATCACTGTTGTGTCATCTGCAAACTTCAGTAGTTTGACAGATGGATCGTTGGAGATGCAGTCATTGGTATACAGAGAGAAAAGAAGTGGAGAGAGTACACAGCCTTGGGGGGGGGGGCTGTGCTAATTGTTCAGGTATCTGGAGTGAAAAGTGGGCAGAAATGGATGGTGAAGTGAAAACTGTGTCAATACAGATATTTTTTAAGTGTTCCATTAAGGGGAGAGGAGAATTCTTATTGGGAAGGAAGGAAAAATGCTTTAATTGATAGAAAATAAGTAATGAAAGTAATGAGAACTGCAGATAATTTCTAGTACTTCAGATGTGGCAGATGGCTGAAAGGCAGAGAAAGGATTGCCCATACATATTATATATCATTTATTTATTTTTTATTATATTATTTAGTTGCTGTACAACTAAAAGGCAAAATAAGATTTTTTTCTACCAGTAGCTTTTGGTTGGATTTGTTTGTTCATAGAAAAGCTACAAAGAAGAACAGATGATTCATTGCTATAAAGGAGCCCCATAAGCAATGAAAGAAGACAACTACATACAATTGTATTGGGGGTTTGTTTGTGTGTTTATTTATTTTCTATAAATGAAACATGATGGAAAAGGCACATTGAATATTGCTGGGAGCTTGTTCCTGAGAGCAGAACACAATTTGCTTTGGTACCAAGAAAAGTATAGAAGTATAACTATAAAGTTGGATTGCTTGTTATGTAAAGGATCTTTATTTTTAAAGGTCTTACTTAGAGTTTTAGCAAACTGAAGCCAGACTGTGATATTTAAACAGTGGATGAAATAGACAATTGTGCTTTGATAAAATTGATACTATTTGAGGTCCCTCTAACCCTCTATAAGTAAGTCAAAATCAATATTTATTCACCTGTGATGTAAAGGTAGCTGGATGAATAGAAACTTCCATAAATTTAGGATTATGAGTCAGCAAACATTTCAGATGCTCTTTTCAGATGCTGTTTGATTAATTTATCAAAAGGTGAAAGTTTTTGTCTTTCTAGAATTAATTTGTAGACTTTGCTTGCCCTTAATTATGTCTGCCTGACTGACTGACTATATCTATCTATCTATCTATCTATCTATCTATCTATCTATCTATCTATCTATCTATCTATCTATCTATCTATCTATCTATCTATCACAATAAGGGGCATGCATAAGAGCACAAAAGTGCCTACTGTTCCTGTCCTATTGTTCCCTTTATTATATCAAATTAATATAGCTGTTGCATACTTTTACTTATATATATATATATATTCTTCATGATATGTTTTTTTTTACTTATGACAATGTTTGTGTATACTGTTGTGACAAAATTAAATTAAAAAAAAAAACAACTACAACAATAACAACTACAACAACAACAACAGAGTTGGAAGGGACCTTAGAGGTCTTCTAGTTCAACCCTCTGCCCAGGCAAGAAACCCTACACCATTTCAGACAAATGGTTATCCAACATTTTCTAAAAAATTTCCAGTGTTGGAGCATTCACAACTTCTGCAGGGAAGTTATTCCACTGATTAATTGTTCTAACTGTCAGGAAATTTCTCCTTAGTTCTAAGCTGCTTCTCTCCTTGATTAGTTTCCACCCATTGCTTCTTGTTCTACCCTCAGGTGCGTTGGAGAATAATTTGACTCCCTCTTCTTTGTGGCAACCCCTGAGATATTGGAACACTGCTATCATGTCTCCCCCAGTCCTTCCTTTCATTAAACTAGATATACCGAGTTCCTGCAACTGTTCTTCATATGTTTTAGCCTCCAGTCCCCTAATCATCTTTGTTGCTCTTCTCTGCACTCTTTCTAGAGTCTCAACATCTTTTTTACATCATGGTGACCAAAACTGAATGCAATATTCCAAGAGTGGCCTTACCAAGGCATTATAAAGTGGTATTAATGCTTCATGTGTTCTTGATTCTATCCCTCTGTTTATGCAGCCCAGAACTGTGTTGGCTTTTTTGGCAGCTGCTGCACACTGCTGGCTCATATCTAAATGGTTGTCCACCAGGACTCCAAGATCCCTCTTACAGTTACTACTATTGAGCAAGGTACCACCTATACGGTATCTGTGCATTTTGGGTTTTTTGCCTAAATGTAGAACCTTAGTTTTTTCACTGTTGAATTTCATTTTGTTAGATAGGGCCCAATGTTCAAGTCTGTAAAGATCCTTCTGTATCTTGAGCCTATCTTCTGGAGTGTTGGCTATTCCTGCCAGCTTGGTGTCATGTGCAAATTTGATGAGTTCCCCATCTATCCCCTTGTCCAAGTCATGGATGAAGATGTTGAAGAGTACTGGGCCTAAAAGAAGAGCCTTGGGGTACTCCACTGCATACTCCCTCCATGTGGATGTAGTTCTATTGAGGACTACATGTTGAGTGCAGTTGGTCAGCCAGTTACAAATCCATCTGGTGGTGATGCTGTCTAACCCACATTTTTCTACTTTATCTTGTAGTAGGTTATGGTCTACTTTATCAAATGCTTTCCTGAAGTCCAAGTAAATTATATAGACAGCATTCCTCTGGTCCACTGATTTTGTCACTTTGTCAAAGAATACAATAAGATTAGTCTGGCATGATCTGTTTTTGACAAACCCATGTTGGCTTTTGGTTATTACTTTGTTTGCTTCTAGGTGTTCGGTGATTCATTGTTTATCTTTTCCAGAATCTTCCCTGGTATCGAGGTCAGGCTGATAGGTCTGTAGTTTCCTGGATCTGTTTTTTTCCCCTTTTTTGAAGATGGGAACTACATCAGCTCTTTTCCAGTCTTCTGGCAGTTCCCCTGTGTTCCAGGATCTTTGAAAGATATAGTTCAGTGGTTCTGAGATCTCATCTGCCAGTTCCTTCAAGAACATTGGGGTATAATCCGTCCGGTCCTGGTGATTTGAACTCATTTAGGGTAGAGAGGTGTTCACTTACCATTTTTTTCCTATTTTAACTTGTGTTCCTAATCTGTTTTTTGTGGTGCTGTTTTTGATAGGTTGGATTGTTTTTTCCTTTTGTGTAAAGACAGATGCAAAAAATGAGTTAAGTAGATCTGCTTTCTCCCTGTTGCTTGTCACCTTCTTGCCACTTTCTCCCAGCAATGGGCCAATTGTTTCCTTGACTTTTTTCTTGTTTTTAACATGATGGAAGAAGCTTTTTTTGTTATTTTTTTACTTTTGTCGCTAGCCTTTGTTCATTGTGAGCCTTAGCTTTCTTCACTTCATCTTTACAGGCTCGGGCTATTTGCTGATATTCTGCCTTAGTTATTTGCCCTTCTTTCCACTTTTTATACTTTATCTATATCTAAATCTATATATTTATCAATCTATTATTTTTCTATCCATCCATCCATCCATAATTATTATCTTTAACCAGTACAAAATAAACCATGATAGAATAAGAACACAATATTGCTGAAATAATATTAGCATGCACCAAATAAAAATCTGAGCCCATTGCTTATTGCTGGAACAAATTCTGAAGAATCAACTCTTGATAGACTCTTGACTCTTCAAGCTGCAATTCAAACTATGGTTACTTTAATGTAATTGAATTTGTACCTAAAAATAACAAAAGAGAGGAAGAGACATTACGTAGGTTAGTTCTTCCTCATCATAAGTACTCATGGTCAAGAGGTACCTCATAGTTAAGAGGTAGCACTGATCATAAGAGAATGCACAATGTACTGCTAAAAAAAAATCAATAAATAATGTTTTATCTTGCATGAATGGAAAATAAATCAATAAATGTCTCGACCTTCCCTCTTCTAATAAAACCAGTTCACCATTGACATATTATGATACTTGCCTCTGATTCTGTATGCTGATGATAAACATTGCAGTAAGTTAACATAAAACCTTATGCTGCCTCACAATAGCTAAGGTTTGGGGCAGGTTGAAAATAATTTTAAAACCCAGTAGATAATATTAAATTGATAGTAATTATCTAAAATTTCTTCATTGTTTTGTTACTTTTCATACTCCAAGGATAATAAGGCATTAGATTAAAATCTATGTCAGGGATGTCAAACTCAAAAGCAAAACAAAACAAAAGGAAAAATATTTCCACTTTTGCATTTAAGCATCCAAGAAAGGACAGGAAAGGAGAAAGGGAAAGAAAAAGATGGGAAGATGGGAAGAGAGCAAGGAAGAAAAAAGAAGGAAAGGAAGGAAGGAAGACAAAAGGAGACTTAAGAATGAAGGAAAGAGAAGAAAAGGGAGAGAGGGAGAGAGAGAGGGAGGGAGGGAGGGAGGGAGGGAGGAAGGAAGGAAGGAAGGAAGGAAAGAAGGAAGGAAATTATAATGAGATGGAGGGAGGATCTGAGGGAAGTTCTGCCTTAGCACTTGGACATCACAGGTGCCCCTGACATGAGTGATATCGAGCTGGCCATGTCACCCAGGCCACCCCCCACCCCCAAGATCAAACACAACCCTAATGCGGCTTTCAATGGAATCGAGTTCGACACCCCTTATCTATATGAACGTAGTATAGAATTTATATTCTATACTATTTGGATGATAACAAAAAGGTAATGTGTACTAATCCCATTGGAAAGAAGTTTAGTTTAAGCCAGTTGTTGACCAATAAAAGCCAAGCTCTGTATTCAGTCCTAATTAGCTCTGCATTCAGATACAACCTAGAAGATCTTTGTGTGAACCCTTTCTAGATTATTAAAATTATAATGAGAACCATTTTAAGAACATATGGCACTTGGAATAGAACTTTAGCCACAAAAACACTGATTGCCACTAAGATTTAATATCTATCTTTTATTAGTGACATATTCTTTTTGGGTCCTATACAGAAGTAGTATTCAGCAGGTTCTGAACAGTTCTGGAGAACCGGGAGCGGAAATTTTGAGTAGTTTGGAGAATCTATTCTCTGCCTCCCGAGTCCCAGCTGATTGGGAGGAGATGGGGATTTTACAGTATCCTTCCCCTGCCATGCCCACCAAGCCACACCCACCAAGCCAAGCCACATCCGCCAAGCCATGCCCACAGAACTGGTAGTAAAAAAATTTGAATCTCACCACTGGTCCTATATGAACTTACTGCATAAAAAATGATTCCCACGGATTTTTAACTGGACCTGGCCTAACATTCCCATCTATTTATTTTGGAGCAAATGGACTTTGGAGCAAAAATTACTCCTATTATAATTAATGGATAGGTACTCCTTTCTACATTAGCTAATCAAGACCCAGAACACTCTTCCCATCCATTTAAAAATATGGGACAAGAGTCCTCATTTATCAGCATAAAGTAAGTCTGTATTAGGGTTGAAATTACAGCCTATTGAAACAATGCATAAATGAATTAATGTTAAATTTAAATAATGATATATTATATAAGATGACATTATTTTGTTCATCATAAGATCCTTCATAGGTTAGGCTCTTTTTGCCTTACTCACTCTATATACCCTATGCCAACACCAAGGTTACCCTAATATATATGATTTATTTGATCTCAAAACATTGTGACTGCATAAAACAAGAGAATCAAAGGACAAAAGAAAGAAAATTGAAAATTGAATTGTCCACAACTTAAAATTAGGATATTTATTGCAGCCATATAAGGAATAAGATAGCCAGGTATAGTTTCTTAGTGGACATTTCCTTATTATTTCTTTCTTTCTTTTTCTATGTTTGTGTGCATTTGTGTGTTCTCCTAGTTTTGTTTTTAGTATGTTTTATTACTTAAAACTATTTTGATAGTAATAAGAAAACCTTTAAAAATAAAATAGATAGATAAAGATTTCAGGATCATATGCACAATTTCTCTAAAGGTAGGATATTGGGAACAAAGAATAATAATCACTAGTTGTCAAGACAATCCTGCTGTTCTGGGTTAGATGGATTTTTGTCTGATGATCAGAATAACCAAAGCACTTCTTAGGTTCTTATGATTAAACAACAATACTAAAATTAACTATGCTATAATTTTCATTATTAAAATACCATTTTGACACTTTCATAATAGAGACACTGTGCTACTGTAAAAACCAATAAAGTTACACTGCAATTATTCATTATTTCAGGTTCTGTAGGGAAAGAGTGTTTATCTAAGAAAAATTCTGAAAGGTGAATGAGAAAGCTATGCAAGTTATAATAAAAAGAAATAAAAAACTAAAATAAGAAACATGCACTATGGTCATAAACCTAATTTTTTCTTCTTTGATGTGATCTGACATATAAGGTCCATATTTGCTTTGAATATTTAATATATGAAATCATCATCTCACAGAAAGAACAACTTCATTTTATAACAGCTCTTTACATTGTGGGTGCAGGGCTGGAAAATGAAGAAAAAATGAAGAAAGCAATAGGAAGCTATTTCCATATTAAGCCAAGAAAGTTTTAAGTTGGTTACCTAACGTTAAGTTTGCCTTGATGATCAGGACATTTATATAAATTTCGCTGTGTAAGTAAGTGTACTATAAGATCCTATAGGATATTCATGATTAGAAAAGATTATTCAAAAGAAATCTTGCAATTATATTTTCTTTCATCGGAAAGAATAAACATTATGGGATTTTTTGTATGGGCAAATGCTATTGTAAAGCCCTCTGATGTAATATAGCAGATTATTACAATTCATTTACATTAATATATAAACGGCGTATACTGAAATAACTTGTACTTTATTAACAGAATTCAGTATCAATACCACACAACAATAATTATCATTTAAATCCAACAATTCTCCCAGTGCTAGACAAATGCTATTTATGGTTTCTTTTCCTTAGTATCAAAATCTATATGACTGGCTATTTTAATAGCCCTCCATAGTGCTTTTAGGTTTGGTAGAGTGAGAGGATACTTTGGAGAAAAGGTAAGTAAGTCCCAGCAGCAGCATCTTTGCACTAAATTTTGTTTTCCACTGCAGATGCTACATCAACCTACTGTTGTTAGGCAAACTATCCATTACACCAAGGAGATCCAACAACTAGTGCTGAGAATATTGTTATATCTGGTACTGGGAACAAACTGAATTTAGTATGGGGACACTTTGCTTCTGCCAAAATAAATTCTTAAACTAAACTGGCAGCAGGAAGAGATGCAGTTACTTTAAGGAGTTACTAACAGGTTCATGACTGTCTCAAAGGTGCTTTTTCTAGAGGCAACTGGACTTTCTGGTTTTTCTTTAAAGACATTTCGCTTCTCATCCAAGAAGCTTCTTCAACTCTGACTGGATGGTGGGGAATGGAAGGATTTATAGTCGCTGCAGACAGCTGGTCATTTGCATTCTTTTAGCAGGCTGTTAAGGTCACCTGGAGGTTTATCTGTGTCATCAGAGTCACCTAAGTGGTGCAAACTGGTGTGGAGCCTTCTTGGAACTGTTGAAAGGACTGTGTTGTAGCTTGCAGGTAGATGATGTTGTATCCCTCCTCCTCCTCTGTTGAAAGAGGGCTGTTCAATTTTGACTTAAATGACCTCTTTGACCCCTCTTTCAAGGAGGCCATCTATGTCAAGAAGTATAAATCCTTCCATTCCCCACCATCCAGTCAGAGCTGAAGAAGTTTCTTCGATGAGAAGCAAAATATCTTCAAAGAAAAACAAGAAAGTCCAGTTGCCTCTAGAAAAAAACATCTTTGGGACGACCATAATCTGAATGACTGAGAATCTCCATAGACAATAGGTACCCGAGTACCCTCACTTGCTCTTAACCATTTTTTCTCTCCAACAATCTGCACAGCCCTATGATATATTTTTTCAAAACAGAAAGACCTGGTGTCTTCTTTCTGAGTTCTATTAATTCTATTAATACAATTACTGTTTTATTAACAGTACTTTATTAAAGTAGTTTTATAAAACTACTTTATAAAATATTTTTATTTCTTTAATAAATTTAAATTACTATATTTAATAAATAATTTTAATTTAATAAGTAAATGTAATTCTATTGTCATATCTAATATCATTAATAGTCATGTTGGCAATGACTATTGAAGAATGACAAATATTTCAGTCATTGCAATGGTTCCCCTTAAATCACATCAATAAGCAAAATGTCTTTGTTTGATATAGCTGATGCATGAATGCAAGATTTTCTTCTGGGATGCAAAACATGCATCCTAAAAGTCACACCTAAAAGTTACTTAGCTATTGGTAAGATATGAAGAAGCTGACAAATATTTCTGTGGACTGGTATCAGGTGTTCAACATCAAACATCAAGCAATGCAATTCCATTCAAGTTTGCTCAGAAATAAGCCCTACTGTGCTCAGTGAGGTTTACTTATAGGGATTGCAATTGCATGGGATTGCAATCTTAAATAAAATGATGGAGAACTGCAGGCTAATTTGGTGCTTCTTTACTCAGGAATAATTCCCAATTTTTCAGCAAGATTATTTCCAGATCAATGTAAGAAAGTTTTATCATTACATTAGCATTCTGATAATTATCACATAGTACTCTCCTTGGGATTAAAAAAATAAGATATTCTTTTTCCTTGTTTTGTGTGTATTGCTATGTATTTTTATTTATTTATTGGTGGAAGTATCTGAACAATTGAACATTTAGTTATGTAATAATTTATAGACCAATTTACAGAGAGTTTTTAAAATTTGGTGTGAGTTCTCCATATTTTCCACAAATGATATGGAAATTTTCTACTTGTTTCATTAATTTGGAATTCACATGTCATAAAATTATTATAGAAGTGATGCAAATTATATAACTTGCCTCTAATAGGTATCTTCTATTCTAATAAATATCTGAGGAGTATTTTTTGGTAACCATTATTTTTTCCCCACATTATTCCCCAATAATGGTTCCCCAACCATTATTTTATATTCAAGAAAATAATCTGGCATCTTTCTCCTGTTCCTGGTTTATATAATCTATGAACTATTCCCATGGGAGAAAAAAAATCCCAAAATAAAATTTTTGTATTCCTTGAAAATAATTTGTTTAAATATTCTTACATAATTAATTGCTTGGATTACTGTGTAGTATTATACTATAGCAACCAAATTTAGCTGTGGAAGATGAATAAAAAGAAGTGTCTAATTGGAATTGCAGAATTATATTATTTTTAATTATATATAAATGTAAAATCAGGTTTTGTCCTAATCTGTATACTCTCCCTAGGAATTAGAAAAAGATGCAGCACCATTTCCTTGAGATATAGCTCATGCAGTTACAGTCTGGGATTGATGTCTTCACCATTTTTATTCACTTTTGTTGATCAAATGTGATTATGTGAACAAGGACAATCCTTATAGAAGAAAAGTAAGTACTTACTCTAATGGTCTTTTCTTTTTTGTGTCAGCTAATTTTGGACTTTGGAACCCCAACTGAAGACACATTAGAATGACATATAAGGTCTAATGAGATGACCATTAGTATGTCAGATTTGATTATTGATATAATGTCAATTATATCATTGTATAACATTATATTGTAGTTTTATGACTTGAGATGGCTCCAGTTACCAAAATAGCAGGGGATAACTGGCTTTTCCACAGCCTCCTCAGAAACAGAAGATTATGAGCAATTAAAATGTTGGTTGGAGCCAATTCAATCAATATAGTTAAACCACAGAGGTTAACTTTCTAAAGGAAACAAAGAATAACAAACCTTTATGTGAAAACAATAAATTCAGGACTCCAGCCTAAAAGCTTCTTTATGCGTCAAAGACAACTGGACCAGATATTGCCATAGCCCCAAGAATACTGCAGTTTAAAAAATATATATTTAACCCAAAAGGACTGGAGTGCAATGAAGAAGCTGAGCAAGTATCTCAGTGGCACTACTGATGTAAAACTGCCAGTAAGCAGCATTCCTGAACTAATTGAAAACATGGATGCAGGTTAGGTCAAAGATATTATCAGTCTAAATGCAGTGGGCACCTGCATTTTTAATGTGGTATAGCAATCGGCTGGACTAGCAGAAAGCAGGCTGCCATCTTCCACTGAGCTGAGTACATTTCAGCTAGTGAAGTCAGTCATGTGAACTTACAAATTTGGAGAGTATAGTGCATCTTTAACATGCAAAGCGGTTATCTCTTGATCAATCAGTGAATACAATCTCTCCAATTTCTTGAGAACTTGTTTGCTTTCTGTTTGCTATTATGATATAACCTTTTATATAACTTTTTAAGTATGTCAAAAACAACAAGAAAATATTTATTTTTGAGATTAAACATATTGGAGCACTTGATATAATGTGAAATAGATATTAACCCAAGTTGTGCCTGAAAAAATCTTTTTCAATTCTCAGTTCAAGAAGCACATTATAGAAGAGAAATGGCAGATGAAGAATTTCAGTTCAGAAAGCATATTGTGATGGGTCTCTTAGGCCCTGGCTTGGGTGACAAGGAACAGCGGGTTTGTGAGACATCTGAGAGGGACTATGGAGAACACCAGGGGGACATGAAAAGCTCTGTGGCAGAATCAGAGGGTCAAAGCAAAACTGTGCCAGGAACATTGAGGGAATCCAAGAAAGAGCGGCCAGATGAATAGACAGCTGTGTAGATTGGAGGAGAGGTTCAGCTGCAGCTGAAGAGTGCAAACAAGGAGTTGCCATCCCCTCCTGACCCCAGGTCACACAGAACTGAGCAATGGAAGTCAGTGAGGTTACTTGCAAAGAGGCAGTCTCATCCCTCCTCATGAGGCACAATGGTTGGTGCCTACTTATCTCAGGGCTTGGAATCTGGTGATTGTTGGAGGCAACTATTCGTAATCCATCCATCTGGGAATGTTCATCACTCGTTGCCTTGAACTCAGTGCCTTGCACACATTGAAGTCAAGTTGCCTTCATTGTTCCTTGAAACTTCAGGAGTTATGTTGCCTTCATTGTGCCTTGAATCCATAGAAACCAAGTTGCCTTCCCTGTGCCTGGAGTCCGAAGAATTGTGGTTGCTTTTGTTGAATTTGCTATCAGCAACATCCTGGTTGGAGTTCTCCTTGTTGGCAGTTTTAAATTTCTGGGCATTTATATCTCAATGGACCTCTCATGGACTATGAACGTTAACATGCTTGTGAAGAAGGCACAGAAGAGGCTGTACTTCCTGAGAACGCTCAGGAAGATAAATCTATCTCTACTTCTGTCCTACTATCACAGCACCATTGAGAGTGTCCTGACGTACAGCATTTTTGAATGATATGGGAGCAGCTCTGTAGCAGACAAAAAGGCTCTACAGAGAATCATTAAAACTGCCAGAAGATCATTGGGCTCCAATGATACCAACCCTGGATGACATCTTTGCATCTCGCTGTTTGAGGAAGTTGCATAGCATTCCCAGAGACTCTTCCCATCCTGCTTACAATCTTTTTGGACTGTTGCCTTCTGGCAGAAGATACAGAATAATTAAAACTCGGACCACATGTTTTCTGAATAGTTTTTATCCCAGAGCTATAATTGCACTCAGCAATGAACGAAAGGGCCACCATCAGCGAGCTGTTGTATGTTTTGATTTTCGACAACTGTGATATCTGGTGTTTGTGTTCCAAGTGTGATCCGTCTGTATTCGAAAGTCCCACAAGATCTTTACCTTCTCATTTTCTATCACTTTTTACACTTTATATTTCCCATGACTTTTTGGATACAGGTAAGTTGTATTTTTTACATAATGACCAGTGGACAATAAAGTTGTTGTTGCTGCTGTTACTGTTCTTCTTCTTCTTGTTGTTGTCATTGAATGTTGTCATCCTGCCTGTAGTCTCTTGATTCCTCTTGCTGTTGCCCTGCCCAGAGTTCTTAGTTCACCTTGCTGGTGTTGCCCTTGTGCCCTAATCACAGAAAAGATGATGGTTTTCACTGCTTTTCCACCTCTTCTCTGTGAGAGCTCCTCAAATATTGGAAGACTACTATCATGTCACCCTTAGTCTTTCTATCATGTCAACCCTACTCCTTATCTTTGTTAGACTAGACATACCCATTTTCCACAATGGTTCATAAAAATGTTTAATCTCCAAGCCCCTAATCATCTTTGTTGCTCTTCTCTGCATTCTTTCTAGAGTCTTGACATCTTTTTAGTATGGTGGTAACTAGAAACAGACAGAGTATTCCAAGTCTTACCAAAGTAGTATAAAGCAGTATTAACATATTATATCATACTGATACTATCCCTTTATTGATGCAGCCTTGGGTTTTTTTTGACAGCACCAGCATCCTGCTCGCTCATACTTATTGGCTCACATAATCTAGATCAGAAGTCACCAACCAGTGGTCCATGGACCACTGGTGGTCCACAAGAAAATTTTGTGGTGGTCCACAAGAAAATTTTGGGGTCCGCAACGCACCCAGGTGGAGGAGCTACTCCGGGATGACCAATGGCCAGTCCTGTGACTAGAGCTCTGGAATATGGGACCAGCCAGGCAGCTTGTGGTGGGGCTGGAAATCACCACTGTAGAGGGAGGTACGTGAAACTTGCAACTTTGCAGGTAGTGAACCAAGGAGTAGAGCAGCCCTCACCAGTTGGAACAAGGTAATGGTGCTGTTGCTGCAAGGGGGGGTGGCGGCGCAGGCAGGTCAAAGTAAAGGGTGTGGGCAACCTGTGGCTCTTCCATCCTCCTGCTGTGGCTTCCTGTTGGATGATCCCACCACTGGCTGTCCCCGCCCCTCGTCCTCCCCAGTCACTCTAAGGTGGGTTGGTAAAGGAATATGAGAATCAAACAGACAGGTATCAAGCATTAGGCCTTAGAGACATCTTTGGTCAAGCAAATAAAAAGCCTTGTCAGCTGTAACAGATAAGCAGCTGCCTCTAGTGGACCATATACCACCCAGAAATATGCTGAGCTCAGATAACCACATCCTGCTGCTGTTGCAGTTATTATGCTTTGCCATAAAACGATTGTTTTACTCGCAACGGGACCACTAGAGTAGGAGACCTGATATGTCTTGGTTCCTGGGATATAACCTATACTAGGTGGCAATCACCAGGTAACGTGTCACAGCCTGACAAATTCAATACCACCCTTCTGTCCTACCTCAATACATCTGACCCGTCTAATATATGGAGAGCCCCAGAAAATATATATTGGATTTGTGGAAGGCTGGCTTATGAACAGCTTCCCTTTAATTGGTCAGGCTCGTGTATTCTAGGCTGGATTAAGCCATCGTTTTTCCTTTTACCCATTCAAGCGAGACAAGTATTGGGGATACCAGTATATGAACATCTGGGAAAAAGGACTGAAAGAGGCTTATTCCCAGCTTACAAAATGGATGGAACACACCCTGATTCACCATTTTCGTCCTTCCCATGTAACAATCTAGCAGAATATGAGGAAAAGGACACATCCGATTTGCAAATCTGGACCAATGAGAGAATTGTATGTACCTATGGCAGGGCAACATGGGCCGAAGATGGATCCTGGGGCTACCGGACTCCCGTCTATTTGTTAAACCGTCTCATACGATTGCAGGCGATCTTAGACATGGCTGGCATAAGAATCAGCACTGCCCTCAATGTGCTATCAGATACCACAGATAGATTAAGAACAGCGGTATACCAAAATAGACTAGCCTTGGACTACATTCTAGCCAAAGAAGGAGGAGTATGTGGTAAATTCAATCTGTGTAACTGTTGTCTGCAAATCAATGAAACAGGTACAGTAATCAAGCAGTTAACCACTGAGCTAAGGCAGCTTACATATAACCCAGACCAGGTATGGCACAAAGGAGTAAATCTCAAAGAGATCTTCGGTAGTTGGTTCCCGAAATTACCTGGCTTACAGGCAATCATGGCCCTCATAGGCCTTATTGCAGCTGGTTGTGTCCTCATTCCTTGTGTACTACCAATCTTTGTGCGCACTATATCCAACAGCTTGTCTTTGATAGCCAAAAGAAACGCTACAGCTCAGGTTATGGCCATGTGGCAGCTAGGACACATGACCTCAGAGGTAAACGATGAAGGGTATGTTACTCTTCTGCCTTGAGATGAGTAACAAAGGGGGGAATAAGGTGGGTTGGTAAAGGAATATGAGAATCAAACAGACAGGTATCAAGCATTAGGCCTTAGAGACATCTTTGGTCAAGCAAATAAAAAGCCTTGTCAGCTGTAACAGATAAGCAGCTGTCTCTGGTGGACCATATACCACCCAGAAATATGCTGAGCTCAGATAACCACATCCTGCTGCTGTTGCAGATATTATGCTTTGCCATAACAGTAAACTTGTTTGTGTGACCCCCTGATATGATATCGGTTCCCCATTTCTGTTATTCCTGGAACTATGCCCATATATGGACTGTAACTTGCTGAGATGACATATTTGCTTCTTGCACGTAGCTATAAGGTATATAAAGCCTGGCTGGAAATCCCCTAACTCGTTCAGACCAACAGCTTTGTTCTGTATTTGAACCTGCGCATATAATAAACCCTTCCTTCCCAGAGGAGCTGGCTTGTGTCCGTCATTTCTACAACAACTCCTCACCTGGCCTGAAAAGGGAAGGGTGGGGGATGGAGATTCGCTCCATATTCCAGAGCAGGAGCAAAGCATCATCTCTTGCTGGGTCTCGTAGGTGTTTCTTCCGACCCTTTTTGATGCTGCGCACACCTCGGTCTCGCTGGAGAATCAGAATGAGAGAGAGAGAGAGAAGAAAAAGGAGAGATGAGAGAGAGAGAGAGACAGACAAGAGGGGAGAGATATGAGACAGAGAGAGAGAGAGAGAGGAGAGAGGAGAGAGAAAGAGGAGAGATGAGAGAGAGAAAAGATAGAGGAGAGAGAGAGAGAGGACAGAGAGAGACAGAGAGGGAGAGGGGAGAGAGGAGAGGAGAGAGAAAGAGGAGAGATGAGAGAGAGAAAAGATAGAGGAGAGAGAGAGAGAGGACAGAGAGAGACAGAGAGAGGGGGGAGAGGGGAGAGAGAGGAGAGGGAAGGGAGAGAGGAGAAAGAGAGGAGAATGAGAGAAAGGAGAGAGGGAGAGACAGGAGAGAGCGGAGAGAGAGAGAGTGGAGAGATGAGAGAGAGATGAGAAAGAAAGAAAGAAAGAGAAGAGGAAGAGAGAGAGGAGATGAGAGACAGGGAAAAGAGAGAGAGAAGAGAGGGAGAGAGAGAGAGAGAGAGATGAGTGAGAGAGAAATGAGCGAGAGACAGAGAGAGAAGAGAGGGAGAGAGAGGAGATGAGAGAGACAGAGGGAGAGAAACACAGAGAGAGAAAGAGAGAGAGAGAGAAGGAAAGAGAGATGAGAAGAGGACAGGGTACAGAGAGAAAGAGAAAGAGAGATGAAAGAGAGAGAAAGAAAGAGAGAGAAATGAGAGTGTTTGACTAAGGTTGCAGAAACAGGTGGCCAAGCTAAGTGCCTGAAGGACCCCATCCCATCACTGGGAGTCCAGCACTCAGTGAGTGGCATGCTGGATTCATATTAGTGGTCAGTGGAATTTAAAATTATGAATTTAGTGGACCCTGAGGTCCGAAAGGTTGGCAATCCCTGATCTAGATGCTTGGATCATTGTGCATTCTTAAACAGCACATCATTAGTCATACCACAAAACACTATGTTTTCCTTAATTTGCCCTAAATCTCTCAGTTCCCTGACATTGATAAATACACTGCTACTTTCATATCCATGAATACAGGCATAGGATTTTCAGTTTTGCGCGTCCCAAGCTCTTTGCTTCTTGCCTCCAAAGTATGTTTGTATTTTGAGAACTCGCCATAATCCAAGGATTTTCAAGAACTTTAAAAAAGTTTGAGGCAAATTGCTTTTGCAACTGCTTACCAAAGACTTTTTTAAAAATCCACAAAAATTCTAGCTGGGAGTCTTGCCTGTCCACCATTACATTGCCGTGTTCTATGGATTTATTTTTGTACTATTTATTCCTGATTTTCCAATAGCTCCAGGATTGGAAATTAGTCTGTGTTCATTTGTTCATTCTATGTACAGTTGTTAAGGAGTACTTGAAAACAACAACAAGAAAACTCACTTCATTCTAAGACACATTTTGAAGAGAAGAGTGAGAAGATGTTCCCTTTAAAAAAAGAGAAAAAATTAATTACAAATAATTACATAAAATTTACAAATTACATCCTTTACATTCCTCCAACAATGCACCCCACAGTGCACCCTCCTCAGCAAAACAAAAGTTCCACATCGCCTGTTATTTGACTTATTGAGGTAAAATGTTACTACCCTATAGAACTAGCATCAATTTTGCTTTCTGATAAAATGTCAAGAAACTTATATTACAGCCTTCCTGTTTTTATATTCTGTCCATCCGCATAAAAGTACAATCTTTTGCAGTAATTTTGCTTCAGTTTGATCTTTGCGGAAACCAACCATTTTAAATGATGCTTTTATTCCTTTTAGCAAGGAGATTGTTTTGCTAAGAGTAGAAAAGCTTTTTGCTTTGGAGGAAAGTTTTAATTGTAGAATGTTGAGGTCAAATACTAAAGGGAGTGGGGAATGATTGGATTACTGTAATTTATTTGATACAGCACTGCCATTCCAAATAGCTTCAATTAGTGCATCAGCAAAAAATGTTGAGGAATATTATTACCTTTATTACTTTAATATATTTTAAATCTTATTCATTTATTATATTCTAATATATAAATTACATTGAATTATATTAACAATGTATATTGCATTTTATTTAAGTCCATTTCTTCTATTCCGTCAGTCATCCAAATCCAGCTTTTGGTCTTTAAAGCATAAAGGTTTTGAAAAGTCAATATCTAAAGAGGGGTTTCTACTCGTACAATCTACAGACACTGTAGGATCTATTGACCAAGTTATTCCTACAGTACAAATAATCCATAACTTGCAACCACAACTAAGACCAAAATTTCCGTTGCTAAGTGAAACAGTTGTTAAGTGAGTCTGGCCCTATTTTGCAACCTTCCTTGCACAGTTGTGAAGTTGTTAAGTTAGAAGCACAACTGTTAAGTAAATCTGGCTTGACCATTAATTTTGCTTGTCAGAAGGCCTCAAAAAGTGATCACATGAAATTGCAAATGTCATAAATACAAACCAGTTGTCAAGCATCCCAATTTTGATCATGGGATCATGGAGATGCTACAATCATACATGTAAATATGAAAAACAGTCATTTGTCACTTTTTTTGGTACTGTTGTAACTGTTGTAACTTCAAACAATCACTAAAGGAATGATTAAGTTACACATTACATAATATGCATTTTATATTATATAAAACAAATAAGATTGGGAACTGTCTTCCAACCCCAGCATGATTTCAATGTTATTATCCATTCACATCACAAGGTTTTGCCCGTTGTAGTTAGCCAAAGCAGAAACATGCCCTGGCATCATGCTTTTCTGCTGTGAACCTATGACATTGCTTTATGGTTTTCTATGTCTACTAGTAACATTTCCTTTTACGATACTATCCAAGCTGCAAGGTATATAAAATTTGTTACTCTTCACCATCCATTTCATCAAAAATAAAGTCTGGTGACTAACAATAGAAAGAACCAAGATGGCATTTACTGGCCATTTCAAGCTAATATGGGCACATCGTATTCCATCCATAGTCAGCCTCATCTGCTGTCTTTCTCTAGCTGTTTTTCTAAATAGATGAATATGGCAGTGCTATCTGCTTCTCTATCAAAATTGTGCAATAACACTAGACTGTATAGACAGCATAACTATAAATGCATAAATGTGAAATAATGAACAATAAATAGCATGATGGGATGACTCTCTCTCTCAGTGCATCCTAACAGAGTGAGGAATCTGAAAGTTAGCCTTTGTTGTCTGTATAAAGGAAAGAAGGAAGGAAGGAAGGAAGGAAGGAAGGAAGGAAGGAAGGAAGGAAGGAAGGAAGGAAGGAAGGGGGAGAGAGAGAGAGAGAGAGAGAGAAAGAGAGAGAGAAAGAAAGAAAGATCCCACGTAAAATGATTTTATTTGCTTGTGATTTACCTCTCTTTATGATTCTTTGTTGCTGTTGCTGTTATTGTTTTTAATCTTACTCAACTTAGGTCCCAACAAAATAAAATATAGGAGGAAAAACACAGGAAAAATCTTAGGGAAAATACTGCAACGATTTGATAGATATGCTTTTTCTGCCAGCTAGTGACGAGAAGAGGAAGAGCAGTAAATCTAAAAGAAACAACTAATTGCTTTGATAACACATGGCGTACACACAATAACAGCACAGCACTATTCAGCAATGAGTCAGGACACAGCAAAGGCAGATTCACAATGGTATTCACAATTTAATGCTGAGTTTTTTTTGTTTTTGCCAAAAGGATGGATGAATAGTATTTCAGTGCAAAAAGTAAGTCAGAATAAAACAGAATCATAAAGTTGGAATGGGCAAATCCCCGTTTAGTGCCACAATCCAGTGATTTTCACTCAGGCTCTTTACTTGATCAGCCTGGGTTTTACTTTCTTACACTTTTAAAATAGTCTCATGATTACATTTTTCTTTTTGTCACATTTTACAAAAAAAAACCCTGCTCTTTCGATCTTCTTTGGGTACCACCATTAGCAGCTGTTGAATAAAAAAAGAGGGGCCTGCAAATTTTAAAATTAAGATTAAATCATAAATAGAAAGTATTTAATCATAAATAAAAGATCACCTCACAGGATTGTTGTTGTGGGTAAAATAAGAAGAAGCGTTAGCTATGCTTGCTGCCTTGAGTTATTTATAAGAATACTGAAGGCAGGATACAAAAAAAAATTAAAAAGGAACAGCCATACTTGTTGAAAACTAACAAGGTATAAAATAGTTTGAGTAAGATGGTATGATTTAAATGGTTCATCAAAGCAAAAGTGTAATAGGAACATAAAAAGCTGCTTTATCCTGACTTGCAAGCTTGATCCAACTGACTCCTGTCTGGAGGTAGCGACTCCCAGCAACTCTTCAGAATTTCAGCCATCTTTTCAGCATAAAACGCAAGAATGGAATTTGTTGCATTCAAAGCTCAAATGCTTTTTTCCTTGCAATAAAAAGTGTTATGTCATCATCTAGGTCGCCAGTGATAATTGTATCGTTTGATACTGATAAGTCCCTGTGAATAAATAAATGTTCCTTAAGAGGCCCAGGTGAGCCCACTGCACTGGGCAAACTACCCATGGGCAAATATCTTCATAAATCTACCAATACCAATAAATGAGAGGAAATTATGGTTTATTTTCAATGAAACACTTCATATGCATTAAGAGCAAAAATGTAAGAAAGAATCTCTCAAACGTCAGCTGTCAATGAAAAACAAAAACTCCTAAAGCACATAAAATTATTACAATAGAACTGATAGTGTCAGCAAGCAGTACAAAAGGGATGAGATTATTTTCCTCTTGACTTAGAAGATGTTATCTCCTAATTGGACTACCTTGTTGATATAATCAATTTTTTGCTGCTAATCATATCCAGATGTATCAAGTGTAAATTACTGTCAATACCACTTTTTCAATTAGCTGCAAAAAAAAGACAAGAGCAATCTATAAATGCTAAAGGAGAAAAGGCCAATTTGGTTTTGTTCAAACCGTTAGGAAATTTTTGGGATGTGTACCTCTAATGAGTAATTCACAGATTAAATTAAATGAATTTCTTTTCCATTTAATACCAAAGGTGATGATTGAAGGTGTGACGTGCAAATATACAGTACAGAAAATTACAACTAGACTGTTTTAGTTTTGCAAACAGACCAAAATTTCTTGAGTCTGAGTGCCCATTAATTGGCAAGGAAATGGGTCATTCAGAAAGTATAATGGCTTTCCATGTATTTGATTATGAGTGTGAGGATAAAAGTTTAAGCTCCCATAAGGGCTTGTTTTCTCTTCTTGTATGATATAAGGAAATTTTAGGTAAACAAACTGCCACTATACTATGCTATCAAATGTTGAGGTATCATTCGGCAGCTCCAGACCTAAGTCCATTAGGAACTTGGATAGCTAATCTAATACCCTGCAATAGCTCCCTCTGGCCGCATTTCTTAGGGTCTATATTCATATGATTTACCATCTAACTCCTTAACTCAATAGGAAAAAACAGCTGGTGGGGGCAGGACTAGGTCCTATTTTGTACGTCACAAAGTAAGTTCCATTTTGATAACTATGGGCTCAGAAATCCTTCCATCTACCTGTGTATGAAACTCATAATACTTTATATATTGGTGAATTTCCAGTTCCTATGAACAGCAAAAATGGTGATTATTGTAAGTAAGAATGGCCACTGAATTATAACAGAAACCACAGTCTTTGTAGATTAAGTTATTTTTCTTGTACACCCCAATTTTTTTAGTTATGCATGAGGCTGTCTCACTATCTACTAAATGAATGCTTTTGCCTGAAGCTATGAAGTCTTGACTAAACCTAGAATAAAATAAACAATGGAACAAGTACAAGAAATGTCTGCAGCAAAGCAATCTGAGCAAAGTATTTTATATACTATTGCTGATGTAATGATTTTATTAAAAAATCTCATTGAAGCTTATTTTATTCTAGATATATTATTATAACATGTAGTTTGCTTAAAAAACACTCTTCCAATCCTTTCAATTGAAATTTGGGGTTCAGTCTCTAAATGACAGTAGGCATTACATTCAAAATATTATATCAAAGTTGCTATAGATAAATCACTCGATCTACTTTGATGATTCATCCTGGGGCTATACGTACCACATCCTACAGCTATAGGTACTTTGTAAACTGGGAGATGCTGCCTGCTGGGCGAAATAAAGTTTTCTCTTGGGGGTACTTGTCCCAGATTGCTGGTAAAGAGATGAGAAAAAAAGATAATAATTCATGGGGAGAGCATCTCCAAAGGAAGTTTTTTTCATTCAAGAACAGCCTCGTGGCAACTGCATACTGAACACATATGATGGTAATGTGTGGTGAGGGGAGGGGGGCTAGTCAAGTGACTCATATGACGAACACCTTGAAGTCATTAGATTTAAGCCCTCCTCCATCCTCTGGAATATAAAGCAGAGAGGATTCTTAGCCTGGCACTTGGTATTCCACCAAGCAGCTACTGGGTCACCTTTCTCCGTAGCAGTAAGTTACGGGGTTCATTGGCGCTGGCAGGCTGCCTGCTTGCCTGGATGTTGCTTTAATTCAATTTTATACATCCAGATCGATTATGGGGCGGGTGCTATGGGCTACGTAGATGACTCCTTTGCCTTCTATGGTCTTCTCTAGCGGGACGGGCGGGAGAGGGGGGAGAATCTTCACACTCATCCTTCACTTTTCTCCTTCTCTCGCTTCTTCTCTTACCAACAGCTTCGGAGAACTTTGGAACAGGAAAAGCGGGAAAGGAGCTTCTCTCCGACGGTATTTTTTCGGCTGCTCTTCGGCTGGAGAAAAAGCTGAAAATGAAGAAAGTCATGCTGCTTTTGGTCATGCTCTTCCTCTCTTCCGCACATGCCGTGGGGGAAGATCTGGAAGACCAGCACGAATTGAACTACTGGGCGGATTGGTCCGACGGAGGCGAGCAGAACCAGGTGAGACGAAGCGGCGCTCCTCCGCCACTTTGGGGGATCTCCGCAACTTAGGTTGCTTTTGAAAAACGGGCAAGGATGGCTGGATGGCGGGGCACGGGCGGGCGAGGGAGCAAAGACCAGAGCGGGCAGGAGCTGACCGTGTGAACGGGCATCCCTGACGCCGCCAGCTTTTGGCAGGTGCGCCAAGGAATGCTGGCCGCTCGCGCTCTATTGAGGCGACGTCGGGGCGAATTATCCGCTCTATTCCGCCTCTCTGCATCCTCCTTTCGGCCCAGGCGAGTGCGCCGGATTGTGTTGACGGAGCGCCACGTTCTCCTTTCCAAACTGAGGCCGCCAGTGAAAAAGAGCGATTGCTTCCTGATGTCGCTCGTTCCCGCGCGCTTTCTAGCCGTTGTTGCGTTCTTAGCGTGAGTAAACGCATCAGAGTTTTTAATCTTACTTCTTAATGTGCCGTGGATGTCCTGCTTAGGTGTCGTACCAGGCAGTCTTTTCTTCATGTTATTCTCATCACAGCAACCCCGTTAGGTAGGCTGATCTTAGGGATAATCAGAATTTGGCCGTCCACGAAATTGTATGTTGTATGTTAATCCACCAAGTCCTGTTATTGTGTCCATAGAACGGGACTAATTTCAAATTGCTCTTTACTGCAATTATTAACCAGCAGAGGGTTGCTTTTAAAGAAAAGATCAAATATGTTTACGGTATGATTCTAAAAATGAATTTAGGGAGTCAGGTTGTGAAATTTGCATATATGAAAGAGGAGAGTCATTAGCAAACTTAAAAGTTATTTAAACTCAAGCAAAACAGGGATTTCTTAAAGATTCGGAACTGAAAGCTTCCAAAGGCAGGGGAGGTGTAGAAAAAAAAAAACAGCTGCAAGCAGTCAATCATTAGAGCAAGATCTTTAGATGCTCCCGTATATGCAGAAGCAAAGTCTTTTGTTATTTAGAGGAAGCCAAGCAGTATAGATCACAATTGGGGAAAAATAGCCCTCAACCACTGAGTTGAAAATCGAAAATCACCCAATGTAGTATGATACCCATACATAACAAGACTGTGTTCATATTTGAGAGAGGGCAGCAAGAGCCATCTTATCTGATCACAAGTCTTCTTCATGCCAGAGTAAAATCACTTCTCTTTATTGCCATCATCTTTTCTGAATTGCTCCTTCCGTAAAATGTAGGAAATGTCTATATCTGACAGTTTACTTAAATGGAAAGATATAGTGAACTTTAGGAAAAGATATATTGAATTTTATTATATTACTTGCTTGTCCTGGTTTTTAGGTTGCGTTTCTTTCTGCATTAGGAGAACAATAATGCCTATAAAATAGGTTAAAACACCAAGGCCTAAGCCCCTTCTTCTCGTCTATTCATGATATTTCCTTTCCAGGCCTCTATAACCAACACCATCAATTTCCCCTTCTTAGAATAGAATAGAATAGAATTTTTATTGGCCAAGTGTGATTGGACACATAAGGAATTTGTCTTGGTGCATATGCTCTCAGTGTACATAAAAGAAAAGATACCTTCATCAAGGTACATTACAACATAAATGATGGTCATAGGGTACAATTTAACATTTAATGATACAACACTTAATGATAAGCATAGGGTACAAATAAGCAATCAGGAACAATCATTTCCCCTTCTTATAATATTGGATGATTATCACTAGCTGATAGGGTATCTTCTATGGATGACACTGTATATATCAAATCCTTACTCAGTATACTGATCATTCCTTTAACCATAGCTTGCAAACCATAATTGGGTGAAAAATAAAAGTAACTGTGAATAGGAATAGCATATGTCATGGGAAGAAACAATTTGAGAGAAAATAACATTCATGTTTTTTAAGGAATAGAACTTAAATCTCTTTAGTTTGAGACATGACTTTTTTCTCTTATGTTTAACTTCTCTTGAAAATAATCCTTGCATTTCAAATAAAGAGTGAGAACAGGAAAAGCGCCAATTTCCCTTAAATAATTTTTAGGGAAAGAGAAAATGCCAATTGAAATGATCAGTTTTTGCTATTGGATAATCCTTAATTCCCAACTCCCTTTACAATTTAAATTCCATGATTGCTTCTTACAAAAATAAAACAGTGTATCATTTTTATTTTATGGATCACCAGCATCTCATCTAACTTGCCCTTATAATTCCGTTCTGGACAGAAATAAAAAAAGCTGAAGAGATGAATATAGCAATTAAATGTCATAGGGAAGGTAAATATTCATGTTGAAATGACTATGCTTACCTGCTTAAACTCATCCATTTATCAAGTTGATTTCATTGGGTGTTGAGATTGGGTATTCCAGTTCTTTTCACTATTTAATACCAATTACATATACTGCTCAAATTTGCATAATTACATGGAAAGAAGAATCAAAGATACTTGACATAAAGATGCCCAATATAAATCTGTGATTTGTTACGTGTACTCTAATCCCAGTAAAGCTTTATTTGATGTGATAAGTGATGTGAAAGTACTGCTAAACAATTTAATATTCAAAGAGATCTGATATGGTATGCTATCTTCAGACTGTCCTGTTTGCTCAATTGGCACCATATTCCATTATAATATTTTGCTGATTCCTATGGAAAAAGTTGAAATATAATTTTTGGATCCCAAATTCACAGATTCATCCTGGCCTATAGTCATTTATCTTTTCTGTAAAATCTAATCTCCAGAGCAACCCACCTGTGTCATTGTGCAAGCAACCATAGGATAGAATACTTAAAAAGATATGAAGCAGCCCTGGTTGTATCAGACCTTAGTTCATTTAATATTCCTTGCTACCATTTTCTAAGTCAACACCTGTCAGGCAATCTCATGGTTTATTAATAAAATACATCCATAATTTATAGGTGATCAGACAAGTTCATTCTTTTTGCAAGGGATTAAGATGGATTATCTAGATACAAAAATATTAAGAATGACAACAGTTCACATATCGTTTTTAAAACTTTACTCAACCAATCTATTAATTTTGAACCAAATCTTGACAATTTCCAGCTCTTAATTTTCAGTGCCCTCTTGTGGCCTAAGTGTGCCTAAATGCAAGAAGCTTTTGATCCTAGATTAACATTTATATCAATTTGCTCCTTTGAATTTAGAGGGTGGGGATCCCTTTCCTTTAAAATAAGCTCCTGAAGACTTTTGAATGTATCAGACCAGGGAAAGGAAAAAGAAAACTCAAAATATGCAAACCTTCCAGGTTAAGTGTTTTTTGTTGTTCAATGGGTATTACATTTTATAAGTGAAGCTGAGCACTGAAAATACTTTTTATATATTTCTGTTTCAGGAGAAGTTGCCTTTCCCTTTTGAACACTTTCTTCAGAGGATTGCCAGAAGACCCAGACCCCAGCAATTCTACGGCTTAATGGGAAAACGGGATGCTGGTAAGAACCACACATTTCTTTTTTATTCTGTAATTTAGGTGTAGCTAAAAATTATTCAAATTAAAAATATTTAATAAAAGAAAACACTTATCCCCTTAATTTACTATTTATAATTAGTAAATTTATTACTTATTAATTTATAAACATTATTTAAAATATTTATTTTTATTCCATTAAAAATGTTTTAGAAATATTCTTAATACCATGAATAATATTTTATGTATGTTTAGCAAGACACCGTAGAAAAACTAACTATGTAAAATAAGAGTCTTTCTTTCTATAAATAAATCATGAGTTTTGAAAGAAATAAAATGAAAATCCTGAATAAGATCAAGGTTGCAGACACGGATCAAATGGAATGCCCTTTACCCAAGGAAAAATGAATGAGAATCATATAAAAAGCATATCCCATTTTATAATGGAGCACATTCAGAAAACACTCCTGGGATATTGTGCCTAGACTAAAAAGTGTTTCACATCCATGAATTATTCAGAAAACAATTAAGGCATTAATTGCTATGCAGCGATAATGTGATTCTTTGAAATGCTTTCCTCCTTTTTATAACAGTGATAAATAACGATATGCACTTACTAATTATTTGTGTTTTTTTATTTTCAGGATATAGCCCTGTCTCACGCAAAAGTAAGTTGGAATTGGTTTTATTTATGAATTTATATCCTGTCTGTATTATTTTCATAAATACCTGAAGGAGACAAACAAACAAAATACTCCTGATATTCTTCCTTTTTCCTTTATGAGGTGGGTTGGACTGAGAGTGATTTTCCTCCCATTTTATTGTGCACCATTAATCAATTACTTCAATATGAGATACATCCAGAATTGCAAGTATATATTTGATTCTAAGGGAATTGTATCAAATCCAGCATTACCAGTGAATTGATAGAAATGTTGATATACATTCAAGGGCCCTGCACGAAAAAGATATGTTCAGAAATTCTAAATAATTATAACAGAATCATCTATTCTTACCCTGTACTTTAGGAGAGGGTAATTTCAGAATAAGATAATTTCTGAATACCATTTTTCCAGTGTAGCCTAATCCTCTGCATGCCTACTTAGAAATAAGTTCCACTGAGCATAGTAGGCTTGCAAATACACATTTATAGCATTCACACTTTTAATTAAGACCAACAATGTTTTCTCAGCAGTACACTTCAGCAAGAAGTAGGACCAAAGGCCCCATTCTTTTGAAACAGCTTTCTATACATGTGCCTAGTTGTCTCATTTTCAGCTGATCCTTGTGTATATTATATAACTTTAAATTTTAATTTATGGTGGAATGATGTTTTAATTTTACTGATCTTTAGTCATTTAGTGCTATTAATTATAGCATTAATTTGTTAGATTGATTTCAGCAAGATACAGATTATGTTCCTTAATATTCTATTAAATTCTAGAGGCTAATATCTAAGCAGAAATATATAGGAATGTCTTGCTAGGGCCAGTCTTATCAGATACTGTATCACTAATTAAACACACAATATCCCTTATTAAGATTTAGCACCATCAGTGGCATTTGCTTGCAATACAGCTTAAGTTTATAACGGGGTAGGTTCTACTTACTTTTACTACCGGTTCGCAATGGGAATGTCTGCACATGCATAGAAGCTTCTGCGCATGCGCAGATAATCAATTATGACATCCAGGCAGGTGGGCGGAGCCTCCTGCCACTTTTACTATCTGTTCTATAGAACTGGACAGAACCGGGAGCACTCCACCATTGATTTATAACACTAGTTTAACACAATTCAACAGTTACTCAAAAAATGATAATTTTTAAAGCAATTTGGAGAAGTAGAACCAACATTTTTATTAGTGAAAGTTATTAATCAACCTGCATAAGCAACCTTTGGATGAATCAAAAATCTCTCCAAAATTATTAGCTGTCCACTGAAGGAATAGCTCATTTATACAAATTATTTCATTACTAAATGGAAGTGAGCTACCAGAATGAATATTGATTACTATAAAACCTATCACCAGAGGAATACTGATTACGTTATAGAAATATAAAAGTAGAAGCTATAAGGAAATGGTTGCCTGAAAATTATGCCTGAAATGCACCACTGAAAATATTGAAACTTATTCCCAAGTAAATTTACAGTTAGTAAACCTGTCCAAAATTCTAGATTTCCCTTAACATATTGTCTCTGATCCCAGACTTGGTATTAGGTTGTATATGGAGCTCGTGTCAAGTCTTTTTCCTAAATGATAGGAATGCTGTTTTAAATCCAGGAAATAATCTTATTTTAATTGTATTTCTTGTGTATGAGATGCATTGTAAGCTGCCCAGAATCTTTTTATGGTTGGGGAACCTTAACAAATCCAAATACATAAAAGTGAGATGGAGTAGATGACAGACAGACATTGTATTGATTCTTCTACTATAGTGTACATATTGAATATACAGTACATTCATTGCAAACAAGCTCAGGAAAATAGTTGGCTTTTTTTTAAAATCACAGAAGGGAATCACAGAGATATATTAAGCAATCTGATTTTTATACTTTTCTCTAAACTGACTAAAGCTTTAGCCAAAACCCAGAAGTTTAGTTTACAGGAAGATTAAAATACTATATATTTTATTTTGTTTGACTGGGTTTTACAATAAATAAAATAATCTATCAAAGTTTTGAAAATGCCTTTAGTGTTCCTGATTGAGTGTAAAATTAAATCTTGGGGATCAGATCTGTTTGAATTAGTTATTTCATCCAAAGCTTCTGTCCACTTATTTCACTATATTTATTGGCTGCTGTCAAAATTATGATCTGGTAAAGAAAAAAAAAATCTCACAGTGCTTACAAATTTGTCATATGCGCATGGCATTCTGGACCCTGAAAGCCTGGCCATTTATTTTAGATTGATCAATAATTTGAGGAGCTTTTGGAAAATCTCTCCAAAAAGTAATTTGCAATAGGTTGAGATCATACCAAAGCAGTTAAAAATATAGCACAGTCTTTGTCAAACAGAGTATATTCAATTTGTAAATTCACTGCATTAATGACTTTTTAAAAAATGTTAACTGGGTACACAATAAAGAAATAATTATTTGAGAAAGAGAGAATTACATCATTGTAGAAGCAGAAATAGACACTACATAGTCTGGAAACTGTCATAGCTTGAGTGGCAAGATTAATGTCATGGCAAAATCCAGTCAAGTTCAATCCTTTATTTCCTTGCATCTAGTGGACAGAAATCTTGCCAACCTAAAGCTATAACTTTCTAACCTAGATATATCCTGAGAAATTTTAGAGTCTGGCTTCCCAGAATCTCTTCCCCACTTCCCATCCAACTCAGGACTGTGCAGTATCTTGATCCAGGCCCCTCTCTGGGAAACTTTATGTTGTCAAATCCTTCCCTCATTGCTCCTTCAGGTGTAAGTCTATAAACAAATAACCATATTCAGAGAGCACCAGTGACTCCACATTTCAAAGTATATTGAAAGAACTGCCTAGAAGCTATGAATAATAGCTTTAAACTAGTGCTTTAAAATAGTTTAAGGAAATAGTTTAAGCCTAGCCAAATAGCTCACTTTTGGAAGCTACTTTTTATTATTAATCAGTCCCATCTTAAATGAATTAAGATGGGCAATTATTCAGTAAAGATCAGATTCTGCAGAAATATGATTTTTAAAAACCTTTATTTGTGCTAAAATTTTCCATAACTAAGAGTCAAATTTATTTAGCCTTGAGTTCAACTATATTTAGAGTCTGTTTCTACTGTGTATTTCAGTGTGAAAATGCATTCACATTCCAAATTGTTTCCCCCCCCCCCCAAAAAAGGGCATCTTTCAAATGTACTGTATTTAAACACCCCACAAATATATTTTTCAGGATATAAAACTGACTCATTTGTTGGACTCATGGGCAAAAGATCTTTAAATTCTGGTATGTATAAACTATAAAATGAAAGTCAAACAAAAACCTATTTATCTACAATTTTAAAAAAAACACAGATTCCTCTAGGAAATAAGGAGGCTGAAAATTGTTCACTGTTCCTTTCTTCGTTAATTTCTTCTTTATTGGCACGATAATTGTCAATTTACCTTTCTTGTATGATCCTATACATATTTATGGAATTAAATCAAATTTTATGTTATGCAGTATCAATTCCCAGTTTATTATGATTTAATTAAAAAACATTTTTAAAACTACTGAAATATTTTAAAAGAAACAATTTCTCTTATTTCTCTAAATAGTGCACCAAGCCATATCATCTAATGGTTTTGCCCAGGAAACTTTTTCTGAAATTGTAATTGTCAAGTGCTTTAAATTTCAATCTAATAATTAAATCTTAAGATGTCAGTTCCTTTATTTACAGTAATGAAGGCCAGTCTTTTAAGCATTTATGAAAACCAACAAAATGTAAGAGCTATCACTTGCCTTTATAATTGCCAATATACCAACACTGTTCTCCAGACAAACATCTTCTAGATATGTAAACATGAATTCCCCAAATTCTCAAGCTAGCATGGCCATTTCTGAAAATTTGGGGAGCTAAATGCATACATTTAGAGATGATCCAGATTGAGGAAGACTCTCCTAAATCAACAATGATTACCACGGTAAGGTAATTCTATATTTTATCACCTAGTTCAGCCTGGTGCTCACTGCAGGATATAGTAGATGGTGAATAAAGCACTTGCCATATGATCATGGAAATTTGTCAAATAAAAATGTGAGGGCCACCGTATGATGCAAATAGTTCTTCAGACATCCTCTGATTGATAAAATCTTCAGAGAACTGCAAGAACTCTAGTTTTATTTGCCTGAACAACATTGAAATATTTTCATGATCAATGACTTTCTAATTCAACAGAAGCAGCAGCTCTTCGGCAGGGATAAATTACATGCCAATATTGGGGGCTGGTCCAGATGAGTTAAAATCTCTGAATCAAATTTATGTG
Organism: Ahaetulla prasina; assembly: GCF_028640845.1. Classification (NCBI taxonomy): domain Eukaryota; kingdom Metazoa; phylum Chordata; class Lepidosauria; order Squamata; family Colubridae; genus Ahaetulla; species Ahaetulla prasina. The sequence continues at coordinate 113,991,683 of NC_080542.1, read as the reverse complement.
GCGCTTAAAATTCGGAAGCAGCACTCCAGTTGTGAACTGATTGGTACAGCTTACAATGGAAATTCATCACACTGAGCCTTACTTTTCAGGCAAGCTTATCAAGATATGTAAATATTGACTATATTCAATTAATTTGCACTATTTTGTTTCTCTGTTAGGATCTTCTGAATGGAGTGCCCTGCAAATGTTTGAAAGAAGACGCAAATGAGACAGTTTCTATTGTCCATTGAAATGTTTTAGTAGCCAGCTTAGTGTAATGAAAAATAGCCATTGTAAGGAATATTTATTTATTTATTTTTAAGATGAAAATTTCAATCACAATGATTTCCTCTATTGTGGCAGTGATATATGTATTATATGTCATGGCAAGCTTTACAGTAACATTTCTGAATGGAATATAGAAATCAGTGGTGTTTCGCAAGAAAGCACATTATACATTGTGTGAAAGAATGTTCAACTGTAAAAAAAAGTGGTAAGAAATAAGAAAAAAGAGAATCCTTTGTTAATTTAGTGTTTGCTAAACCACCAAATTGATTTGTGATCACAACAATAACAAAAAAAGGAACAGCCCTGTAATTTCTGTCATCAAAATTTGCTTGTATAAGTGTAGCATGTTTTTGTTTATTTTGCCTATATATATATATATATATATATTAAAGAAATGAAGTGAATTTAAATGTCTTCACTTCATTATCTTATACCTTGCCACAATTCACAGATATCAGATAAAAGTAACACTCTATTCTGAGGGTTTTGGAATACCAATTTTGTGCATAGATATCATTAATTAAAACAGGAGCACCAGATCTCTTTTTTTTTTAAGGAAAAGTAAGGATTGTGAATTTTATTAGATTATTTGAGTATTGTCCATTAGTCAATCTTGCCAGAATTTCTAGCACCGGCATTTATAGTTTAACAATTAGCAAGTTGAGGAAGGCGTGATAAGCAGATTAAGAATGGTCCATGCATGGTGACTTCAACTAATCCATAAACAAATCTAGACAGGTGTGTGGTAGGTTATAAGGAACTTCTAAAGTTGTCTAAAGTTTCTAAATTTCTAAAGTTAATACAGTAAGATTTCAAGATTCACAGCTGAAGATAAAGCAGCTGCAGAATTTTCTGACTTCCTTAGGTTTTCTTGCTTATTAAGTGCCATTAGGAAAGCAATGTCAGGGATGAGAATCATGAGGATAAACTGCAGTTCTTGAACACACATACACACCCCGATTATATAGTCACATCATGGCTTGGTTTCAAAACCCCAAATGACTAAATAGAATTGGAAAGTCCTTTCTATTAGATGAGCCCTGTAATACTCATCTGGATTTTTGCAGACAAGATTTGCTGTTGTGCAGGCCTACTGTCCCTAATGTGATGGCAATCATGTGAAAAAATGCATCAAGTTTAGGATTCTACTATGTGAACAAAACAATGTGACTTACAGAGAGTTCTTACCACTTTTGAAACATATACAATAAATTTGCACATCTTGCTTAGCCATGGTAGATCTTATATGATTCACAGCTTCCCATGTTGTACCAAGTTAATCAACTGTGATTAAGCAAATCATATGTGATCTTATCTTTATATGATATATATATATATTGAATATAAGCAGCCAGCACTTTTGTCAATTCTAAATCTACTGCCAATCAATTACTACAGTGAACCATAGATTCTAGGATGATGATTTCCTAATTTTTTGTGAAGGAATGGAGTCCCAGGAATAAACAACTTTATAACGTATTCTAACTTCCTCTTTGAAAACAGAGAAACCTGAAGTTGCATTTTGCAAGCAACTCAGTTTTATCACTTGCTATTTTGATCCTACAAAAAAATCATATCCAGGTTTAGGGGGGAGAAATCTTTAAATGCTTTTCTTTAAAAAAGTTTATATGCTCTATTTGGATCGCTATAAACTGCAAGCCTATATAGTAGTTTAGCTAAAAACTAATAAAAAACAACTTATCAATTAACTATCTGCGTCTGTGTGTCTTTGTTCCAAAAAGTCAAGCTTTTATTTCTCTTCTAAAAATGCAACAGATTCTAATTTCCTAATCATGAAATATGGTCAAAACAACATGGCAAATTTAATAAAAACTATAATTAAAAGGTAAGTAAGAATCTAACAAAAAAGGAGTAGGCGCCTTTTTTTACAATTATTTTCTCCTATAGTTACAGATGTATTTCGTTAGAAAATTAAGCCACATTTATATCATTTAGTTGCCTTAATATTATTTTTAAGCAGCTATTGTTTTTCCATGGAAAGAAAGCTGGCTTCCACAAACCCAATTGATTGCACATATTTGAGATTCTATCTCCGCCACTACCACTTACTCTTGCTTGGCTTTCAGAGATTCCCCTATTCTCTTCAAAGTGAATTGTGTTTACATAATTGATTTAACTGTAAACCAACACACAAAACGTAAGGCTAAAATGAATGTGGCAATTTTATAGTTCAAAAACTTTGGTTTAATTCAAGGGTGGAAAACATTGAATGGCTAGGGATTGCCCTTAAAGTTTGTTTGGAAAGAAGGCATGCAAAGTGGTGAATGAAACCCACCAGAGCTATAGACAGAGCTAGAGTTTTCTGTTTCTTTCCTTGAAGTTTAGGAAGTGGGGAAGATCTTTAAATATGTAGCATCAATGGCAATTTTTGTGTTTATTGTTTTCCTCAACACTGTGGGAAACCAAATCACTGATTTAAGCAGCTATGATTGGAAGAGTCTTATGGAGCCAGAAAGAATTTGTTGGGCAGTAGGTAACCCTAGAACAAAAGAAACACTTAGTTGCTCTCTTTGGTCAGCTAGGCCTTTCCTTTTTCCAGTGACTTTTTCCAGTCACACTAAATTGTCATCTTTTCCAAGAGGCAACTAGACTTTTTTGTTTTTCTTGAAGAAGTTTCACTTCTCATCCAAGAAGCTTCTTCAGTTTTGATTGAATGGTAGAGAACCAATTCTTGGATGAGAATTGAAACGTCTTCAGGGAAAAACCAAGAAAGTTCAGTTGCTTCTTGAAAAAGCATCTTTGGGACAATCATGACCTGGATAACTGAGAATCTCCATAGACACCAAACTGCCATCTTTTTCCGCTACCTGGATACTCACCATTCCCAGTCCTTTTTATCAAGAGTGCACTATCTGAAGCTCCAGGCTAAATGCAGTGATGTTTTCAAAGGACCAAACTGTTCTGATGATAATTTCCACCTACATTATTCGGTGGCACTTAACTTTCAGGACAAAAAAACCCTTGGCTTGCAAGCTGAAAGCAGCTCTTCTTCCATTCTCATAGAGGGCGCCTAGTTTTTCTCCCACTTTACACACAATCCTTCCAGTGGTGAAATCCAATTTTTTTTACTACAGGTTCTGTGGGCGTGGCTTGGTGGGTGTGGTGTGGTGTTGCTTGATGGACGTAGCTTGGTGGGTGTGGCAGGGGAAGAATACTGCAAAATCTCCATTCCCATCCCACCCTAGGTGGAGGATACTGCAAAATCTCCATTCCCAACCCACTCTGGGGCCAGCCAGAGGTGGTATTTGGTGTTTCTCCAAACTCAAAATTTCTGCTACCAGTTCTCATCACATGTTTTTTCTGTATGATTCCTGCAGTCCAGAAAACCCATTCTTCCAGGGGTGAAATGCTCCCAGTTTGGACCAGATCAGCCAATCCGGTAGCGATGGCAGCGGGTGGTTCGGAGAACCGATAGCAAAAATCCCTGCCCTCCCCCGCCCATGCCTACCCAATCGCCCAGTCATCCACTTGCTCGTTTGCTGCTTCTTTTAAAAAGTGCTTTTAAAAGGTAAAAAAAAGACTCTGACGATCCCAGCTAAGCTTACAATAGGTTGTAAAAAAATGCTTTAAAAAGTAAAAAAGAAGATCGCATGCGACAGCTGATTACTCCCATCCCACCCACCCACCCCGCGTGCCGTTCTTCTTACCCCATGCCTTCTTTTGGCACTGCATGTGTGAGCATGCACCTCGCATTTGGTGCATGGTGCGCACTGCTCATGCACGCCCTCAGCACACATGCGCAGCCAGCGAACCGGTTCAGATTTCACCACTGCCTTCTTCCTCTCCATATTGCACCTACTATTTTAACTTAATCTCCCTCAAAAAAAAAAAAAAAGAAAGAAATAGAAGTAGACCAATTCTGATATGTATCCGCTCTATAAAGCATGGAGGCAGGGCAAAAGAACAGAAGACTTATCTACATTTTAAATCCCATGTGAATGACAGCTGGAGTCCCATTCCTGAGTAGGGAGAGTAGGCACTTTCTTATCACAGCCTATTCCTGAGTAGGAAGAGAGGCACTTTCTTATCATAGTTCTTAAATTCCCAACCTTTCTGGCTTGGTAGCCCACTAGTGAAGAGAATAAACAGTTCCTTGCAAGTAGCAGGCTGGCATCCACAAGCGCATGTAGCTCCATTTGTGTGAGTGATGGGCAAGCAAATGCAAGCAGTCGTTGCTCACATGAGGGGAGCTTCATGTGAGAGCGCAAGTTGGGTACCGCTCACACAAGCGAAGTTTCACACCGGAGCACAAGCATCCACCACTCATGTGAGGGGATACACATATACACATGTGCTCCAGACACCTGCATGGCCCAGTTCCAAAACTGGCCACAGCCTAGTAGTGGGCCGCAACCTGGGGGTTGGGGACCATGTTCTAAAGCAGGGGTCTCCAACCTTGGTCCCTTTAAGACTTGTGGACTTCAACTCCCAGAGTCACTCAACCAGCAAAGCTGGCTGAGGAATTCTGGGAGTTGAAGTCCACAAGTCTTAAAGGGACCAAGGTTGGAGACCCTTGATCTAAAGGACTCTCAGCATTGCAAGCTCCTCAAAGAATCCAAGTATATTTTAGAACTGTAAAAGCTGTTCCCACTCCTTGGAAATAATATAGCTTTGGGCCTTCCCCTGACTTCTCCTAATCTGACTGTTAAATATTATCATTTAACAGTGGTTCACATGAATCAAACCAAATCAGGTAGAACCCCCCCCACTTCTCCCACCCATCCACCCCCATTCAAAGTCTGCATTTGCAAATTATGTTAACCCATAATTAACTGAACTGCATATTATTACATTAACTCACTTGCCTGGTTTCATAGAGTACCCAATCTTGATTTGCAGGATACACTGAGCTATAAACTAGCCAACATATTTAGGTCTTTTAGAAGATGCAAAGCCAGGTAAAGTGGTAATCAGCAGATAAAGGGTTAATAATATCAAAAATTCCAGCCAGCCAAAACACTGACAGCTTATAAATCTTCCTCTCTCTCTCTCTCTCTCTCTCTCTCTCTCTCCATTTATATCTCTGCCTATCTAATATATGTAAACTCAATCCTGGGAAAAATTAATGCATGGAATAAAAACTTCATAAATTTTATTTATTTATTTATTTATTTATTTATTTATTTATTTATTTATTTATTTATTTATTTGTTTGTTTATTTGTTTATTCATTTATTTGTAAATTTTATTAGTCCCCTTCTTGTTATACAGTAACTCTGTGTCTTACAATATTAAAACAAATATAAATTCAGATAAAATTGTATAATTTATCATAATAAAAATACAATATATAAAAATAATCTAGCTAAAAAGATGTGAAAAGGAATATGATGAGAGGGAAGGGGGTGGGATCTGTTGTTAATCTATCAACCACCTGCAACATGAAGCCCCTTTATTGAAGCCCCAAGCCAACTGGCAGGAACCACAATATCAAAAGATGTTGAGATTCTAGAAAGAATGCAAGGAATAGCAACAAAGATTTGTTAGGGGACTAAAGACTAAAACATATGAAGAATTGTTGCAGGAATTTGGTATGTCTAATTTAATGAAAAGGTGACATGATACTAGTGTTCCACTATCTCAGGGGCTGCCACAAAGAAGAGGGGCTCAACCTATTCTCCAAAGCACCTGAAGGCAGGACAAGAAGCAATGGATGGAAAGTAATCAGGGAGAGAATCAACTTAGACTAAGGAGAAATTTCTTGACAGAACAATTAATCAACTTGCCCTCAGAAGCTGTGGGTATTCCAATACTGGAGGTTTGAAATAAGAGGTTGGAGAATCATTTGTCTGAAATGGTATAGGTCTCCCTGCTTGAACAGGGGGTTGGACTAGAAGTCCTCCACAATCCCTTCCAACTCTATTATTTGGTCATTCTGTTACGTTCTTTCGGGGGTTGGGAGTTAAATGTTTCACAAAGCAAGTGAAAACAGACAAGATACTTCTCCTAGACATCCTGACTGATGGAACTGATGGGGCCTGCATGACTCTTTGTCAACGTGCAAAGCATCGCAGGACTTTCCACAAAATACTTGAGATTGAAACTCCCTAGTAAGAAGCTGGGATCATGCGGCCATTCCCCATAATGAAGATCATCAACCCAGTCACAGTGCAATTAAAATTGCCCCTATTGCTAGGGAAGATACACCCGGTATTCCATAGCAGCGTCTTAAAACCCCTGATTGGATCAACCTTGAGGCCACTACCCCATGAACCCCCAGACCCTGTGGTCATAGGAGACCAAACCCATTATGAGGTGCAATGAACCTTGATTCGAGGTGGCACAGGAGAGAGCTCCAATACCTAATCAAATGGAAGGAATACCCCTTATCAGAGGTGTCTTGTGTAAAGAGTAGGAATATCCAGGCTGACACTTCATAGCTAAATTCCACACAGACAACCCAAACGTGCCTGGTGGGGGAATCGCAAATCTATATCTATACTCAAACTGTCTTTAATTTGCACAGGTCGCCTTCAGGAAGTGAGGGGAGCCGAATGTCAACTCACAAAGCATCCCTGGCCTGCTCTCGAGTTGCCATAGGCAACTGAGATGAGAAAATGAATTTTTGCAGCTGCAGCGACAGAACACTTCAGTCAAAACAAAGACACTTTCCAGCCACCTCTCTATCAAGGCCATCTCCGCAGTTACCTATAGTGACTGGAGGGGAGTGATCTCTAACAACTCGTGAAATTGCTTCATTGGAGAATCTGGCTCCAATTGCTGGGGTCAGAGTTGGTTTCACTTGGAATGTGCCAACATGAAGTTCCTAATAAATAATTGGATTTCTTTTTAAGCTTGGCTCGAGGTTCACGATTTAATTAGGCCATCGGTCGGAACCCTGACACTCTTCTGTTGGCACAAGTGGGGTAGGCCAATCCCAATGAGATGAGATGGTAGCCTAAACCCGTGCCATAAATGACTTTAAAGATACCAATACCTTAATTGCACCCTGAAGCAAACTGGCAGCCAGTGCAGCTCATGGAGCAGTTGTCCTATTTATCCCAACTTTAAGTCTGCTACTCAAAGTAGTATGCATATATTAAGGACATTACTATAATCCATAATTATGTTTAACAATAGGTAAAGGTAAAAGTTCCCCTCACACATACGTGCTAGTCATTGCCGACTCTAGGGGATGGTGCTCATCTCCGTTTCAAAGCCGAAGAGCCAACGCTGTCCGAAGATGTCTCCCTGGTCATGTGGCCCGCATGACTCAACGCCAAAGGCGCACGGAATGCTGTTACCTTCCCACCAAGGTGGTCCCTATTTTTTCTACTTGCATTTTTAGGTGCTTTCAAAACTGCTAGGTTGGCAGAAGCTGGGACAAGTAACGGGAGCTCACCCCGTTACACGGCAGCACTAAGGATTCGAACCGCTGACCTGCCAACCTTTCGATCAACAAGCTCAACATCCTAGCCCCTGAGCCACCGTGTCCCCTATGCTTAACAATAAAGAAGATCAAATCAAGCCTGAGTGGACAATTATTGTGAAATAAATCTGTTAAATCGATCTCTGTCTAGTGAGAAAATTTACAGTTCCATGGTAGAATTTTCTGATTGCTTATGCTCTTTGTGCTTTTTCTTTTGTAGGCTTAAGTCATGCCCTGACATTTCTTTCATTTTTCTAAGAAATAAAAAAAAATATCTAAAAATCCCAATTAAAAGTAGCATTTTAATTAAAGGTCATGTCTCTTTCAAAGTGGTAATAGTTGTAATTTTGTTCCTCCAGAAACTCAGTTGCATTGGATTCAATTTAAGCTGGTAAATGCTTTGTCAGACAAAAACACAGACCAGCTTCAGAGAAGAAATGCTGAAACATTAATTATCTCATTGCTTTTCGCATGCGTTGCATCCAAACAATTGGATAACAGCGTTCCTGTCAAACAGACAACAAGTGGTCAAAATAGGCAGTGCCCTATCAAATCCTGTTCCTGTCAATAGCGCAGTGGTGGGATTCAAATTTTTTAACAACTGGTTCTGTGGGCGTGGCTTATTTTGGGGAGTGGCTAGCTGGTCATGTGACTGGGTGGGCGTGGCTGGCTGGTCATGTAACTGGGTGGGTGTGGCTAGCTGGTCATGTGACCAGATGGCCATGGCTATGGGCATAGAAACTACTCAGAGGGCTAAAATGTCATTTCTGACCAGTCCTCACACTTTTGACCAGTCCTCGCACTTATGACCATCCTCACATTAATGCCCATTGCAGCATTTTTAGCAACCATGTCACTCATTTCACAACTGCTTCTCTTCACCACGGTTACAAGATAGGGCGCAAAATGTAAAATGTGAGGACAGTCGTAGGTGTGAGGACCGGTCAAAAATGTGAGGACAGGTCAAAAATAACTTTTTCAGCCCTCTGAGTAGTCCCTATGCACAAAATGCTGCAAACAGGCATAAATGATGACCGGTCATAAGTGTGAGGACTGGTCAAAAGTGCGAGAACCTGTCAGAAATCACTTTTTTCAGCCCTCTGGGTAGTCCCTATGTGCAAGGGACTACTCAGAGGGCTGAAAAAGTTATTTTTGACCTGTCCTCGCACTTTTGACCAGTCCTCGCACTTACGACTGTCCTCACATTTTACGTTTTGCACCGTATCTTGTAACCATATTGAAGAGAAGCAGTTGTGAAATGAGTGACACGGTTAAGAATGTTGCAACAGGCATAAATTTGAAGATGGTCATAAATGTGAGGTCTGTTCAAAGTGTCAGAACCTATCAGAAATCACTTTTTTCAGCTCTCTCGGTAGTCCCTATGCACATAGGGACTACCCAGAGGGCTGAAAAGTTATTTTTGACCTGTCCTCGCACTTTGACCAGTCCTCACACTTATGACCAGTCATCATTTATGCCTGTTGCAGCATTTTTAATAACCATGTCACTCATGTCACAACTGCGGTGCTTCATGTGACCGGGTGGGCGTGGCCAGGTGGTCATGTAACATAGCTTCTTTGCTCTAATGACAGTTTGCTGCAATGTTCGTAAGTGTGAAAAACGGTCAGAAGTCACTTTTTCAGTACCATGCTTGTTAAACCAATTACCAGAACAAATCCATTCTCCCTCCCTCTTTCTCTCCATCTCTTTCTCCCCCTTTCTCTTTCTCCCCTTAATCTCTTTCTCCCTCCCTCTTTCTCTCCTTCATCTTTCTCCCCCCTTTCTCTCAATCTTTCTCTCCTTAATCTCTCTTTCTCTCTCCTTCCCTTTCTCTCCATCTTTCTCCCTTTTCTCTTCTTCATCTTTCTCCCCCTTCTATCCTTCATCTCTTTTTCTCCTTAATCTTTCTCCCCCTTCTATCCTTCATCTCTCTTTCTCTCCTTCATCCTTTTCTGCCCCCATCTTTCTCTCCATCACTCTTTCTCCAGATGGGGCAGGGTAGGCTGGCGCTGTGTGGGTGGGAGGCAGCCGCAGGACAGTCCTGCTGGGTGGGCAGCAGGCCGAGGCGATTAACACATGCTTCGCTGGCCACCCAATCCAAGCTCGTTGCTGGCCGCGCTTTAATCGCTGGCTAGAGAGAGGCTTGGATGCAGGCAGACCGGGGAGGGAGGATTAGCAGGCCACCAGCTGCACGAGGGAGGCTGAGCACCTTTGAAGTGACGGCAAAGCAAACGTGGGGGAAGGGCTTCTTCCCCCCTCACAGAAGCCCCACAGCCAGCGCCCTTCGTCCCGATAGAAAAACCTCCCGGTTTAAAAGGCCCCTCTCCGCAGACTCCCAGGCCCCGCCCTCCTCCTCTCATTCCTAAATACCCCCTCCCCTCCCCAACAGTCCCGGTGGGGGGGAAATCACTCATCGGCTCCCTCCCCCTGCAGGCCCCCGGCGGCTCCCTCATCCCTTCCTCCCGCGCAGTTGGCTTGATTGGCTTTGGTTTTGAAACGAAGTTCCGAATGGGCAAGATGCAGGAGGAGCCAGGCCCGCACCTCGTGATGTGTTTCCGGAAATCGGTAACGCTGCAAAAACCCATGTGACAGGGAGGGAGGGAGGAAGGCCGGGGCTATCATGGCGCGTGGAGAGACGCCCCCCCCACTTACCCCACCCCCTCAGTTGAGTAAGGATCACGGGAGCCTGGGAATTCTGCTCGCGATCGGTGCATAAGAGGAGGAGGAGGAGCCAAGGAAGGGCCACGTGGCCAGCGAGGCGCTTTAATCGCTGACTAGAGAGACGCTTGGATGCAGGCAGGCTTCTGTCGGTGGCCGCGGGGCACTTGGATTGGGTGCACTCCCAAGCCGAACCGTTTGTTAAATTGCCGGTTCACCCCACCCCTTGCCCCTCCCCTCCCCACCATTACTTACTGGTGTAAGGTGGGCAGGGAGGTGTATGGATCCGCTGCCCACTTACCCGACACCGGTAAGTAACGGTGGGGAGGGGAGGGGCAAGGGGCAGGGCGAACCGGCAATTTAACAGACGGTTCAGCGAACCGCCTAGAACCGGCAGAATCCAACCATTGCAATAGCGGCGTTCCCCGAGGCAGTGTTCCTGGACCAACACTCTTCATATTATACATTAATGATCTCTGTGACCATATTAAAAGTAATTGTGTTCTTTTCACTGACAATGTCAAACTATTTAACGCTACCAACAATACAGATACTCTTCAAAAAGACCTTGACTTTGTGTCAGAATGGTCAAAAACTTGGCAACTCCAAATCTCAATCAGCAAATGCTCTGTCTTACACATTGGGGAAAAAAATCTAAACACTAAATACAAAGTCGATGGACATTACCTTACAGATGACCCCCACCCTGTTAAAGACCTTGGAGTTTTCATATCCAATGATCTAAGTGCCAAAGCCCACTGCAACTACATAGCAAAAAAGGCATTAAGAGTTGTAAACCTAATCTTACGTAGCTTCTTCTCCAGAAACACTACACTGCTAACCAGAGATTATAAAACATTTGCTAGATCAATTCTTGAATACAGCTTGCCTGTCTGGAACCCATACAATATTTCAGACATCAATACAATTGAACGTGTCCAGAAATATTTTACAAGAAGAGTTCTCCACTCCTCTGAATACAACAAAATACCTTATGCCACCAGGCTTGAAATCTTGGGTTTAGAAAACTTAGAACTCCGCCGCCTTCGACAGGACCTGTGTTTAACTCATAGAATCATCTATTGCAATGTCCTTCCTGTTGAAGACTACTTCAGTTTCAATCACAACAATACAAGAGCAAACAACAGATTTAAACTTAATGTTAACTGCTTCAATCTTGATTGCAGAAAATATGACTTCTGCAACAGAGTTATTAATACTTGGAACACACTACCTGACTCTGTGGTCTCTTCTCAAAATCCCCAAAGCTTTAACCAAAAACTGTCTACTATTGACCTCATCCCATTCCTAAGAGGTCTGTAAGGGGCGTGCATAAGAGCACAAATGTACCTACCGTTCCTGTCCTATTGTTTCCTTTCATTATATCCAATTAATATAGTTATTACATACTTACGCTTATATATATGCTTATATATTATATAGTTATTTTCATGCTTATGCTTATATATTCTGTTGTGACAAAATAAATAAATAAATAAAGCCATAAACAGGGCTAAACACCATGTAATATGATGATGGGCCACATTGTCTCCTGGTACAATTTGAATCTATACATTTGAGCATTAATCTTTTAAAAATTCAACACTGTACAGCGGATTTTAAACCAAATTTTGAATTATATAGTTTTAAATTATTCAGTGTTGCAAGATATCTTTACAATTTAAAAAAATAAAAAAATATTTTAATCAATTCTCCACATTTACTGTATGATACTTCATTCCACTATTTTAAGAGCATTTTAATTTCATATTCATTTTTATGCTACAGATAATTGCTAAGGCTGGAAGATCTGGGCTGCACAGCCTAGAGAACTACAGGTACTCCTCAACTTACAACAGTTCACTTAGTGACCATTCAAAGTTACAACACTACTGAAAAAAGTAACTTATGGTGGTTTTTCACACTTATGACCACCGACGCATCCCCATGGTCATGTGATCAAAATTCAGACGCTTGGCAACTAACTCATATTTATGACAGTTGCAGTGTCCTGAGGTTAGGTGATCAACTTTTATAACCTTACGACAAGCAAAGTCAATGGGGACGCCAGGTTCATTTAACAACTGTCTTACTAATTTAACAAGGCAGTGATTCACTTAACAACGGAGGCAAGAGAGGTCATAAAATGTGGCAAAACTCACTTAACAAAGGTCTAATTAGCAACCAAAATTTTGGCCTCAATTGGGATCGTAGGTTGAGGAATAGTACACTAGATGGCAGGATCAGAAGATACAGAAAGATACAGAAAATTCCATATATATATATTCCAAGATATATATATAGAGAGAGCCATCTAGTGGTTGTCTAAATGTTTATAGCCCAGTTTTAGTAGCCTTATAATAGCATTTCTGAATAAAACAATATTGAGACCTCCAAATAGTTACTAAAAACTCTTTCATTTATATGTATCTGATACTGCCTTATGGGTAACATAATTCATTCTTTTATTTTTCAAACAATGCTTTGCAAGTGGGGGAATTGCCCCATTCCATGTTGATTTCCACTATCATCTAGATCAGGGGTCTTCAACCTTGGCAACTTTAAGACTTGTGGACTTCAATTTCCAGAATTCCATTCTGGGAGTTGAAGTCCACAGGTCTTAAAATTGCCAAGATTGGAGACCCCTGATCTAGAGCACAGGTGTCAAACTTGCAGCGTCATGTTGCCATCACATGATATTTCGTGAATTTTTTTCCTTCATGGAGCTGGGATGGCCGTAGCCTCCTCATGACGCATCAGGCTCGCGGGCTACCAGTTTGACACCCCTGAATTCTAGAGAGACACTGTTGACTATCAATTACTGACTTGTAACATCAATCCCAGCTGAGTCAATTCCCATACAGAGGTATCACAAGAAGGCAAGCTTTTGAAGTGGTGCAAGAGATTTTAGTCTCCAGAACAGGAACAAGACAAACCAATTCAGAAGTCAAACAGTAGAAATTAAATGGATGAACAACTGTTGGAAGAAATATCCATCTGGGTTCAGTTCCAAGTGGGGACAAAGACACTGGAAACATGGAGGCTGCTTGGAAAGATGGTTTAATGGTGGCCAGGATCACATGGCTTGAGATCCTGAACAGAAAAGGGCTGAGATCCTGTGGGCTCCCTGGCTTTATGCTTTTTCTGAGCTTTGAACTTTCTGGGGCACAGGAAGAGTATCCTGATTGGTTGTCAAACTCCCAGGTGGTCTAGGGGTCTTAGCTAACATTGTAGGTTGTCCCTCAAGCTTGCCTGAGCCTTGCCATGTGGTGAGTTTCTGTTGCTAGATGGGTCCTATTGTGTTGCAGATGATGATGGCCCATTGACAAAGGTGGGGAGAATGAGTTTCTACCTCTGACCCATTAACAAAGGTGGGGGGAAATGAGTGAGCTTGGCTGAGGCTTTAATGGCCCATTGACAAAGGTGGGGGGAGTCAGGAAGCTGCTTTGTCTTTAAAACATGTTTCTCCATTTCTCATCCAGGGAAATATATTCTGCCTTTTTAAATATTTTCTAAAATATTTCATTCTTCTAGGAGGGGGGTGGGTGCTAAATTCCTACACAACAAGAGGTTTAATTCATATCACTTCTTGGCTCTTTTGTTCACATGGCATATATAATGTTTCTGCATTAATATATATATGTATGTATGTATGTATAATGCATGCATGGTTTGCTAACATGGATTCTTAAATCTGAAAATCTAGGCAGGACTGCTTCCAGTTTTCAGAGTGGTAGGCACGCACATCCTTGGACTTCTAATGCAGCTGGGCAGCTAGAGCCAGTATTTACACATTGTTAATAAGTGCACAGAAAACCAATCAAATTAAGGCAAACTGCCATTTCTTTAACAGCCCTCTGCAAATGGCTTGAAATTTTCTAAATGCTAATTTGGCGGGGTTGTTTCCTCATTTCCTCTTCAACAGAAAAATGAAGCCATAACTAATAGATCCAAAACAAGGCAGTTCCCCAGGGCATGGGGGCAGAGTGAGAAAGGATGATAAAAGCAGGCTCTTAAAAACTTCAATTTCTTTTTGCCCTCCGTGTCAGACCATCTGATGGTGTGGTGGGGGGGGGAAGCCCTTTGCTTCTTTCAAAGTACAAAGTGATTTTACAAGATAGTGGCTCAGCTGTTACTTAAGGGATTTCCAATGTCTTTGATATCAGTTATTACAGCCATAAAGCAAATTGGTCCGATGGATAAGCACCAGTGTTATTTTATGGTGTATCATTTATTTTCTACTGTGTTTGCCTATCACTCAGAGGCTTTTGTGATGGGGGTCTAAAAAATATACAGAAGTAGAAAATAAATTAGAATTTGGGAGAGGGGGACAAGTTACCATAAGTTGCTCTTTTTTGTTTTGCTGTCCAAACATTATTTAAGTAACAGGATAAAACTTTCCTTTCCTTTCATTCTTTTTCTAACTTCCTACTTGCATAAGAGCACCAACGTGCCTACCATTCCTGTCTTAATGTTCCCTTTGATTGTATCCAATTTCATATAGCTATTACATACTTATGATTATATATATGCTTATATATCATATAGTTATTTCATGCTTATGCTTATATATACTGTTGTGACAAATAAAAAAAATAAAAAAATACTTTTCTTCCTTAGCCTTTTCAGTAATTCTAAGTAATATGAAGAAAATGCAGCTAATAAAGCAATGGATTTTAAGCTTTACTATACCTTCTTAATTTAAATTATTTTCGTAATGAGCAACCAGTAAGGTGATCAGAAGATCTCTTGCGTTTTTTGCAGAGTGCTTGTAGCAGAAAGCACAAATTGATGCTATCATTTTGTCTATATTGTTAACTGAAATCTATTTTTCAGAATATTTATAATATTATGTTTTAATTTCTCAATGTAATTTCTCTGTAACCTAACTCATCTGAATAAAATTTTGGTTAAGAACTTTTTTTTAATTGACAATGAAGAAAATAGTTTAGAAAATACAGGATATAAGTAACATTATACTGAGACAAGCAAAATATCCAGAACAGTTACTGCCATCTTCAGATGAAAATAAGAAAGTAAACAGAAATCATGAATAGGTATATACACACACACAAATGCAGGCACATTGAAATACCATAATGGGTACCTGCAGGCCCCAAGAATTGTACCATGTCTTGGAAACAGTACAACATGTTTAATGCAAGTTGAGCAGAATTATTTTAAGTTTGCACATGCTTGACTCAGCCTTCCATCCTTCCAAGGTGGATAAAATGAGGACCCAGATTGTTGGGGCAATATGCTGATTCTGTAAACCACTTAGAGAGGGCTGTAAATCACTGTGAAGCAGTATATAAGTCTAAGTACTGTTGTTATTGCTTTATGTGCTATTTCAGATTTAAGAAAACTTATTGAGTTATGAGGGAATCCAACATAGATATACATACGTATGAATACAATCTCAATTATGTTGTTATTCAAGTGCCATTGGTTTTAAAATAATGAACAGTTATTGCAGAAGCTTGCCACAACAGCTTCATGTCCATGATAACTGTAACATGCAAACAAGATTTAAACACAGGAATTCCACAAATGTTAATTTGCAGAATTCATCCAGGAAATGTAAGTGTGATATCTTCAGGAATGAAGTTTTATTTGGGTATGCTTTGCCACAATCACTGTATATTGTTAGCAGGAAAGCCTGCAAGAGAAGTTATGTACAGGTAGTTCTCAACTTGCACCACAATTGAGCCCAAAATTTCCATTGTTAAACAAGACAGTTGTTAAGTGAGTTTTGCCCCATTTTACAACTTTTCTTGCTACTGTTAAGTGAACCACTGCAGTTGTTAATAACACTGTTAAGTGAATCAGACTTCTTCATCTGTCAGAAGGTCGCAAAAGGTAATCACATGACCCCCGGCACTGCAACTGTCATAAATACATGCATCTTCCCAAGCGTTTGAATTTTGATCACCATGGGGATGCTGCAACGATCATAAATGTGAAAAATGGTCATAATTCCATTTTTTTTCAATGCCGTTGTAATTTTCAGTGATCACTAAACAAATGGTTGTATATCAAGGACTATCTGTATGACATTGCAGCAAACCCTATTATATGCAGAGGAATGAACATATCTGCCGTTTTATTTTTAGGTGATGGTGTGTGTGTGTGTGTGTGTGTGTGTGTGTGTGTGTGTGTGTGTGTGCAAGTTTTGGAAGAATATCAAAGAATGGAAAAAAAGAATAATCTCCCAATGATGGAAAATTATTTGTATACCCCATTTTGCCAGTCCCGTTACTTTGCTGAAGAGCCATTTTAACTAGACTGATTTTGCATGTGTAATACAGATCACTTTTGCAAGCTTCTTTGCTACTGCAATTACTTTTTCTAACAAGCTAAACCAGAGAGTAAATAGATTTGCTTATAATTTACATTTTTATTATTTCAGTTACGTGCCATGCAAATTTTTGAAATTTCAAAGATGATGTTTTTTTTAATCTACTTCACTACCTCTGAGCATATTTTGTCTCTAAATCGATTTTCTTCAAAAGCAGACAGGAATTTCTTTAGAAAGTTAAAATATGATTTCTTCCCCATATTAAATCTAGAAAAGAATAAAAATGTGTTAAACTCTACTCTTACCATTGATAAACACTAACCATCTCTACTGAGTATGATTCTTGGTGATGTACAAAGAAATAGGCAAGGTATAGTAAAAAAAATATTTAAATGATTGCTTCGATGGTATTTTATTGTGTGAGCTACATTGTGGAAATATTGCATTAAAGTAACTTATAGTTTTTGAAAATCAATCAGTTGTTTAAGCCAGATTAATATTTCTTAACCTCAGCAATTTTAAGATCTCCCTTCCTGCATGTTGCTGAAGGATTCTGGGAGTTGAAGTCCACAGATTTTAAAAGCTACTGAGGGTATTAATTCTAATCTTAAAATAGATCAGGAAGGTCTCTGGTGCCATCTTGTGGTTTCAGAATAGGTTTTAAACAGAAAAAAACACGACACAAGTTTTATATCAACAAATCCAGGTATTTATTCAAGTATTGTTTAACTTTTTAGAACATGAGCCTTTTTATGCCACATGATGTTATATATTAAGACTATTTTAACTTATTAAATAATCTCCTGCAGAGTTTGAATTAGAAACTATATTTTCTACATGAATTTGCTTTTAACAGCCCTCTCATTTAGAAAAATTAATTCTACAGGTTTTACTGAAAGGGAAGATTTAATGCTTATTTGCAACTGTAGAATTACATTAGTTGTGTAAAAGGGATTCTGCTGAATGCAATGTTATATTGGGATCCTGTAAGAAAAAATATATGAAAATTATTTTGCACAGTTTTAAACAGTGATGGACAAGTAAATGCATTATGATTTGTAATGTGGTTAAAAAGCTATGAATGGTGAGTTGTCGAGGTCTGATCACAGGATGATGCAGATTGAAAATGGCAATCACTCTAAGGCTCAAAAAGAATCCAGATGTCCCAGATATACACACCTTTATACAGGGGTGAAATGCTCCCAGTTCGGACCGGATCCTTCGATCCAGTAGCGATGGCAGTGGGTGGTTTGGAGAACCCGTAGCAAAAATCCCTCCCCCCCGCCATGCCCCACTAAGCCACATGATCATCAGAGGATTTTTTTTAACTTTTAAAAGCATTTTTTTGGCTGAAGAAAAAATGTTTTTAAAAGTAAAAAAAAAGCCTTTGATGATCGTGCAGCTCAGCTGGTGCTAGCCAAAAAACAGGGGGGGGGGAGTCCGTTATTCCTCCCAGCAGGCTTCCCTGAAGCCTGCTGGAAGGAAAAACAGATCCCCTCCCCCCGTTTTTTGGTTTGCCAAGCAAGCCTGCTGGGAGGAAAAATGGAAAAAAAACCTTTTTTTTTGTTTGCCTAGCAAGCCTGATGGGAGGAAAAACAGGGTGTGGGGGGGTTCATTTTTAAGAGAGAGAGAGAGAAAGAAAGGAAGGAGGCAGGGAAGGAAAGAAGGAAGGAAGGAGAGGAAGGAAAGAGTACAAACCTGGCACTAGATGCAGCTTCAGAGGATAATCCAGGGCTGAAAGGGACCTGGAGGTCATCTAACCAATCCTGCTCCAGCAGGACATTGCTAGTTAGTTTCTGTCTTTTGATTCCCCAGTCACATAGACACACCCACCCAGTCACATGACCCCCCCAAACCACGCCCACTAAGCCATGCCCACAGAACCGGTAGCAAAAAAATTTAGATTTCACCCCTGCCTGGGAGACTTAAATTTACAAAAACTAGAGTTAATTATCCTTTCCCACAGTAAAATAACTAGTATTTACCATTTGAACTCAGAAGATTAGTTTTTATTTTATTTATAAGTCTACAAACATACTACTTAAAAAAAACCTACAACTCATTAATTGCAGAAAAAGTGCACTTAAACTACTTTTAATTCTCTGTATGCTTAGGTTGCTTAAATATCATTTGACATCAGAGTAAATTAAACTATCTGAATAAAGACTTACAGTCCTAGCTTTCATTTTACCAAACTTGATTCTGGAGTATATCTGTTGTTGCATAGTGCAGTTTAAGGCTAAGAGACGTTATTGTTACTGGCATGGTTGGAATCATAAATAACATTCTATTTTATCTAAATAAACTATTGTATTCATTACTTTTTTTTTTTTTTGAAGGAAAAAAAACCATACATTGCTTCTAAGTTCCTTTAGGCCAACAAGATTCATCTTGTTTAGTAAGCTCTTTGGAGAAATTATTCCTCCAATACATAATAAAACTATTCTTTTGTAGCGGATTTGTAATGCTTCAATGTGCGAGCAGATGGATCAGTAGCTCTGATCCACCTTGGCATCCAATAGTGCGGGAGCCAAATGGAATAGCCTGGGTAGTGCTTCTCAAAGATCTGACGGTAAAAGTATCCTTCTTTTGTTTTGGGAGGATTGAATGGAAATTTCTCTTCAGCTTTCTCCAACAAAAGATCATCAACCTATGGGCAGATATAAAAGAGTAACGTATGAGAACCTCATCAGAAATTATTCCTTATTTTAAAAGTTACAAACAAAAACTGATGTTTCTCTGTTCCATTTTATTTTTTAAAAAAACACACTGCAGAATTCTTGGACTAAACAATGTAGAAACAGTGTATAGAATTCATAAGGACAAAGATGATCACAATGGATGTTGACGTGTGTCATGATGCATTACCATTGTGCAGTTTTTGATTTTCCCTGTAGATACCTCTACCTAAGAGCCATTTGAGAAACTCATTTGAATCTTCTTAGAATGTGAAGGTTGAAGAAATGATGGTGCAACTATCAGTGGACCAATTTTTCTCAGTTATTATTATCATTGCTATTATTATAATATTAGGCCACCTATATTACAAGTTCTCTAGCAGAAAAATCAGAATTGTTTTAAAATAAATACACCAAAATACACATACCTAAAAATACAACACTAAATACATCTCAGTAAAAATGGAAACAGAAATGAAAATGTGTAGAAGAATGTCGATCTGGTCTTGGGAACGGGGAAGAAATGACTGAATTTAAGGGAAGACTTTCAGAAAAGAATACTCAGGTGTAAGACAGAGTAAAGAATAATTTTAACAGGCTTTAAACATTCTGTTATACTATCCTGTAAAGAACAACCCTGGAATTTCTGCCATGCCTGTCTTAACCCTGTCTAATTTAAAGGGCTAACAAAAGATCCATTTTAAAAAATCCTTAAATTACTCCTGTCCTCAGGTAGCTCTAGTTGACATATCTGGAGATGATTGTCCTCTTTCATTTTATCTTCAGAATCATAAAGTTCAGGAGATGGATCAAAAGATAATGACTGCCTACAGTGAAATCAGTCTCATAGTCAAATAGATATTTGAATCTGAGCATCCTTAATCCAAGTATTACATATATATATATTTTAAAAAAGAATACTTTTGGAAGGTTGGTTATGTGTGCACACATATGTATGTAGGCATGTTACATGAGTAAGTGAATTTGATATATTTTGGGAATTTACAGAAACAACTCAATTTTTGTTGTCAATACTAACATTCATTTTTAAAATCAAGATTTAATTTAAATTCTTGTTTATGTTTCAATTCTGTATTTAGAAAAACACAATTCTAAATGAAAATACAGGTAATGT
This sequence comes from Ahaetulla prasina, assembly GCF_028640845.1. Taxonomy (NCBI): domain Eukaryota; kingdom Metazoa; phylum Chordata; class Lepidosauria; order Squamata; family Colubridae; genus Ahaetulla; species Ahaetulla prasina. The sequence continues at coordinate 113,971,257 of NC_080542.1, read as the reverse complement.
TGATGCAACTCAAGTTTTGAGATCCAGATCCTGAGCCACTGTATCTTACATCCTTCAGTCCAAAAGCAAAATAATCAGAGTATTTAAATAGAAGTGTGATGATCAATTTTGGCCAGCAATAGCAATAAGACTTATATACCACTTTACAGCCCTCTCTAAACAGTTTACAGAATCAACATATTGCCACCACTGATTTCAGTCTTCATTTTACCCACCTGGGAAGGATGTGTCAACCTTGGTGAGATTCAAACTGCCAAATTGCAGGCAGCCAGCAGCCAGCAGAAGTAGCCTGCAGTACTGCACTCTAATCACTGTGCCACTGCAGCTCGTAAATCAAGCTAGCCAAATCCTTTCCCCCAAACAAAGAAATTAAAAACCATCCTTATCCACTCTGGGAGGTTGCATATGCAAAGCTCACTGGCTTCATGTGTTTCACATTTTTGCTCTAAGTTTTTCATGATCTATTTTCAATATAGTCACACTAGCTCTATTAAATAGCCTTTTAGTCAGACTGGCTTTAAAAATTCAACCTGTTACCTGAAGCTCAATATAGTCTTGTAGCATAGAGAACCAAGATTTTTTGATAGAAGCTAAGCCATCACTGAAAGCTTCCTTGGGTCTCCAAAGTATTTCTTTAGGCAATAAGTTAGACTCTTCAAAGGCTTCCCTTAAGAGGTGCTTTTCAATCCCATTCTGTGCAGAGATAACATAATCAAGAAGACATAAAAATACATTCTTAAGGAATAAATACGTCAGAAATTCTACAAAATATTTCAGAAACAAATCAGCACAACAATCCCATATTCAGTATATTTTTAAGAATAATCTACCCCATCACTTCAAAATCTTTGGCATGGTTTTTTGTCAAAGAATTTAGGTTTGAATGCTAAATCTGTCATTTCAATTGAGATCCATTTAAAGAAATTGCATCTATAGCAAAACAACTAATGATCACATCGTAAGGCTGAAAATCACAAGCATATACAAAGCATCAGAGAATAATCAGTAAAACTTAAATGTAGACCATAGTGTCATTAGGTAATACTATAAGTTCCTCATTTGTCTAGTAGTAAGGGCTAGCTTACCTTTGGAATTCTGAGTTCTGCTGGCAAAGAAAGGTAGTAAGCAGTAAACTGGTGATCCAAAAATGGAACTCTTAGTTCAAGACTGAAAACAGAAACAAATATTATTGGTATACAAAAAAAGCATATAGATTTGAAAAAGGCACTTTGTGCAACTTATACACTAACAGAAAGTAACCCGTGATTAAATCATGATTTATTTAAAACCACCCACTGTCTATTTTACGTCGCAACATTAAGTTATAATTAGGGAATAAGCCATGCTTCACCAAAAATAACATAAAAACATTCCAGGATTCTTTGATTTAACAATGCCAACTATTGGCATTGGCAATGCCCTCTAAAAGACCAGTAGGGTGGAGGCCACTTGGGTCTCCGGGGGAACCTTGCTAGAGAGCAAGGACTTTTCCTCAAGAATGAAGTTCCCTGGAGACCCAGATGACCTCCACCCTACTGGTCTTTCAGAGGGCATTGAAGACCTGGCAAAAGTGACTGAAGAACCTTTCTGAATAATGCAATGTGCTTTTGTTATCCAGTTTTTGCCAAATTTTGTTTTTATTCTCTTATTACTTTTGTGGTTTTTATTTGAGAGCTGCCCAATGACTCTGTGTGTGTATGTGTTCCAGCATAACTCTGCTGTATGTGTTCCAGCATAACTCTGCAATGCCTTGAGCAATTTCAAGCAAACTTGGTACACAGATGATTTACTCCGTGAAAAAAAATACTGTGGGGGTAAGACACCCCTAACACCCCTCAGGGTGTGTGTTCTGTTAAAATACAGCCTGTTGTCCCTTAAATGGCTTCTACTGTACTGTTTTAAAATGGCTTCTTACTCTACAGCACAGTGGAGTTGCCATGGTAACGGCTTCACAGTACTCCACAAGGGGGCTCCCTCTGGTAAGGTGGAAAATCCAAGATTAGAAATTACATTTCATCCGGACATTTTCAACAAGGTTTCTATTATTCTTGAGGACAAATGTATGACCATGATCAATAAAACGTTATGCAACTCGGCTTGCCTACACCACTACGAGACCAACACAATGTAGTTCACACAGATTACATACAAGAAAAGAACTACAACGTCGAACAATGCATATATCGTGGACAAGAAGCCATTTCTAAATCAAGATCAGAAAAAAGCATACCAAATGATCATGGATCAGCTAGCAAAACAAAGTAGTATCATTTTACTTGAGACTTCTAGGGGCACAGGGAAAACATTTTTAACTAATTTAATTCTCACCAAAATCAGGGCTCAGGGTGAAGCTGCTCTTCCTGTCTAATACAGGATTGGGATAAATAAATACCTGGACAACACCAGGTTGTCAGCTAGTAATAAATAAAATATAGGAGAAAAGGCCATTGTTCAAGTATAACCTTGATTATATAAATTGTCTATTAGCTTTTCTCAAATCAGTACCCTTTCAATATACTACACCTCCTTTCATCTTCAGCCAGCATGGCTACACAGGCAGAGATACATCTAATTTCCAATCAGAAGGCTTTTCAGTTTTCCTCCTCAAAACAGTAACTTGTTTTTTGCATAATACTTCCAAATAGTTCAACCTTGAGAATTATTTATTCGGCATTGAGGAATAATTTCAATTGAACGTATATAACTCTTTTTGATAATTAACTTCACTAATGCTAACAATTTTTTTCCTTGTCTCATTGTTAGAAATTACTTGTAACTTAATTTATTCTAGTGGTCATCTGTTCTTTCAAATATATAAACATGGTGTTGTGCTGAATTCTCAGTGGGAGCATTCTATAGCTAAGGGCAACACGCCCCAACTGGAAATGCACTTATGCAGTGTTTTGTTTCTCACTTAATTTTTTTTTTTTTGGACTATGCAAGTCTCAGAACCCCGATCAAAAAAATACAATGGTATCTTACTACTCATCATTAATTGATTCCGGAAGATGTGATGAGTACCAAAAATTATGCGTACCAAACAAATTTTTCCCATACGGAATATTGTAGTAAGTCACAATGCAGCCGACACCAACAAGCTCTATCTTGTGTGTTAAATACCAAACAAACTGTTAGATCCAAGCCTATCCGAATAATGACAGAGGCGAGGCTGCCACAACTAGTCTTTATTGGCATTTAACTTAATAGGAACACGAAACCCAACTGTTCAATTCGAGTCCACAACATACTGAGGGAGCGCTTGCGTTGACAGCTACCCCAGACGGAGCTGTCAAGAGGGGAACCAATGACAGCTCTTCTCGGTTCCCGCTTCTTCTTGTTGCCTGCGCCTTATCCAATCAGCGCCCAGCTAACCAGCTTTGCTGGGGCAGACTGGACGTAGCCGCGAGGACTTAACACCCCTCAACCCCCGGACCGCGCATGCGTAATCGGCCAAATACGCCGGCCGGCGTCGACTCCGCCCCGAGCGCCTCAGTCCTGGAGGCGGCGCGGTCGAGGGAGGAGCTGGAGGCTGGCTGTGAAGGATTGTCGGCGATGGCGTAGGCGTGGGAGGAGCTGGACCTTCGGAGATTGGACCCCATGGATAATCAGGTACGTCATCCGCCGAGAATGCTCCGGGCTGGCACGGTGGTGACCGATTGGTCGGAAATTTCTGCTGTTTGAGTGGCCTTATTGTCGGCTGGGCCTGATTGCCTGGCGGCTCTAATTGTGTAGTGACCTCGGCCTGAGTGGGCGACTGGGGTTGTTGGCGGCTCTCGTCGTCTACTCTTCGTCTCAATTGATTGATGTGTCTTCGCCACACTCGTCCGTCTGGGAGCTGGACCCTATAAGAGCAGGGTCCAGTTATTTGAATGATGTGTCCCGGCAACCATTTTGCGTCTCCCCCAAAATTTTGTGCGAATATAGGATCCCCATTATCGAATGCTCGGACCCTAACATTGGGTTCTTGGAGCTTATCTTGCATGTAAGTGGGGTGCAAACGGTCAAGGACAGTCCTCAATCGCCGACCCATTAGCAACTCCGCTGGGCTCACCTTGGTCACCTTGCACGGGGTGGTATGTTGGGCCATTAAATATTTGTTTATGTTTTGTTGCCAGTTGGAGGTGCCCAGGCGGCCTAAGGCCTCCTTGGCTGACCTTACGGCTCGTTCTGCCCTGCCATTCGCCGCAGGGTGGAACGGGGCCGTGGGGGCATGCCGAACCCCGTGGATTGCTAAGAATTGTAAGAATGACGCCGAGGAGAATTGTGGCCCATTATCGGTGACTAGCACATCGGGGAGTCCGAATGTTGCAAACAGTCTGTCTAGGATCCGAACTATAGAGTCTGTGGTGGTGGATTGCATTAGGAATAATTCTACCCACTTAGAATATGCGTCCACCACCACTAGAAACGTTTTTCCGTGGAAGGGGCCAGCGAGATCCAAATGGATCCGAGCCCACGGTCCCCGGGGAGTTTCCCACTCCCGGACTGGCGCAGCCGGGGCTGCAGCCCTGGAGCCCTAGCATTGCGGGCAACGTCCAACCCACGCTTCTATGTCTTGGTCTAGCTTCGGCCACCAGACATAGCTGCGACCTAGGGCTTTCATTCTTCCTATACCTGGGTGGGCCATGTGTAGGCATTCTAGCACCTGAGATCGTAGGGCCGGAGGTACCACCACTCGACCCCCCCAGAGTAGGCATCCCTTATGCACTGACAATTCCCCTAGCCTGCGGGTATACGGCAGAAATTCCGGCCCCACCGTTCCTTGCGGCCAGCCCCTGCGGGCCCAGTCGAGGATCTGTACCAAAATGGGGTCTTTAGCGGACTCTCGAGAGACGTCGTGAGCTGAGATAGGGGAGTTCGACTCCTCTATTAGAAGCACAGGCAGGGACGGGGACGGGTCGATGACCCCCGTAGGAAGGGGGCAGCGGCTGAGGGCATCTGCGTGTCCTATAGCACTTCCCGGCTTGTATTTTACTTGGTAAGAATAAGCCGCTAGGAATTCTGTCCATCGTGCCATGCGCGGTGACAATATCTGCGGGGTAGGGCGGTCACTGGCTAGCAATCCTAACAATGGCTTATGGTCAGTGATCAGAGAAAAGAAACGGCCATATAGATAGTCGTGGAATCTCTTGATTCCAGCGACAATGGCAAGGGCCTCTTTATCCAGCTGACTATAGTTCCGTTCAGCTGGAGAGAGGGTGCGCGAATAAAACGCTATGGGGGCCTCCGACCCGTTTGGAAACTGGTGGCTGAGGACAGCCCCAACCCCATACGGCGACGCGTCGCAAGTGAGTGTTAGGGGGAGCCTTTCATTGTACTGCACCAGGACTGCGGAAGAAGTCAGGAGCCGTTTGACAGCATCAAAAGAGGCTGCTGCGGCTCTAGACCAATTCCAGGTGGCGCCAGCATCTAGGAGGCGATGGAGTGCTCGGCCACCGTCGCCTTATGGGGGAGGAATATAGCATAAAAATTTAGCAGGCCCAAGAAGGCTTGGAGCTCGGCCTTAGACTTGGGTGTGGGGGCCCTTCGGATCGCTTCAACTTTCGAGGGAGTCGGACGGATGCCGTGGGCATCCACAAGGAACCCCAAGAATTCAACTTGGGGTACTCCGATATGACATTTGTCCTTCCTCAATTTCAACCCTGCCTGGCGGAACCGGCCTAAGACAGCCTTTACCTTGGTGATTAGTTCTGGGAGGTCTTTACCTGACACCAGAACGCCATCAAAGTAAGGAATAACTCTGGGGAGGCCATGGAGCAACCGCTTCATAAGTCCCTGGAATATTCCCGGTGCTACACTGACTCCAAACTGGAGTCGTGTACACTTAAAAGCTCCCCGGTGGGTGACGATGGTCTGTGCGAGAGCTGTTTCTTCATCCACCGGGAGTTGTTGATAGGCCTGTGCCAAATCCAACTTGGCAAAAACCCGGCCCTGGCCCAGGGAGTGGAGCAGGTGCTGCACCACCGGAACAGGGTACGGATTGGCCTGGAGGGCTTTATTTATCGTCCCCTTGTAATCCGCACAGATCCGTACGGATCCGTCTGGCTTCAGGGGAGTTACGATGGGGGTTTCCCATTTAGCGTGATCAATGGGAACAAGAATGCCCTGGGCGATTAGTTTGTCCAATTGTTCATCTACCCTCGGTCGGAGTGCTAAGGGGACCCTTCTTGGCTTTAATCGAATGGGCTGCACCTGGGGATCAAGTTGAAATGACACTGGGGTTCCCTTATATTTACCCAGGGAGTCTCCGAACACGTCAGCGAATTCGCTGGCCAATGCTGACGGCATGTCAAGGGACGTGGCATGGACACCTGCCATGTTTAAGCCAAGGGCAGCGAACCAATCTAGCCCAAGGAGGGTTGGCAGGTCGCTCCTAACCACGATCAGCGGTAATCTGCCCTCGAAGTTTTGATATGCCACCCGGAACCTGCCCATGCCCAGGGTTGGGATCGCTTTTCCTTGGTAATCTCGTAATGTCACTGAGCATGGCTTGAGAGACCCCTTTTCCAATTTTGGCACTAGTTGCTTCAGGGTAGACCAGGCAATAAGGGAGTGCGACGAGCCGGTATCCACTTCCATATTGCACTGCGCCCCTTCGAGCTGTACCGTCAGGTGTATTTTGTGGGTTGGTACTGTAGAGGTGGCGAAGCTCACGACATCCTCGGTTGAATCGGAGGCGGTAAAATAGGCACGTTGACGTGGCACCGATCTTCGAGTTTGGTTCTGCGACTTGGCTCGCTCTGGGGCATCATCGCTGGACGGCAGGGTTGCTCTGCACACCCGTGCCAGGTGGCCCGTTTCCCGCAGCGGCGACAAACAGCTGTTTTGAATTTACAGTCGCCTCTTGCGTGGTCCCCGCCGCATCCCATACAGGGATTCGGCAGGCGCTTGTCGGGGAAACTCTCTCGCCGCCTCTGGCGGAGCTTCAGGCGGCACACGTCTGCGTCTTCGTCCGACGAGCCCCCCTGCGTAGCATCTTCATGGTGGACACCCAGGGGGCGATCGCTAGCTAGGTATCCCCTCTGGTGTCGCTGGAGCTCAGCGGCCGAGTCATCGGCCATTTCTGCAGCTCTTGCCTCAGACAACGCCGCGGGAAGATCTAAATCGTTTCGTGCCAGGAGGCGCCGTTGGAGCCTTACGTCTCGAGCATACAGACTAACTGGTCTAACAACATGTCATCCAGAAAATCTCTAAACTCACATTGAAGGGCAGCCAATCTCAAGGATGCCATATAAGCGTTAATTGTTTGTCCTTCCTTCTGTACGCAATGCCGGAAAGCATGTCGGCGGGCAATTCGGGAGGGGGCGGGAGCGTAGTGATTCTTTAGTTTTTCTACCAGTGCTTCCCAAGTTAAATCAAAAACTAGTTGTGGGGCAGCGAGAGCTCGAGCGGTACTGAACACTTCGCTGCCACATGAGCTTAGGAAGTAGCCCCTTTTCCTCGCGCCGGACAAATCCGCGAGATTATTGGCGTGCAGGAAACACTCGAACCTTTCAATGTATTCGTCCCACTTCTCGGACGAAGGGACGAACGGTGTGAAGATTGGTAATGCACTGGCCATAATTCTTGCGAGTCGGCGTCTCTCCTGTCGTGTGGTACTTTGCTCCGCCAAGCGCTTCCCTCTCTGTCCGTAGCTCGGATCTCTTAACGTCGGTATGATCCCACCTTCGTCGCCAGTGTTAGATCCGAGCCTATCCGAATAATGACAGAGGCGAGGCTGCCACAACTAGTCTTTATTGGCATTTAACTTAACAGGAACACGAAACCCAACTGTTCAATTCGAGTCCACAACATACTGAGGGAGCACTTGCGTTGACAGCTACCCCAGACGGAGCTGTCAAGAGGGGAACCAATGACAGCTCTTCTCGGTTCCCGCTTCTTCTTGTTGCCTGCGCCTTATCCAATCAGCGCCCAGCTAACCAGCTTTGCTGGGGCAGACTGGATGTAGCCGCAAGGACTTAACACAAACAATGAGTACCAGGACAAAATTTTCATGTAAAAATGTGTTGAGTACTGAATTATAAGCGACACAAGACTGGTATAAATGATTGAGGTTTCATAAATATTGACAAGATTTAAATATGTACAATGCCAGATGTCTTGAACAAATTAAGAGGGGGAAAAAAGAACATTTCTTGAAGGGACCTATTAGTCATTAAATCCTGAGGAAGTGATCCCACCTGGGAAAATCAATTGAAACATCTGGCAGTGGATACAAGAATCAACTTTAGATCTTCCCCTGAATAAAACAAAGGAAATGGCGATCTAAGGGCGTAACTTTCTGCAACAGAAAGAGCATTAGCAAAACAGTGACCTGGAGACTCTAAACCCATAATGGCCAAGCTATGGCACCTGTGCCAGATGTGGCACACAGAGCCCTCTCTGTGGGCACGCGCACCATCGCTAGCTGCTCTTCCAGTTTCCGTCACACACGTGTGCCGGACAGCTGCTTACTTCCTGTTTCCACCCTGCACATGCGCACCGGCCAGTTGATGACCAGCTGTCCAGCACGCATGCGCAATGGAACCCGGAAGCACAGCTGGCTGCCATGTGAGATCTATAGAGAGAGAGACTTGAAAGGAATTAAAGGATCCACAGCTGAGCATTACCCATGGGCAGCAGTTGTCCTATCAGCACGGAGAACGTCAAACAGGTAGAGCTCTCTGAGAAGTCTCTCACTTTCCTCAGCAGCTTCTTCAGCTGTCGGTGCCTATAAGAGAGCATGGAAATTATTTTCATGCAAAGGAAGTTTAGCTACTGCTATGCATAGCTATGTGCAGTTCATAAACAACACTGAAAGTATTTCTTTTGATTCAGGAGCAATTGAGTTGCCATTCCACAAACTTTCAATGCTGAAGTAATGCTTGGACCCAGAAAACATATGGACTTTTGCATTAACAGCAAGTACTTCTACTTACAAACAACTAAATAAGCACTTTTGCGTGTTAACTTTCCCTACACCTTCAAAAATCCAGAAAGGCAGGTGGTAGATATTCTAGAACAGTAATTGTATACAGAGTATCTCACTCTATACAAGCAGAAGTGCATTAACCTAGAAATACATCCAATATGGACATATATCTTGTTTAAAATGCCCCCTTTTCTCCTAGCATTTGAAGTTTACAGAAACTCGGAGCACTATTACACTTGTAAAAACTGCCTCAAGAATGTTTCACAGAGGATCATTAAAACTCAGCACTCTGACATTTCAACATATATTAATTTATATTCATTAAAATAATGATGACAATAATAATTTTAAAATCAATAACATAAGGTATATAGAGTAAATAAGTACTCCACTGATACGCTTATTTCTGCCATGCGTGACCTTCTACCACTGCAAAAGTTTCCCTCAGATGACCATGCCAGATTTGATGGAAAGAACCATCAACACCCTCTCTTCTCGATCTCAAATCATACAGCTATGTCTAGTGACAGGGGACATCAAGGAAAATGTGGACCTTCCCAACAGCCTGGGATCAGTGGTGGGATTCAGCCGGTTCGGACCAGTTCGGGCAAACCGGTAGTTAAATTGCTGGCCCACCCAGACGGTCATTAGGGCAGAGAACTGGTTGTTAAATTGTTTGAATCCCACCACTACCTGGGATCCCTCCCTCCCCTACAACTGATAGCACATGACTTCTAATCCACTGCTGCTGGATTTGGGAGGGGCCAAATCCAATGTATACCCACTTCTGCAACTGTAATTAAATCTTAAAACAGATAATGGCAGCTTTCATGTCCTTTTCAGGTCTTAACTTTGGGTGGGAAAGAATAGTTTGTTGCTCAGTTCTTCTTGCATGCAAATGAAGCTCAGCTATGTTTATAAATATTAGCATCTATAAAAAATACTTTAAAAGCATTCTCTTATTATGGTGCTTGGCATAGGCAAGAAATATTACATTACCTTATGAAAATAGATATATCCTTGGGTCAACTCATCTGATCCTTCTCCTGAGAAAATGACCACACTATCTGTTTTCTTTCGGATGTATTTGGAGACCAGATACATGGCTAGAACAAGAAAAAATTTCCCCTCAAAATTGTTTATTAATTGCACACAAGACCTATATGCAGTTGTATTTTTCACAGAAACTTGCATGACATATTTCCTTCCATAGCCATTTAATGAAGATTATATAGAAATCTATTCTTTAAATTTAGCAGAAGTTTAGATACCTTGATTCAACAATCATTGCAATATAATGCACCATTTGAGTTAAGGATTTTGAGGATACAAACAGACAAACAGATAAACACAATGAGAGTTTTGGTAGTGTATAGATTATTACGTAAGAAATGCATTATGTAATTACTCATTTTACCAATCTTAGAAGGACAGAAGATTGAGTCAATCTTGAGTCGGTCAGGACTGAAGGACTGTGGGCAGACTTACCCTGCAATATGCATTCTAACCATTGCGTCACCACGGCTCTTAAACTTACCTCATGTAGCAACATCCACACGTCCAGCATTATCAGATAGCTGGAAGTCTGGCACTTTTTCCACAGACTTAAATTTGGATTCCATTCAATGTAAGCAATACCGAGCTGTATTAACTTAGGTAAGAACGTAAACAAGGAAACGGAATCTAAAATTTCATCACGTAGATAACAATAATATGAAGGGCCATATTAGGCTGCCTTAAACACTAGTCCATAATATTCAGTATTGTTTCCTCAGAATGTAAGAAGCTGTTTAGGGTTTCAAATATGAATCTTTTTCACCATAACTGGAAATGCTTGGCATATAACTTGAAACTGTCTGTATGCCAAAATAGGGTCTACCAAGTAAACTGTAAATTTTCACAAGAGCATCTGTCCAATTTGATATGGAAAGTTTTATGACCATAAAGGGAGGATAACCTAATAATTTTCATAAATAGTACTTCTTTTCTATTAGAACCATTAGTTGGTTATTCATAAAAAATATTTTTCCACCTTCTTTTAATCTCATGCTCCCCTCCCCACTTTATCAGTAAATATAATGCAAGGCAGAAGAATACATGGAAGCTGCCCTGTACAAGAAAGTATTGAAGGATTAAAACTCTACTTAATTTATGCCTGAATTTATCCTGCTTCAAAGCAGGACTGAGTAGGAAGGTAGACCAACTTCCATAATTTGCAAACCTTACCCACTGACGCTCGTACTGTTGTGATGTCATATGTTTCCAAGGAAAGTATTACTTCTTCTAGTGACTGAATCCCTTCTTGAGAACTAAACATAACCTCATGATGCTCACTTCCAATGTGAGCTGCTACCTATTAAAAACAACCATTTATATTAAATTTGTTAAATTGAATTTTCATCCAGTATGCAGTCAATAGAAGTTGAATTCTACAAAATATATTTTACAAATTAGTATGTTTTATTTTCCTCAATCCATTATGCTGCTGCTCTAATGTGGGTTACACAGAAGACTAAGGTGAATCTTATTCAGCATCCTATTTCTCCCACTGGCCAATCAGCACTTTGTGAAAGTCACAATAAGGCATGAATGTGCTAATGTTCCATCCTTGTTGCTAACCAATAGAATATTGCTCCGAAGAGAGATCACAGAGAATTAGTTTAACAATAATAATATGCAAGGCTATCAATTGATCTTATGCCAGCAAATGCTATAAAAATAATTATACAGCGCAGGACAAAGTATTCTCTTTGCTTGCTTGGAATTTAGCAGTCAATTTTACTGAATTGCAACAAACCTGCTTTGATCTGTGAAATTTTGATCAAATCTATCTATTCTATCTTACCAGCCTAGAACCTTGCTTAAATGCAAACATGAAAGCTAAATTTCTAGAAAGTACTTCTTTGCCTCCTAATTTTCTCCATTTGGTGTAAGAAAAAGTGTTTATATGAAAAAAACTGCTAAACCAACAATACCACTGTACCTTTCTTGCAGCCAGTAAGTCAGGACTATCTTCCATCCCAATAGAAAATGTTTGCAAGGGATAGGAAAATTTTTGCTCTTTCGTAAGTTTGATAAGTATGGCAGCCACCAAACTAGAATCCAAGCCACCTAGTAAAACATGAATTGTTGTTGATATTATGGTTATCTTTTTTTCTCATCATTTAGAAGTTTTAAGCAACGCAGATATTCTTCCTTTCTATCTGGAATCCTTTTTCAAAGGAATCAACTTTCCAGTAAGTTGTAGAGTGTTCTGAAACTGTTTGGAAAATTATCTGGCACATAATAACTATTGCTATATCAGCCTTTATTTTATTCCTGGAATAAATTTTTGCAGTTTAAGAATTGGAAGACAACAGCTATAGAATTAGATAGAGCTTTCTGTCTAGTTCCATTAGTTACAGCATATCAAAAGTTATTTTGCACTGAATTAAGCCTTCATGGCTTCATATAGATGTAATAAACTTATAAGGAATCATCTTGTATCCTTTATCTAAAAAAGCACTGACTGGAGTTTTATCAGTTGATATTGACAGAAAATAAGCTATCTTTATTGCTATGGAAAATGTGTATCTATTATTATGCAGTTGGCTCTGTAAAATATTTAAAAGCAGTACCTATTAAACTTTTCCCAAATATAGAGTTGTTGCTAATAGAATGAAAATACAGTTAGTCCTTGACTTACAACAGTTCACTCAGTGACCATTCAAAGTTACAACAGCACTGAAAAAAGTAATTAATGACTATTTTTCACACTTATGACCATTACAGCATCCCCATGGTCACATGATTGACATTCGGATGCTTGACAACGGACTCAGTTATGACGGTTACAATGTCTTGAGATCATGTGATCCCTTTTTGCAACCTTCTGACAAGCAAAGCCAGTGGGGAAACCAGATTCACTTAACAAATGTGGCAAGAAAAGTTGTAAAATGGGGCAAAACTCACTTAACAAATTTCTCACTTAGCAACATAAATTCTGGGCTCAACTGTAGTTGTAAGTTGAGGACTATCTATACTGCAAATACAGTGCAGTTGCATAAGCTACATTAAGGAAATTTGTGCTATCGTCAGATTTGACTTAGTATTGACACATCCATGTATTTTCCTTGGCAACGTTTTTAGAAGTGATGTGCCACTGCTTTCTTCCTATGGCTGAGATATTTGGGCCGAAGTCATTCAGCTGGTTTTATGTCTGAGGTGGGACTAGAATTCATAAATCTCTCAGTTTCTAATCTTTACCTTTAACCACTACACAAAGCTGCCTCTCTATATGTTATATTAAAGGATCTGTTATGGTTGTAGTTGTTATTTTACCTGATAAGAGACAACCAATTCTTCGGTGAGACATCAAACGTTTTCTAACAGCATTTTCAAACAAAAGTCGAATGTTGCTTTTCACAGTTTCAACATCAACACCTAGCAGGAAAATAAGTGTCCAATTAAAATAGATGAAAAGGGAGGACAAAGTACTAATCCATTTTCTATTAACTGCTTACAAAACTTCAAAATATCACCTCCTTGGAATAAAGTTAGCAATAACCAATAAAGTTGGTTCTTGGCCCAAATTCTAATACTCACCAATCAATATTAGGTCAGATGCCTGGCAAGAAAGATCTGCCTTGTCCCCAGTAATACAGGGGTTGAGGGGTGCAGTAGAAAGTGACTGAAATACCCTCTCTTGAAGGGGATGAATCCATCCCTACTGACTGTGGCTTCTTTCACCACAACCCACAGTATGTCTTCCAAACATGACAAAAATTTCTGCTGCTCCAAGAGCATGAAATATTCTGACAGGAAGACCCATATATGCAATAAAGGAGAATATTTGTAGCTAAGGGTTGAAATGTGGGGTGCTCTCTGAGCTTAGTTGTTTTTCTACAGATGTTTCATTAAGTTTAACTTTATTGTCATTGTATGTATATACAGTTTATCCATACAAGTCCAACATACATAACAATCGCCAAATACACCCCCACCCACCACAAATTCCCCGTCTCTAAACCACCCAAACATCCACACAACAGACCAAGTAATGCTGTCCAACAGCTCACTGATGACGGCCCTTTAGTTCACTGTTGAGTGCAATTATAGCTCTGGGATAAAACTATTCAGAAAACGTGTGGTCTGAGTTTTAATTATTCTGTATCTTCTGCCAGAAGGCAACAGTACGATTACCTCTTCAGGCTAATGAAATGTCTGCAACAAAACAACCAAGCCAGGGAAAGCACCAAAGACCCCTCAGACAAATATTCACTGGAATGGAATACAACCTGCCTGACACGTGAACCTGCCTGAAAACTGAACAACGCTGTTACCTGAAGGCAAATTCTGTATTGTACTGTAGGCAGCATGCAAAGGTTCCTCTTTAGGGCTGTGAAATTTGATCACTTCCACTGATGCAACTTTTCCACTTAGCTTTAAGTCCAAGACTTCATAATGTCCAGGAAGAAAAGGCTCCACTTTGAGAGCACTGGACATATTGTGCTTCAAGTTGATCAGACCTACCAATGCAGGATAGGACATAGATTGAGCAGTTGTTATTTTACACTTGGCCAAAAGAAAATGCCTGTTATTATATAACTTTTGAAAGTGTAGATTTCAGAATACCAACTTTAACAGTGAACTGTGAGCAATGAACAGGAGAACACTTATTTGTGTTATAAGCCTAGTTCAAATCACGATAGCTGCACTGTGCATATGCCAAAAAATATAACAGACCGTGACCCTTTCCATATCCTCTAACTATGGGAAATTCAAAAAGTCTGATTATTATAGGCCAGAGGAGAGTTGTGTGTATATTCCAGTCCTCCTATTTATCTAGTAAAAATTGTAACCATGGAAGGTTGGACAGAAGATTCACAGAAATTTCCAATCTTCATAAGAACTTGGTTCTCTTGCATATTTAAGAAAGGGGAGCAAAAACATCAAAGAAAAATGATATCACTGTTTTTAGAATTGCATTAACCTCAATTAATGCAGAGTCTGGTGGATTTTTTTTTATCATGACTATTGATCTATTATTTGAGATAGGAATTAACCAACCAGTTTGTTGCATGGGCCTGACATTATAGGCCGAGAGAGAATGACTAGCCCAAAATCACCCAGCCAGCTTTCATAGCTAAGGCAGGACTAGAACTCACAATCTCCTAGTTTCTAGACAGGTGTTTTAACCACTAGACACAATTGGTTCTGAATTAACTTTAAATAATCATTTCCTTAAAACTTGAAGCATCTCTACTGTAGGCTTACATAAAAGCCTTAAAAAGTAAGATCTAATTAAATTAAACATATGCATACATTCTTGTTATTCTTATTTTCATACACATCTACGACCTTTCTTTCTACTAATTTTTTTGAAAGTTTGCAAGCCATATGGAAATTATAGCTCAACAAGGACTTCTATTTCTAACATGTCTTTCAAGTATCCCAAAACTGAAACTAAAACAAAACTCATAATAAACAATAATCTATTGTATACAATAATATTTTACTCCAAAACCAAGGTCTTGTTCTTCTTTCATGGGTTTAACTTTCTGTGGAAAAAGGTGTCAGACCTCACCTTTAGGAAGTTTCTGGTTCATTCTTAAAAAAGATATTTTGTGAAATGAGACATGATAATTTCAATATTAAGCCAGGTAACAATTTAGCTCTATTTGAGAGTTCAGATTCAAGACTGTTATTAAAGGATAATTCAGAAAGATATAAAATTTGAGTTACCTTTTGCTTCAGAGCAAACACCCAGGAAACCATCATCAGTTAGGACTCTAAACAATGGTCTAACTCCATATGTATCTCTTCCCAGAAACACCTTTCTATTTGCACTGTCAAGCAAAATGAATGCAAATACACCATCGAGCATGGAGGCAGTTTCCTCTATTCCTCCTTTGTCATAAAGATGAAGAATTACCTCTCCATCTACTAAGGTCTGGTACTCAAATCCAAACTGTTTCTGTAGCTACAAGAAAAGAAACATAAAGAGGTACATAATTAGAATACAGAGAAACAGACACAAAAAGCTTTTTTTTAACAGCCTACCACCAAACTACCAAAAATAAGATCCTGTCTTACATTTTTTTGAACTCCAAAATAAGCACGTGGCCTTATTTTGGGGGAGGTCTTATTATTTTGGGACACATGGAGCAAGATGGGGGTCCTCCTGCCATCTTACCTGATTTCCAGCTCTGCGTTTAAATATTTTTGGGGAGGGCTTATTTTGGGGGGGGGGAGGCTTATTTTAGTGCATGCGCTCAAAAGCCTGATTGGACTTATTATCAGGAGATCTCTTATTTTCGGGGAAACGGGGTGTTAATAAGACTCAAAAATTTTTTACAAAAATGCATTTTCATGTTAGTAACATCAGATCTTTTTCCTATGTATTCCTTTTTTCATAGATTATCTATCATAGATTATATATTAGCTTGGAGAGTTCCCCTCTATGGATAGGGCACGGAAGAGCGTCAGAAAGGCTGAAACTTTTAGCCAATCTATTATTTCCCTTAACCTGCAATAGAAGGCTCTAAATATATAGATTTATAAAGTAGTACAAAAAATGCTGTAGGAGGAGAGTATATCGCAGAAGTAACCCTATGACTGAAGCCCTGATTTTTTTTCCCCCTCATACATGACAGATGACCCTGCTGGGGATCATAAGAGGCCAATTAAATTATGAATGAGATATTTTACATTGGAATGCCCAACCAAGAAAATTTTAGTTGTTGTGTGCATTGATCTTTGGGGGAAGGTGTTCTTTAAAACAGGGGTCTCCAACCTTGGCAACTTTAAGACTTGTGGATTTCAACTCCCAGAGTTCCTCAGCCAGGAAAGCTGGCTGAGGAATTCTGGGAGTTGAAGTCCACAAGTCTTAAAGTTGCTAAGGTTGGAGACCCCTGCTTTAAAAAGTTGTTCCAGACATTTCAGGCACTGAATATTAGATTTTATTTGTTTCAGGATCTGACATTCTCTAATTGAGGCTTCTATTTCTGTGCTCATATTTATTACAGTCTTTGTTCTTTTAATTGGAATGTTATATTGGGGAGAGAAATATAATAAATATTGTATTATTTAAGTGTAGTCTTAAAGAGGGAGGATGATAAATGATGACAAATTTATTTGTAACCTGACAAAATAGAAAAACATGTTTGCCCCTGCTAATCATTCAATATATTTTAGAGAACATCAATACGAGTATGAGATTCTATTGAATGCTTAATATTAAATTGCATACATTTTCTATGGCAAGTTTTAGTCTTTTATCAAACATTTGCTTCTTTTTTTTTTGACATGAATACCCAATTACCCAATCCATTGGCCCAATATTTTTGCAATTTCTCAAGATGCCAGATTCAAAGGAAAGGTATGGTGTTAACATTAGGATATGGACAATATACTACCCATTTTCAATATAAGGAATTTATATGCTGCTTTTCAGTTTTCCTAACCCAGCTTATAAGAACATCTTGAAAACCATTAGAATGTAGTTCTTTTCATATCTGTACCCGTCTGAAGTTGTAGATCTCTCCATTGTAACATAGCCACAAGTAGGGAAATTTTTTCACCCTTAAAGGCTGCATTCCGTATAATTGATCAACAATTGCTAGCCGATGGAAGCCAAAGCAACAGTTGGTAAAGCCATTGACATTTTCAAACCGGAAAGCATCTGGACCTCGGTGGGCGATTTTCATAGCAGAAAGACACTGGGCAGAGAGGCATCCATCACTTCCGAAAAGGGCCCATATACCACACATGGTGATGATGATGAATAAAGGCTACTGAGGAAAAAATGAACAAGGAAGATAGTTTTTTTAATGTTTTGAAATCCATGTCTTTACACCATTCCATGAAAATAAATGTGGCATGTAACTTGTCAATAAAAAACACATGACACACAAAATTTCAATATTTTATTTTAAATAGTTAAACTATATTTCAGGGGTTTACAAACTTGGGGCCTTTAAAACTTGTGGATTTCAACTCCCAGAATTCCCCAGACGGCATGACTGACAAAGGAATTATGGAAGTCCACAAGCCTAAAGTTGCCAAGATTAGAGATTCCTGAAATATTCTGTGGTATTTAAACTAGTTTGCATTAATTTCATATTAATTAGTAATACCAATTTTGACATTTTTATTCTGTTACTTTGATCTTCAGAAAAAAAATTGTGTTGTTTCATTTCTGTACATACCTAATTCCAAAAAGTTATACAGAGTATAGCATAAATATATTTTGATCTTTTTTCCCACTATTCCAGTAATTGTAATTAATTGTATTTAATTATAATTAAGCAATTTTCCTATTACAGTTGAAACTTTTCTACATGACCGTTTGGCAATGCTTTCAAACAAGTGCTATCTTGCTTGACATTGAGTCAAGCTATTTAACAAAATATTCTCATCCATTAACTCTTCAACATTTCAATTTTAATCTATTATGTCATGATGGTTGTTTATTTTAGAGACCAAGAAAAAAAGGAGAACTCCTTACCTTCTTCCTAATTATGAATAAAAAATAGAATCTGATGACAATGAAATAACATCTACCTTGAAGAGACCACAACTAAGAGTCATTAATAATAATGACTCTTACATCCTACATATGATGTTCAAGGAAGCATGCAAAGATAACTCTTCACTTTTTCCTCACAACAAGACATCTGTGACTGTGAGATAGCCTGGGTTAGAAGAAAGTAACTGGCCCAAAGCTTCTCAATCACTTCTTTGGTCATGGATTTGGTTTTCCCATTCCAGAACTTAGCCACTTATCACCTTGGCCTAAAATGTATCAGTTCTTCATATGTCTGGTGAAAATCTTCACATCAGTCAACATTAATCAATCTTCCTGCATGTTTTATTGTAAACAATTGATGCATATTTTCTACATAAAACGCTAAAACTGCTCCCACCCAAGACCCATGGAAATCGAAGGACAAAAGTGTTCTAATCTTATTATTGGTTTTAATCAAATAGTCTTTCTGGCTGAATTAAATTAAATGAATTAGTAAATGAATTGGTGAATTAGATTATGGCAATATCCAACTGACCAGGCCTGATCCAACTAAGCCTGGAAGCCAAGTATGGTCAGACCAAATTAATTCAGATTGAAAACCACCAGAAAGTGCCAGAACTGTATGTTCAATGCAAAAATTGGAAGATATCTTGGAACAAAGCACTGCCAAGCAACTTCCATACAGTTGGCAAGAAAACTGCATGGATGAATCTGTGAGGTCAGAGGGCAAAGCAGACTTATTTTTTTTTAATAAAGAACAGGTAGTCCTCAATTTACAACATTTAGTGACCTTTCAAAACTACATCACTGAAAAAGGACTTATGACTATTTTTCACACTTACGATTATTGCAGCATCCCTGTGGTCAGGTGATCAGAATTCAGATGCTTGGCAACTGATTCATATTTATGACGGTTGCAGTCTCCCAGGGACATGTGATCCCCTTTTGCAACCTTCTGATAAGCAAAATCAATGGGTAAACCAAACTCACTTAACAACCTTGTTACTAACTTAACAATTGCAATAATGACAACAGCTGGTCTACGATAGGTGTCCTCACATACTATATAACAGTATGATATACTGGTCTAACAGCTGAGGACAGGAAGGCACTACAGAGAGTGATCAATCTGGCACAAGAAACCATCAGTTGCCCTCTAACACCGCTAGATGACATCACCAAGTCTCGCCGTTTCAGCAGAGTAAGGAAGATACCTAGGAATGATTCATACCTTGGCCAGCATCTCTTTTCGCTTCTACTATTGGGCAGAAGATATCGAAGCATAGCCACCGGACAAACAGGTTTAAAAACAGCTTCTACCCACGGGCTGTCAGACTCCTAAACATAATCACTCCACACACATACGTATGACTAGTTTTTCCCCCCCAATTACTTGTATAGGGATTATTCTACTTATATAGGGATTATTTTCTATACTATTTATGTTGTTTTGTATGTTCTGTCCTGGATTGCACCAGGGAGACTAAACCAATATCGTTGTATATATTATGTACAGTGACAATAAAAGCTATACTATACTGTGGCAAGAAAGGTCATAAAATGGGGCAAAATTCATTTGTCCCACTTAGCAACAGAAATTTTGGGCTCAAAATTCAAAATGTGGTTGAAGTCTACCTGTATTCTGCTTTGAAGAAAAAAACTGGCTAAGGGCAAAAAAAAACAAGGGTATGAAAGACAGTATCTGGAAGATACTTTAATGTTAAAAGTGACAACATAGCTGTGGAGTTGTAGAGCGTTGGAAAGCACATCCAAACACAGCCACACTTCTAACTAACTACAAATTGCATGGATTTTGCTCACACCTGGGTTAATTAGGGCAACACCCTGTGCCACAAATTAGCCAGCAGCTAGTTTTAAGGTAGCCTGTTGTGCTAACCCCACCCCTAACGTAACAGTTTACATTCTCCTGCTTTTTCCTCTTACACAAGTGAGAACCAGCATTAGGCATAATTAATTAGAAAGTATTTTTTTTAATCTATTGAACCAGATATTGTTTGTTTGTCAACAAGTCTGACAACTAGAAATCCTGCAGTTTTCTAATGATTAGTTCTTTTGTTTGCATTCCGTACTTTTAAACAATTAATTACGGTCATTTCCGATTGGTCCGTGAATAAGAAAAAATGTCCCCCGACGGCCACCAGGAAGGCAACCCATTGCAGCGGGTTTCTTCCAGGCAGCGGGGAAACAGTTGGTACCTGACTAGCACGTGTTTTGAAGTTCTGAATGCACAAGGGAGAGTTCTGGGCATAAACGGAGTGGGTGGAAAACTAATAAGTCCCGGGTCCGTACAGCCCAGCCTTGAAAAGGGATCCCTTCGCTGGCTTACCCTTTCAACTTCAGCTCGGGTTTTGCACCGGGAAAAGACGCTTTCACAAGCGAAAAAAGATCAATCACTAGCAGGCTCGACAGGTGAACCGCCTGCTGTTTGGCCGAGCTCAAGAGAAAGGAAAGCAAAACGCGGAAGCCAATCACAACCCACTCGGCTACTTCTTCTGTAAGACTGAGCCGGATTTCATCAGCCAGCGGTCCGCCCACCGCCCGTGCCTGAGACTTCCTCATTCGGTTGCCCGCAATACATTGGTTGGACGCTTTCCTACGCCACCGGCTCCTGCTGGGACGGGTTCCCGTTTGGCTTTCCGGAAGCTATCTTCCAGCGGATGGGAGAAAAGCCACGACGTTTTGAAGTGCAATTCTGCTACGAAATTAGAACTACCGGGCGCAATTCAGCAGCGGTGTGCCTTTTTTTTTTTTTTGGACATGATCTGGTGCCGTTTAGGATGATGTCACTGGAAAGAAAAGCATCTGTCCTGGAGATACGTGTGAAAATTACTGTTCAGTAACTCCAATATATCATCTGAATGCGGGGGAGGAGGGGGCGGGAGCAAGAGGCCATTTGGCCCGGGCCTCAAGCCAAAAGAATCACTTGTTCTTTTTATCCATTTATCCAAACAAAGGGTGACTCTGTTTAGGGTGGTGTGCGTTGTTTTGTTTTCACGGGTAATTGTTTTTTCATTAAGACTAGACCTAGTCATGAAGAATGTAGGCTGGAGTTTTGTTCTCTGAAAGAGCTTGTGTATTTGACTAAGCTCTCAATTCCATAAATATTCAAGAGGAAACTCTTAGAGCCCCTTTGAATTTTTTTCAACCTTATTCTTGTTTTGCAACTGAATATAAGTAGCAGTAACTTCGAGGCATGTAGGCACTTTATACATGTGTATGCTCATACATACACACAAAGGTATCTGTATTGAATACATTCTTAATCTAAATGGAACCTTAATATATACATGGGTGTCCCAAGAATATCATTATATGCAGTGGTGGGATTCAAGTAATTTAACAACCGGTTCTCTGTCCTAATGATTCCTTCCAACAACCAGTTTGCCAAACTATTCAGAAAGTTAACAACCCGTTCTCCCAAAATGGTGCGAACTGGCTGAATCCCACCACTGATTATATGAGAATATTTGTACATTTTACTGAGTTCATTGGAGCAACATTCAAGAATATATTTATCCTTTTCTTCCTATATAAAAAATAAATTTACAGTAAATAATAAATGATGTAGATACAGTTCTACAGAGGAGTTATTGAGTCTGTCATCTGCACCTCTATAATTGTCTGCAACCCAACACACGTCAGACACAGACTTCAGAGGATAATTAGAAGTGCAGAAAAAACAATTGCTACTAACCTGCCTTCCACTGAGGACCTGTATACTGCGTGAGTCAAAAAAAGGGCTGTGAAAATATTTACATCCTAGACATAAACTGTTTCAACTCCTACTCTCAAAACGATGCTATAGAGCACTGCACACCAGAACAACTAGACACCAGAACAGTTTTTTCCCAAACGCCATCACTCTGCTAAACAAATAATTCCCTTAACACTGTCAAACTATTTACTAAGTCTGCACTACTATTATTCTTCTCACCTTTCCCATCAAAATCTCCTTCCACTTATGACTGTATGACTGTAACTTTGTTGCTTATATCCTTACGATTTATATTGATATTGGTTGTTTCCTGATTGCTTATTTGTAACCTATGACTATAATTAAGTGTTGTACCTTATGATTCTTGATGAACGTATCTTTTCTTTTATGTACACTGAGAGCATATGCACCAAGACAAATTCCTTGTGTGTCCAATCACAGTTGGCCAATAAAAAATTCTGTTTTATATAACTTTCCTTGCCTTAAGGCTTACAAGGGATTGTCCACTGCATCAGTGGATAATCCTATTGATTAGCTCTTGGATTTTTTTTTTCTACTTCCATTTTGCTTTCAGCTGCTGGGATAATGGGTATCTTTGTTGCTTGACACTGAAGGTTGTTGTCATTTTTGCAGCACCACGGCAAGTGCTTTAAAGATCAAAATCAGCATGTTGAACCCAGAAGCACAGTGGCAACCTATGCAGCTTGCAGAGCAGTGGTATAATGTGTGTCATTCTAGGGATATACATAATTGCTCCCATTGCTGCATTTTGCACCAGCTGAAGCTTCCAAATTTTCTTCAAGGGCAGGTCCATATAGGTTACATTACAGTGGTGCACTTGGGAGATAAGCAGAGCATGGATGACTGGCCAGAGCCTCCTAATCCAGGAGCAGTTGCAAAACAATGCACACAATGCAAAGCTGCAAAAATCTACCTAGTCAGGATTACTTTGTTGTTGTTGTTTTTTGAGCAGAAATGAAATCACAAGTCTAGGAGGACCATTGAGTTACCCACTGGGTCTATTTGGGGCAATGTAGTCGTGTCCAACACCAAAGATCTCATACCATGAGATGGAAGGCCACAATATTCAGAATCACTCAGTCTTGCCAGGCTTCAGCTGAATCTTGTGGGGGGGTTTTCCAGGCTCCTACATTCCAAGGCACTAGGATAGGACATAAACAACATTCCTCAAGTCTCTGGGGCAGAAAGGTTTATACTGGAGATACCTCACCCTTGGCACCCAATGATCTCCTTCAGGTTTCATGTAGATTTTGAATACTATAGGAGGGGAGAAAGTACTTAATCCTGTGGAATTTAAAGTACTCCCCACCCCAAATTATTAGAATATAAATCTCAATATTCCACTTGCCAGGGAGCCAGCTTGGTATATGGTCATGGTTAAGGCACCAGGCTAGAAACAGCAGTGATTTCAAAACTTTTTACTACTGGTTTTGTGGGTGTGGTTTGGTGGGCATGGCATGGGAAGGATACCATAAAATCTCCATTCCTACCCCATTACTGGGGACAGATACTGTAAAATCTTCATTCCCTTCCCAATCCAGAGGAAGGTTACTGCAAAGTCCCCATTTCCTCCCAATCAGCTGGGACTTGGGAGGCAGAGAATAGATGAGGGCAGGGCCAGTCAGAATTTTTACTATCAGTTCTCTAAACTACTCAAAATTTCCACTACCGGTTCTCCAGAACTGGTTAGAACCTGCTGAAACTAGGAAATCTAGTTGCTTTTTATGCATGAAACTAACTGTCACACTCGTCAGTCACACACTGAAAATCTTGCCAATAAAGCTACAGGGAGGCTCTCACCAAGCATCCACACCGACCTGAAGACACCAAATCATCAGCATCATCCAGTGGTGCAGCAAAATTTCACAGACTGGTTATCTACAACCAAAATCTACAGTTGCCAAAATAATTCAAGCTTTACCAGAAGTTTGGGTTTTGCAGTAAAAAATCACTGGGAACACCAAGCTGAAAAAGTTCTTAATAATAATATCAGAATTGGAAGGGACCTTGGAGGTCTTCTAGTCCAACCCGCTGCCCAGGCAGGAAACCCTACACCATTTCAGACAAATGGCTATCCAACATTTTCTTAAAAATTTCCAGTGTTGGAGCATTTACAACTTCTGGAGGCAAGTTGTTCCACTGATTAATTGTTCTAACGGTCAGGAAATTTCTCCTTAGTTCTAGGTTGCTTCGCTCCTTGATTAATTTCCACCCATTGCTTCTTGTTCTTCCCTCAGGTGCATTGGAGAATAGTTGACTCCCTCTTCTTTGTGGCAACCCCTGAGATGTTGGAACACTGCTATCATGTCTCCCCTAGTCCTTTTCATTAAACTAGGCATACCAAGTTCCTGCAACTGTTCTTCATATGTTTTAGCCTCCAGTCCCCTAATCATCTTTGTTGCTCTTCTCTGCACTCTTTATAGAGCAGGGGTGTCCAAACTTGGCCCCTTGAAGAGTAGTGGACTTCAACTCCCAGAATTCCCCAGCCAGCATGAGCTATAAATTTGAGCAAGTTGCTGGCTGGGGAATTCTGGAAGTTGAAGTCCACCACTCTTCAAGGGGCCAAGTTTGGACATCCCTGTTCTAGAGTCTCAACATCCTTTTTACATCGTGGCGACCAAAACTGAATGCAATATTCCAAGTGTGGCCTTACCAAGACATTTCTAAAGTGGTATTAACACTTCACGTGATCTTGATTCTATCCCTCTATTTATGCAGTCCAAACTGTATTGGCTTTTTTGGTAGCTGCTGCACACTGCTGGCTCATATCTAAATGGTTGTCGACTAGGACTCCAAGATCCCTCTCACAGTTACTACTATTGAGCAAGGTACCACATATCCGGTACCTGTGCATTTTGTTTTTTTGGCCTAAATGTAGAAAAAAGAACAAGTCAAGATTCTGTGGAACTTTCGAATTCAAACAGACAGACATTTGGCCTCCAACACATCTGACATCACTATTATGGAAAAGAAAAAAGTCTGGTTCATTGATATTGCAATACCAGGTGATGCACGAATTGAAGAAAAACAACTAGAAAAAATAATGAAATATTTAAGTTGAGCGATTGTGGAGAAAGAAATCAATGCTTGTACCAATAGTAACAGGAGTCCCTGGAGCAATACCCGAAGGGTTGCCTAGATATATGGAATTTTGAACTTGAATATTTTGATTTTGCAAAAAACCACCTTACTTGGAATTGCCTTACTTGGAATTACCTATATTCTCAGATGTTATCTTCACAATGCTTAGGTTCCTGGTTAAAACTTGAAGTCCCAGACTGTGAATCAAATTGATGATTAACTTTTAAATAATAATACTAATAATTATATATTATTATTATTATTATTATTAAATCCTTTTGTCACAGCATTGTGATTAATGATTCCCACAGAAATGACTAATCATTTTATACATTCCTAATTAATAATTATCACATCTCACTTGAAATATTTAAGAATAAAAGAACTGTGTCCTTTGTTAGTCACAAGGGAGAGCTGTTGCTTTGGTGCTTACTGTCAGCTTTTTCCACTTCAGCTAAATAAGGAAAAATTTTTATCAGGAAACACTTGGTCCTGTTTTGAAACTTGGTTTTCAAAACTGTGTTTGAAGTGACCTTTACAAAAAAGTTGAAAGAATTCAACTTTTCTTATCCATGAGCTTTCAAATGTGTTTAGTCTAGGAAATGGTGGTCTGATAAAGGAAACTGTGCATTAGGAAATGAGGGTTAAGTTCATCTCTTTTTTTTCCTTCACCCATCATTTACTATCACGGTCTCATTTCAACATAAGTAATATATGTCAGATCATTTAATATATTTTTCATTTATTTATTATAAAGATGATTAGGGGACTGGAGGCTAAAACATATAAAGAACGGTTGTTGGAACTATTATTGTTGTCTACTATTGATCTCACCCCATTCCTAAGAGGACTACAAGGGGCATGCATAAGAGCACAAACGTGCCTACTGTTCCTGTCTTATTGTTTCCTTCATTATATCCAATTAATATAGTTATTGCACACTTATATATATGCTTATATGTTATATAGTTACTTTCATGCTTATGCTTATATATACTGTTGTGACAAAATAAATAAACAAACAAACAAACTGGGTATGTCTACTCTGATGAAAAGAAGGACTAGGGGTGACATGATAGCAGGGTTCCAATATCTCAGGGGGGTTCCACAAAGAAAAGGGAGTCAAGCTATTCCTCAAAGTACCTGAGGTAGGACAAGAAGCAATGGGTGGAAATTAATCAAGGAGAGAAGCAACTTAGAACGAAGGAGAAATTCCCTGATAGTTAGAACAATTAATCCTCCAGAAGTTGTAAACTCTCCAATACTGGAAATTTTTAAGAAGAGATTGGATAACCATTTGTCTGAAATGGTATAGGGCTTCCCATCTAAGCAGCGGGTTGGACTAGAAGACATCCAAGGTCCCTTCCAACTAGGTTATTTTAGTTCTATTTTCCCATAGCTGTTTCAGTAAAGGGCTATTTTTCATTTGCTCATGCATTATCTATACCTAGAAGAAATTTGTTCATATAATCATTGGCAACATCAGGTTTTAGTCCACTGAATAACTAGGGTCAAAAATTTCCAAAATGGACAACCTGAGAGCCAGTGTGGTGTAGTAATTAAGGGATGAGGCAAGAAACTGAGAGGTCATGACTTCTGCCTTAATCATAAAGCCAACTGCATATTCTCAAGCTTGTTCTGTAGACTTTGGAGAGGCCATGGCAAAACAATTCTGAAAAGCCTTGCTAAGAAAACCACAGGAACTCGCCAAGAGGTTTGTGAGTCTGTTTGTAATGCAGTCTTAACATTTGTTTGAATTCTACCTCAGCTGCAGAACTAATATGAAAGACTAAAATCCTTTCCTCTCTGTGCCACTAACAATGTTTACTTAAGTGAGTACCTGCATGCCAATTAAAATCACTTATTTCAAAAAAAGAATCGAATACAGAATAACAGAGTTGGAAGTGACCTTGGAGTGACCTTCTAATCCAATTCCCTGCTTAAGCAGGAGACCAATGCCATTTTAGACAAATGGTTGTCCAGTCCCTTCTTAAAAGCCTCCAGTACTGGAGTACCCACAATTTCTGAAAACAAAGTTCTACTGATTGATTGTTCTTACTGTCAGAAAATTTCTCCTTAGGTTCTAGATTGCTTTTCTCTTTGTTCCATCCATTGCTTCTTGTCTTGCCTTCTGTTGCTTTGGAAAATAGATCAATCCCCTTCTTTGTGGCAGCTCCTCAAATATTGGAACACTGCTATCATGTCACCAGTGGTAGGTTCCACTTATCTTTGCTACCGGTTCACAACTGTGACCGTTCACGCGCAGCATTTCTGCACATGCGCACAACCTTCTGTGCATGCACAGAGTGTCCATGATGATGTCCGGGTGGGTGGGCACCACTCCTACCGGTTCGCAGGAACCAGAGTGAACCGGTAGAAACCCACCACTGAATGTCAACCTAGTTCATCTTTTGCCTAGACTAGACATAACCAATTCCTGCCATCATTCTTCATATGTTTTAGTCTTCAGTGCCCTGAATTATTTTTGTCACTCTTCTCTGCACTCTTTCCAGAGCCTCAACCTCTTTTTTATATTGTGATGACCAAAATTAAATGCAATATTCCAAGTGTGGTCTTAGCAAGGCATTATAAAGCAGTAGTATCACTTCTCATGATCTTGATTCTATCCCTCTGTTAATGCAGCCTGGAATTGCATTAGCTTTTTTGGTAGCTGGAACACATTGCTGGCTCATATTTAAGTGACTGCCCACTAGGACTCCAAAATCCCTCTCACAGTTACTGCTGTGGAGCCAAGTTTCACCTAGTTTGTACCTGTACATTTTTCTTTCCTAAGTGTAGAAACTTTTTCTACATTGAATTTCATTTTGTTAGACAGGGCCCAGTGTTCAAGTCTATAGTCTGGATCTTCAGTCTATCTTCTGGGATGTTAGCTAATTTCTGCTAGTTTGGTGTCATCTGCAAATTTGATTAGTTTTTCTTCTATTCTGTCATTTAGTTTCTGAAGATATTAAAGTGTATTGGACCTAAACAGAATCTTGCAACATCTCACTGTTTACTTCATTCCATGCAGATGTAGTTCCATTAAGAATTACATGTTGAGTGTGATTTGTCAACCAGTTACAAATCCATTTGATGGTGATGCTATCTATCTTACCTTTTTTAAACTTGCTAAGAAGTAGGTTGTGGTCTATTTGTCAAATGCTTTACTGAAATGTAGGCATACTATGTCCACAGCATATCAACTAGTCCAGTAGTGGGTTCCACTTACCTTCACTACCAGTTTAGAATTGGGAGCGTGCATGAGCACGCGCTCACTTTGCTCACATGCAGTGCTTCTGCGCATGTGCAGACCCTTCTGCGCATGCACAGAGCGTCCATGATAATGTCCGGGCGGGTGGGCAGAACCTCCTTTTGGTTCGCCCAAATCAGGGCAAACTGGTAGAAACGCACCATTGAACTAGTCCACTAGTTTAGATACTTTGTCAATAATGAAATAATAGTTTTTTGATATGATCTGTTTTTGACAAACCAATGTTGGCTTTTTGTTTTTGTTTTTTGGTGCTTGAAAATCAGTTGCTTGGTTATCTTTTCCAGGATCTTCCCAAATATTAATATCAGGCTGATTGGTCTGAAGTTTCTTGGATTCCTTTTTTTTTTTTTTTTTTTTTTTGAAAATGGAGACATTTCCAATCCTCTGATAGTTCACTGATGCTCCAAAATCTTTGGAAGATATGGATTCAGAAAGCATTCTGGATTCAGAAAGAAAGGTTAAGAAAGCATGAATATATTGTAGCTTATTTATTCAAATATTTGCATTAGCCACCTATCAAAATTCCATCTTTGGAGGTTTTTAAGAAAAGACTAGACAGTCACTTATCTGAAATAGTATAGGTTCTCCTGCTTGAGCAGGGGGCTGCTTGAGAAGGGACCTCAAAGTCCCTTCCAGCTCTATTCTATTCTAAAATAGTCTGTTAAGTAACCAGGTCAAATTAAATTAACCAGAAACTAGATTTCAAATAATATTTTGTCCAATTTATAATTTAAGATAAGTACATTGAACTGAACAAGTACATGAATGTCACATATCCTAGGGGGAAATTACCAGTCTCACAATTTTTAAGCAATTTCAAGAAATGTCTTGGACAAATTTAAAAATACACTTTTGTAATATTAATATATACATGCATGTTGCACCTCTAATCACTGCTATAGCCATTAGGCACAAATAAATAGACAACTATACATACTTAAAGCGCATAAATTCCATTGCATATAGGAACACATAGTTCTGTGTTGGATTTCATCCAGATTTTTAAAGTTTTATATTATACATCTTCAGGAAATAGATTGCTATTTTAATTACTATTTTCTTAAAAGAAACTACAATAAAATAATTTGACTTCTAAAAAAAAATTATAAAATCCAAATTATAAGTAGTAGAACAATAATCTGGTTACTCATTAATCTTCCATGAAAAATAATGTTGAATATTCCTTTACTTTAATCTTATTTTCAGATCTATGTGCTATTAATGTAATATGACACATTTGGAACAATATCATTTAAGACTATATGGATGTAAACCTAGATAATTGTTAATACATGATTATTTCAAATGTTCGAAGTGTCCTGAACGTGACACTCTATAGCATATTCCATGACTCTTAAGGAAATGCACTTTGTAAATTCTATTTCACAATTTCAAAGTAGCTCATAAATGAATACATATTCTTTAGATGGCCAACAGCCCAACTCACCTAGCTTGTCAAACTCATACTTTTGTAAAATACATTTAGAAATCGTATATATTTTTATTAATTAAAATGTATACTGCAGCTAAGAAGTATTATAATCTTAATAAGAGTGCATAAATTAGGAAACATATTGCTTAAGAATGTGACTTCATACAGGTAATGCTCAGGTTATGATGGCAATTGGAACTGGAATTTCCATTGCGAAGCTATGCAAAGCATGTGACCACAATCTGAGCAAGTCAGATTGGTGAGGTGGGAGTCCCAAGCAAGGAATACGGAATACATCTTGCAGGTAGCACTATGAAGCACAGTGCTATGGTATAGCACAGGGCCTTGGGCAGGCATGTTGGCCGGGACCATGGACTAAGAGTGCCGGTGGGCAGTAGGTTGCTGTTGGCAGGAATGTACTATAGAGTATGGACAAGTGGGACATGCTACAGACCATGATATCCTTGAAATCTAGTACTCATCAGGAGAAAAAGCAACACCAGCAATTTACAGGAGGGATATGCAATCTGCTGGCTTACCCACAGAATTTGCTTGTTAGAAGCCTGTCTGGAAGGTAGCAAATGGTGATCATGTGACTGCAACTCATTGCAATATTGTAATTCCAACCTAGGCATCCAAAGATTCAGGTCATCGTCATGTGACCCCCAATGATGCTGCAATACCAACAACTTCACAGACCATTTGTAATATTTTGTTCAATTTCTCTTGGAGGTTGAAGCATTCTCTCTCTCTGTATGTGCCTGTCCCTGACAGTAGGACATTCATCACAGATCACGTTTAGTGAAGCAGATTTTACCATTATAGCAGAAAGGAGATTTATTCATAAGAAATGTATTATAAAGAGGGTAAAATCTATCACTTAGATAACTAGGCCCTATCAGGAGATAGGTCAAAGAACTTGCTGCTGTGGGCATGCATACCTTATGTAAAGGCAAGTGGAATGATCTTAATTTAGCAATATCACAAAATGAAGAATAGAGTAATAGTGAAAGTGGATTCACAGTAATTTCTTGAGGTGCTAAAGAGTTAATGCCTTTGGATTCACAGCTCCAGCAAGATATTATTTGAGCTTTACTTCAACCTGAAAATCAGTCAGCATGATTCTGGTGATTTATAGGTCTGTTACTAAACTACATCTGTTGAGAAGACTATTGTTCAGGTATTCAACCGAAAGTTCTACTTGACTTTAATTGTTAATAAATAAAGATTTACGCAGACATTAATTATATGTTTTCTTCCTCTCCTTATTTGTCATCCAGTAAATCAAACAGGGAAGCATAGTGAATAAGCTCTATCTTACAATCCAATCTCTTTTATTATTAAAAAAAAGGATAGACTTCAATCATAAAAGTGGCTGATATATTGACCTTTTTTGACATATCTCCCCCCGTCAATGTTCCTGGAGTCATTTTTCAAGTTGATGTTGAAATCTAGACAACACACAGTCCCAAATCTGACCTTCCAGCACTTCATTGTTTATAGTTAACGTGTGCAATCTTTTGATTCAGTGGACACTTTGACATTTTGTTAGCTGTATGAGTAGAGATAGTAAGGAACAACCACAACTGTTAAGATACTTCTCCTTTCCAACATTCCTGAGTCTCAAAACCATTGCTCTAACCAAAGCTATATTTTATCTATATTCTAGAAAGGAAAACAAAAGTAAAGAATTCAAAACAAAGCACCAGAAGTGCAAGTCATTGTATTTATTATATGAAAAAGGCTTGAAAATTACTTATGGCCCAGAATCATTCTTATAAATTCAGATACTTGAAACATTTTTACTGAATCCCTTGATTTAAAAAATGTATCAAAAAGAACCAGTAGTTAGGGGGTCTGACAGATATTAAGGGAATTCATACTGATATTCATAGGAATTTACAATTATTGATCCTTATTTACAGTGATTGACAGTAGCTAACCAAGTTTTCATACCATAGTAACTTTCTAACCAAAATTAGAAATGCTAAGCTTTGAGCACAAACTAGGATAGTATAGGACGGGACGGGACGGGACGGGATGGGACAGGATGGGACAGGACAGGACAGGACAGGACAGGACAGGACGGGATGGGATGGGATGGGATGGGATAGGATAGGATAACAGAGTTGTAAGGGACCTTGGAGGTCTTCTAGTCCAACCCCCTGCTTAGGCAGGAAACCCTATACCATTTCAAACAAACTGTTATCCAATCTCTTCTTTAACACTTCCAGTGTTGAAGCATTTACAACTTCTGGAGGCAAGTTGTTCCACTGATTAATTGTTGTCAGGAAATTTCTCCTTAGTTCTAGGTTGCTTCTCTCCTTGATTAGTTTCCATCCATTGCTTCTTGTCCTGCCCTCAGGTACTTTGGAGAATAGCGTGACTCCGTCTTATTTGTGGCAGCCCATGAGATATTGGAACACTGCTATCATGTCACTCCAGTCCTTCATTTCATTAAACTAGACAGCCAATTCCAGCAACTGTTCTTTATATGTTTTAGCCTTCAGTCCCTTAATCATCTTTGTTGCTCTTCTCTGCATTCTTTCTACTGTCTCCACATCTTTTTACATCATGGTGACCAAAACTAAATGCAGTATTCCAAGTGTGATGTTACCAAAGTATTATAAAGTGATATTAACACTTCATGTGATCTTGATTATATCCCTCTGTTTATGCAGCCTAGAACTGTGTTGAGTTTTTTGGCAGCTGCAGCACACTGCTGGCTTATATTTAAATGATTGTCCACTAGGACCCCAAGACCCTACCGCAGTTAGGTTTCCACACAGAATCTCTTAGGGATGCAATTTCAAATGCTCTCTTATACACATTAGCAAAGATAAAGATTACCATATTTTCAGACTATAAGATGCACTGGACTATTTAGAGGATGAAAACAAGAAAAAAAGTTTTTGGCCTCCGTGCGTCCCATTTTTACCCTCCCAAGCCTTGTGCGAGTCCTGGTTTTGCCAAAAATGTTCATTTTTGGCCTCCCAAACCCTCCACGTTCTCACCAAAAACACACCTGTTTTTGGCCTGCAGAGTGCTTCTGGAGGCCAGGGAGGGCAAAAATGGGATGTATGTAGGGTTCAGGAGGTCAAAAACAGGTCCATTCCCCCCCCCCTCGAAAAGTAGTAACTGCCAGTTTCCAAGTATCCACATTTTGATCATGTGACCGTGCAGATGCTGGAACAATCATAAGTGTGAAAAACAGTCATGTTACTTTTTTCACGATTGTTGTATCTTTGAATGGTCACTAAATGAATGGTTGTAAATCAAGGACTACCTGTAATACCTGTTTCTATTTCAGATAGGATCTATATAAAAAAACAGAAGAAAAAGCTTTTAAAAATGCAACATATGTTAATTAAACTGGTTAAATCTGACATTTTGCTGAACATGACTGTAATTTTATCATAAGTGTACATGCACAATTATTTTCTCCAGTTATACCTAGCTAAGATATTGGCCAAATCAATAAATTTTCAGATTACCTAATCCCTATATTTTCAATATACTATTCTTTCTGATTTCAAGGAAGATTACTTCCTAGCAAATATTATAGGTGTGCAGTTTAAAAATTCTTTTTCCAGAAATCAAGACTACCTAGGAGCTTTTTCTGTGCTTTTTAAATGCTGTTTGATGGAAAAATGTAGCAGATATAGTTCTATTCTGTACGGCTATAAACCTGGCTTACATGTATAAATCTGGCTTAATAGCAGTAACTATGAGAGGGATCTTGGAGTCCCAGTGAACAATCAATTAAATAAGAGTCAGCAGTATGCGATAACAGCCCAAAAAGCCAATGCAATCCTAAATTGCATTAACAGATGGACTGAATGCAGCTCACACAAGGTACTAGTATTACTTTATAAAGCCTTAGTAAGGCCACACCTAGAATACTGCATCCAGTTTTGGTCACTGCACTATCAAAAAGATGTTGAGACTCTAGAAAAAGTGCAGAGAAGAGCAACAAAGATGATTAAGGCTTCAGAGGCTAAAACATATGAAGAAGAGTTGCAAGAACTGGTCATGTCTAGTCTAGTGAAGAGAAGGATCAGGGTGACATGATATTTGAGGGACTGTCACAGAGAGGAGGGGAACAACTGTTTTCCAAAGCATCCAAAGGCCAGACAAGGAATAATGGATGGAAACTGATCAAGGAGTGATTTTCTGACATTGAGAACAATCAAGCAAAGGAACAGCTTGCTGTCAGAAGATGAAGATTCTTCATCAATGGAGGCTTTCAAGAAGAGATTGGACAGCTCCTTGTCAGAATTGGCATAAGATCTCCTGCTTCAGCAATGAATTGGACTAGATGACCTACAAGGTCCCTTCCAACTCTTGTTATTCAACAGTATTCATGGTGAAACTCTTATCTTTCAGGGCTGAAACATCTTTGACATATTGGTCTGGCTCCTGGCTTCCATGATCATTTTATTGATGACAAGGTTTAGCCATTTTTAAGAAATGAAGCCTGGCCTTTCAAGCCATACCTAGAGTAATCATAGTTTCTTTTTTAAAACATCAAAGACAAATCTGAAAAGGGGCAAATCTTTAAGGGATACATTTCTTTTTAATTTTTTAAAAAATATTGATAATTTTGGTTTACAGCAAAAATCAGCAGCAAAAATAATAATAAAATAATTTTATTCAGCAGCAAAAGTAATAAAATAATAGTAATAAAAAAATTAAATCTAAAGGACAGCTTTCTGACATTCAGGGCTGTTCTTTTTAATAAAAGTAGTATGGTCCCTGTATCCATGTCCCACACTGGGCACAGTAAAACAACCTGTGTTGGTTTAAAACAAAAATACTATATTTGCGGCCACTATTAGCAAAAGTGGTACTTTACATTTTAAATGACAGCCTGCTTTCCCTTTGTTTTAGTGTAAAGCCGCCGCCCCCCCCACCCCGGACATAGACGCGAAAGTGGGATCGTAGCTGAGCCACCCACAAGGGCAACCGTCCCGGCCGCTATTTCCCGGCTTCGCACGTCCCTCTTCCGCCCTCAAGCGGCCATCGCGTTTCTACACCCGATCATCAGGTAGGCGGGAAGAAGGGAGCAACTCCACCCCGTTTCCACAGCTTCAGCGCTTGGACCCTATCCGCGAGCGAATGCGAGGCTGGGAGGAGCAAAGGGGACGGAGCTCGGATCGGGTTCCCTCTTTTTCTCCGGCCGGCGACCTGCAGTCTGGGTAGTTGCGGTGTGGCAGCCTGCTCGCAGGGTTGCCAGCTTGCAATGCTATTGACAGCGGTCGTCGCGTGGTCTCTGCTCTTCCCCGATCGCTGCTGATCGGAGTTCTCGGCCTTCCGCGCTGCTGTCCTTGCAAGAGGCTGGCAGGAATTAAAGGTAAGAGGAGGGGGTGAAATGCGGTGGTCCGGCCTGGAGAGCGGAGCGAAGGAGCGAAAGGCGAGGCGCTCCCGGTTCGGCAAGGTTAAAAAAAAAGTGACGAGGTGCATATAATGCCGTCTTTTAGAGATAAGGTGGAAATAAAAACGCCGCGTGGAGTACAAAGGGCTGAAATCGTGTTTTGGAGGCATTTGACAGCAGGGATATTGAAGTCGAAGAAATCGTGCTGATTTCAGTGGGGCCGCTTTAGTCTGGTGTCTTCCGGGAGTGTTTTATCGCGAATCCGATCGCCCCAAGCAGTGGCGAATGTTTTATTTTGTTACTGTCAAGGGAATATTGGGGAGGGGGGATCCCCATTTGAGCAGGGGTTGCGCAACAGCAAATCGGGATGAAAGCCAGATACGCTCTTGGGAAGGCAAAAGATTTATTCGAGAGGGTAAAGGCGAAGAAGTTAAGTTATAAATAGGATATAAAGACCAGGTATTATTATAAGGAAAGCGGGTTTTTTGGGAAGGTATCGGGTGTGAACCTGCAGGTACGTGTCTTCTATAATGTTTAATTTGGTGAATGTGTAATTCCAGTGGATAAAGGATTTTAATAAACTTCTCATATTTGCAAACTTCTTTTTTTGCTATTTTGGGCAATTCGCTTGTGGGTTCAAGGAAGAAAGGATTTACCTGTTTGCTATTATTTGTGCAGCCTAGTTAATTTGGTCATTAATTACCAGAAGTGGATTAGTGATCTTTGTAACATGATATTGTAGTCTCTTTCTCTCTCTCTCTCTCCCCCTCCCTCCCCCCCCACCCAATTTTACTTTCGTATAGGAAAGACCTAAGGAATAAATTGGTTTAAAAATTGGTTTTAGTGTCATTCTCTGTACTGCTGAATCTGATTTTTCCTCTTTGTTGCAGTAGCTTTTTCATCTTTGAATAACCGGAATGGGCCTGATTGTGCCATAAGTCCCATATTTCCCAACCAGTCGGGTCAAGACGTGCTAACTAAATGGTAAACATTGTACCTTAATAATCTAAATCTGCTCCGATTGATGTGTTTGGACTGATCTACCTATTAAGCCTGATGTTCTTAATTTTCACTGTGGATAGATTCATATGAGATTAAGGGTGGGAATTGTTTCATGTAACAATGCTTGGAAACCAAGAAGATCCAAATGATCATACTTTTCTATATACCCTGAGATGTCAGTACACTCATGGTTTCATGCAGGGGGAAAAAAGGAGTTAGTACAGGGGTGTCAAACGTGCGGCCCCTGGGCTGGATGCGTCATGTGTTGGCCACGCCCACCTCCGGTTTATTGAAGGGGGAGAAAATTGTGATATGTCACGTGATGACAATGTGTCATTGTGACTTTGACACCCTGAGTTAGTATGTCAGCAGTTGCAATGATGGATATATTAAGTTTGCAGCTTGCAATACTAAAAACAGTTAAACGGGCAGAAAAATATTGCAAACACTCTTTCCAGGGTAGGAATATGCCACACCTGAAGACTTTTTAAAAAGTTTGCTCATGTGGAAGATGAGAGAAAAGGGTTTTTTTCAGAACCAGGAAGAGACACAATTTATTCTATGCTTGCAGTGGATATTTGCCAAGCTGAAATGAAAGAATGCTTCCTGGAGTCTAGTGATAGGAAAAAAGAATAGCTGTATTATGCTTCCATTACATTCCATACAAGATGCTGCACCTGGAATGACATGAGAAAAAGACCCTCAGAAAAAGAAATATCCTTAAAAGTTTTATATATGTCTTAGGTGGCAAATGTTTCTGTGCGATTATCTGAACATTATGTTAAACGCTGAGTCATAAATATCTGAGTCGTAAAATAGTTGATTTGTGCCTACCTGTTGCTTTTCTCTTTATCTATAGGAGACAAAAGCTATATATACTTTTTAAACCCATTAGTGCCCTTATAATGAAATACCTTTAAAAAATTTTTTTTCTATTTTGCATTCAGGGTTCATCTCTTTCCCAACAACATCATTATTATTATTATTATTATTATTATTATTATTATTATTATTATTATTATTATTATTATTTATTCGATTTTTATACCGCCCTTCTCCCAAAGAACTCAGGGCGGTGTACAGCCAAGGTAAAACAGACAGTACAATATACAATTAAAATACAGATTAAAAAACTTATTATATAGTTGGCCTAAAAACTTTAAAATATATAAAACTAAAAAACCCCTTAAAATAATAGAAAATTTAAAACCAATAAAATTTAAGCCAGCCCCGCGCGAATAGATGTGTCTTCAATTCGCGGCGGAAGGTCTGAAGGTCAGGTATTTGGCGTAAACCCGGGGGAAGTTCATTCCAGAGTGTGGGAGCCCCCACAGAGAAGGATCATAAACATGTAGGAATTTTTTCTTACATGCATACACACATACAAACATTGTATCCTTTGTTTCTGAGTATAAATGCATTTTATTTATATTGCATTTGTTTGGAAGGGGTTCATCTAGTCCATCTTTTCCCCCTTGCTGTCACTAAGAGGTACAGACCTGATTAATTAATGATTATTCAATTTCATTGCTGAATTTATTTTTTCCTGTTTTTATTTATGTGTAATTTAGAGTAAAATAATGGTTCCTCTCTTCCCTCAGGAAATGGCGTCTCCAAAATCCTTACTGAATATTCTGACCTTCACTTTTGGATCTGCAATTGGTTTTTTCCTCTGTTACTTACTGTTTAATTTAAGATTAGACGAACAAATCAAGGTTGAGCCTCACATTCTTCATAATGATCCTCATGGCCATCATTCAGATAATGATGAAAACAATAACCTGAAAGGACAAATGAATTTCAATGCTGATACTGGGCAACATAAAGGTATTTTATATGTTCTATTTGGAACACTTTTTTATTTTTCTACATAATAAGTACCATGCTTACCAGTAGGAACTCCATCCCGAACCTCTGAATGGAGCCCTGGTGTCTGAGGTTTTCTTCGGCCTGGTACAGGTCCCCAATGGGCACCATCTGCACTCAGACTTTAGGCTGGTCACCACCAGGAGGGCGACCTCTGTCAGTGTCGCCGGTGTCTGCAGGATCTCTGTGGGGATTGTGCCATCACCAGCTCCTTCCCCCTGCATCTCCATATCTGCAGTCTTCCCTGAGTCTTATAAATAAATAAAAGTTATTTTATGGTCATGTTTTAAATGCTGTATAAAATATTCAAGTAGTCAGTTAAGGAGCACCCATTCAACAACTGTTTGAAGTTATGATGACATTGAATGAATGGTACTTACTACTGGTGTTTGAAGTTCTAGCCATTGCACTGCTCCTGTAGTCACATGATTGTGATGGTTTCAGTGTCTCACAATCACAAAATTGGCATTTGTGACCTCCCTTGCCAGCTTTTGCCACAAGCAAATTCAATGAAAAAGCTGGCAAGAAAGGTCAAAGTTGCTCCAGTAAGTGTTTTCTACTGCTTTTTCTCCTGAAAAATATACTACAGGATCTCATATTCTGTACTTCTCACCCACCTGCAGCTCCTCTTTGTGCAATCCATAGTTCATTCCTGTTTTCTCACAATCCCCAGAATTATTTGCATTTTTTTTCAAATATTTAGTTTCTTTTTCTGTTTCCCAGCTTGGATGGTTTAAAAATGGTGGCCGAATGAAAGGTGTAAATATCATTTCTGTGTTTCTGTAAATACAATTCCGATATTGATGTTTTTCTTGTCTCCTGTAAAAAAAAATTCTTCAAATTGCCCTTCTCCTTTGCCTTTTGCCTCTTGAGGTTGTTCTGTAATTCATGTTCGAGAGGACCTCTGAAGTATTCATAGGAAGCTTCCTCTGAAATCACAATTCAGAGGACATAAGAAGTATTCATAGGAAGCTTCCTCTGAAATCACAATTCAGAGGACATAAGAAGTATTCATAGGAAGCTTCCTCTGAAATCACAATTCAGAGGACATAAGAAGTATTCATAGGAAGCTTCCTCTGAAATCACAATTCAGAGGACATAAGAAGTATTCATAGGAAGCTTCCTCTGGAAATCACAATTCAGAGGACATAAGAAGTATTCATAGGAAGCTTCCTCTGGAAATCACAATTCAGAGGACATAAGAAGTATTCATAGGAAGCTTCCTCTGGAAATCACAATTCAGAGGACATAAGAAGTATTCATAGGAAGCTTCCTCTGGAAATCACAATTCAGAGGACATAAGAAGTATTCATAGGAAGCTTCCTCTGAAATCACAATTCAGAGGACATAAGAAGTATTCATAGGAAGCTTCCTCTGGAAATCACAATTCAGAGGACATAAGAAGTATTCATAGGAAGCTTCCTCTGAAATCACAATTCAGAGGACATAAGAAGTATTCATAGGAAGCTTCCTCTGAAATCACAATTCAGAGGACATAAGAAGTATTCATAGGAAGCTTCCTCTGGAAATCACAATTCAGAGGACATAAGAAGTATTCATAGGAAGCTTCCTCTGGAAATCACAATTCAGAGGACATAAGAAGTATTCATAGGAAGCTTCCTCTGAAATCACAATTCAGAGGACATAAGAAGTATTCATAGGAAGCTTCCTCTGAAATCACAATTCAGAGGACATAAGAAGTATTCATAGGAAGCTTCCTCTGGAAATCACAATTCAGAGGACATAAGAAGTATTCATAGGAAGCTTCCTCTGGAAATCACAATTCAGAGGACATAAGAAGTATTCATAGGAAGCTTCCTCTGAAATCACAATTCAGAGGACATAAGAAGTATTCATAGGAAGCTTCCTCTGAAATCACAATTCAGAGGACATAAGAAGTATTCATAGGAAGCTTCCTCTGGAAATCACAATTCAGAGGACATAAGAAGTATTCATAGGAAGCTTCCTCTGAAATCACAATTCAGAGGACATAAGAAGTATTCATAGGAAGCTTCCTCTGAAATCACAATTCAGAGGACATAAGAAGTATTCATAGGAAGCTTCCTCTGGAAATCACAATTCAGAGGACATAAGAAGTATTCATAGGAAGCTTCCTCTGAAATCACAATTCAGAGGACATAAGAAGTATTCATAGGAAGCTTCCTCTGAAATCACAATTCAGAGGACATAAGAAGTATTCATAGGAAGCTTCCTCTGGAAATCACAATTCAGAGGACGTAAGAAGTATTCATAGGAAGTAGGTAGAAATAGACATGTCCAGGTTTAATTCTATAGATTAAGAACTGGACTTGTTTATGTTAGAATATTAATGGT
The DNA here is from genome assembly GCF_028640845.1 of Ahaetulla prasina. Classification (NCBI taxonomy): domain Eukaryota; kingdom Metazoa; phylum Chordata; class Lepidosauria; order Squamata; family Colubridae; genus Ahaetulla; species Ahaetulla prasina. Next base: position 113,930,721 of record NC_080542.1, on the reverse strand, counting down.
GCTGGTTTTTAATATTTGTAGCTCATCCTCGTTTTCATATTGCCTTAAATGCTTTTTAGTTAATCTTCGCTAACATTTTGGTTACTTGCATTTTTTCTTTCTTTCTTCATGTTTTTTTCTAGGCAAGGATCAGTTCAGTGTTAGGGATAGGTAAATGTTTTGAGCTTCAAATGCACCATAATAGATTCCTCCTGGATGTAAGGGATGTTCTTTAGACCGCTCCAAAAGTGTTTTGAAGTTGAAATATTTTACCCTCTCTATTTACAATGAACTGTGGCAGGATTCCTTTTTTTAGTATGAATGTGTATATTTTTCCTATTTTTATTTATGTGTAATTTAGAGTAAAATAATGGTTCCTCTCTTCCCTCAGGAAATGGCGTCTCCAAAATCCTTACTGAATATTCTGACCTTCACTTTTGGATCTGCAATTGGTTTTTTCCTCTGTTACTTACTGTTTAATTTAAGATTAGACGAACAAATCAAGGTTGAGCCTCACATTCTTCATAATGATCCTCATGGCCATCATTCAGATAATGATGAAAACAATAACCTGAAAGGACAAATGAATTTCAATGCTGATACTGGGCAACATAAAGGTATTTTATATGTTCTATTTGGAACACTTTTTTATTTTTCTACATAATAAGTACCATGCTTACCAGTAGGAACTCCATCCCGAACCTCTGAATGGAGCCCTGGTGTCTGAGGTTTTCTTGCCTGGTACAGGTCCCCAAAATCTGGAAACAAAAGCCAAACATGTCAAAGCTACTTGGGCCCAGCATTGCAACAAAATCCTATTTATGAGCTCTGAGGAAAACAAGAACTTTCCAACAGTGGGATTAGAAACCAAAGAAGGCAGGGACCATTTATACTGGAAAACTATTAAAGCTTTCCAGTATGTACATGAACATTATCTTGATGAAGCAGATTGGTTCATGAAGGCAGATGATGACACCTATGTTGCACTGGACAATTTGAGATGGCTCCTTTCAAAATACAATCCTGAAAAGCCCATTTATTTTGGGCGAAGATTTAAGCCCTTCGTAAAACAGGGTTATATGAGTGGTGGGGCAGGATATGTGCTTAGCAAAGAAGCCCTGAAAAGATTTGTGGATGCCTTCAAAAATAATAAATGTACCCATAGCTCTTCCATTGAAGACTTAGCATTAGGGAAGTGTATGGAGAGCATTAATGTTGAAGCTGGAGATTCTCGAGATACAAGTGGCAAGGAAACCTTCCATCCATTTGTGCCAGAACATCATTTAATCAAAGGATACCTTCCCAAAAACTTTTGGTATTGGAATTACAACTATTACCCTGCTATAGAGGTAAGTTTTATTATGGGAGTAGTTATAAATATTATTATTTATTAGATTATTAGTGGTTATTAGAAATCTTTTAACTTTGTTGAACTTCTATAGTTGCTTTTTTGCATCAGATGCAGGATCTATGTAGTCTTATTATGACCTCTGGGATATTACCATGGTTTCAGCTAAAAATTTTACAATTTCACATCTGTTTTAAAAATGGGAGATATCTGAGCTTTATGCATGGAAACTCCATCGTACTAAGTTTAATATTTCCTACTTCTAAGAATACTCTTGAGAGCATTCATATATGGAAGAGATTGAAATAATATTTCCCTGATGTGAATCTACTTCACTGTTACAAAGCAGTTGTTTATAATTCAAATTCAGAGACAAATTACAAAACAAATACTCTCAGAAACAAAATGTTTCTACGCTTCGTAAACACAGGACAGAACCATAATGACTGAAGTTAAATTCACCTGATCTGCATTTAATTAAGTATAAAACATGACTGTTTTCTTCGATGCCTTTTGATTTTGTTCTTTTTCTTTTTTCTAGGGCCCTGCTTGTTGTTCTGATCTAGCAGTTTCTTTTCACTATGTAGATGCTACTACTATGTATCATTTGGAATACTTGATTTATCATCTCCGTCCTTACGGTTATCAATTCAGATATAATCCTGATGTCTCAGAAAAACAAAATTTAAGTGAGGCTACAAAAGGTGGTATAAAAATCAAAGCTGAAGAAAATATTCCAAAAGCTTCTAAATAAGGGGCCTTGCTCAGCTAAAAGTGGCAAAATGAGTTTCTTAAGTATATTTCCAAAGTGTTCTTTTGTATCCTTTTCTAATACACTGGTACATTTTTTCATATGCCAAGGGACTGCATGCAGTACTTCTATCAAAGCTTTGCTTTAACTGACACATAGACTCAATCTGCACTTGAAACCAATGTTTCAAGTTTCAAGTTTGTTCCTTTTCACGCATGGATCTTCAACATTGTCATCCTTTTTAATTAGGATTTGAATGTATTTTTCCTTTTTTCTAACAAAAAATTCACTGTCTTTGCTTTATCAAATCAGAAAATGATGAAGACATTCAAGTTTCTATATGAAGAAAACACTTCATTCTATGAAATCACCTGAAAAAACCTGCAGCATCAAAAATGACCACAAGAGGCCAAATTAAAATAAGATTTTCTTAACAGCTTGAACACTTTTATCAATTTTTTTGTATCCAGCTTGAATGTTTCCATAGAATGAAGTCTTAGAACTGGTAGCCAAATGAGAGGTGTAAATATCATTAGTAGATATGTATAAACATAATTCAGTTATTAGAATGATTGTTGTCTGAGCAAAACAAAATATTACTTCTTGATATTAAAGGTAAAGGTAAAGGTTCCCCTCGCACATACGTGCTAGTCGTTGCCGACTCTAGAGGCCGGTGCTCATCTCCGTTTCAAAGCCGAAGAGCCAGCGCTGTCCGAAGACGTCTCTGTGATCATGTGGCCGGCATGACTCAACGCCAAAGGCGCACGGAACGCTGTTACCTTCCCACCAAAGGTGGTCCCTATTTTTTCTACTTGCATTTTTACATGCTTTCGAAACTGCTAGGTTGGCAGAAGCTTGGACTAGTAACAGGAGCTCACCCCATTACACGGCAGCACTAGGGATTCGAACCGCCAAACTGCCGACCTATCAGTCAACAAGCTCAGCTGTCTTAGCCCCTGAGCCACCGTGTCCTTGATATTACTGTTTTTCATTTCTTTTGTTTTGTTTCATTCTTTTAACTTCCTGTGGAACATGAATTCCAGAGGATATAAGAACTATTAATTAGAAATAGACTTCTCTACGTATCATTCTATATAACTGGATTTCTTTATATTAGAATATTAAATAATGTTACTAATTTAGTATTTTTAGCAGTTTCTAGATTGCATTTAGAGTTACATACTTTTTAACTAAGCTTCACTAATATTTTGGTAACAAATTTGGACAACTACATTATTTTTCTTTCTTTGATGTATTTTTCAACACAACAGGCAATTCTGTAATAGGTAAACAAGTTGAGTTTCAAATATACCATAAGAGATTGCTCCTGGATACAGTGGATGTCCTTGGGATCACTCAAAAAGTGTTTTGAACTTGAAGTATTTCCCACGTCACTATTTACTATGATCTGTGATAGAATTTCTTTTTGCAGTACAAATATGTAGATTTCTGCTTTTATCATGTTCAGAATTATTTGCATTTTTCTTTCTTTGATGTATTTTTCCTTTTTCTAACAAAAATTCACTGTCTTTGCTTTATCAAATCAGAAAATGATGAAGACATTCAAGTTTCTATATGAAGAAAACACTTCATTCTATGAAATCACCTGAAAAACCTGCAGCATCAAAAATGACCACAAGAGGCCAAATTAAAATAAGATTTTCTTAACAGCTTGAACACTTTTATCAATTTTGTATCCAGCTTGAATGTTTCCATAGAATGAAGTCTTAGAACTGGTAGCCAAATGAGAGGTGTAAATATCATTTCTGTGTTTCTGTAAATACAATTCCGTTATTGATGTTTTTCTTGTCTCCTGTAAAAAAATTCTTCAAATTGCCTTTCTCCTTTGCCTTTTGCCTCTTGAGGTTCTTCTGTAATTCATGTTCGAGAGGACCTCTGAAGTATTCATAGGAAGTAGGTAGAAATAGACATGTCCAGGTTTAATTCTATAGATTAAGAACTGGACTTGTTTATGTTAGAATATTAAATAATGTTACTAATTTAGTATTTTTAGCAGTTTCTTTTCACTATGTAGATGCTACTACTATGTATCATTTGGAATACTTGATTTATCATCTCCGTCCTTACGGTTATCAATTCAGATATAATCCTGATGTCTCAGAAAAACAAAATTTAAGTGAGGCTACAAAAGGTGGTATAAAAATCAAAGCTGAAGAAAATATTCCAAAAGCTTCTAAATAAGGGGCCTTGCTCAGCTAAAAGTGGCAAAATGAGTTTCTTAAGTATATTTCCAAAGTGTTCTTTTGTATCCTTTTCTAATACACTGGTACATTTTTTCATATGCCAAGGGACTGCATGCAGTACTTCTATCAAAGCTTTGCTTTAACTGACACATAGACTCAATCTGCACTTGAAACCAATGTTTCAAGTTTCAAGTTTGTTCCTTTTCACGCATGGATCTTCAACATTGTCATCCTTTTTAATTAGGATTTGAATGTATTTTTCCTTTTTTCTAACAAAAAATTCACTGTCTTTGCTTTATCAAATCAGAAAATGATGAAGACATTCAAGTTTCTATATGAAGAAAACACTTCATTCTATGAAATCACCTGAAAAAACCTGCAGCATCAAAAATGACCACAAGAGGCCAAATTAAAATAAGATTTTCTTAACAGCTTGAACACTTTTATCAATTTTTTTGTATCCAGCTTGAATGTTTCCATAGAATGAAGTCTTAGAACTGGTAGCCAAATGAGAGGTGTAAATATCATTAGTAGATATGTATAAACATAATTCAGTTATTAGAATGATTGTTGTCTGAGCAAAACAAAATATTACTTCTTGATATTAAAGGTAAAGGTAAAGGTTCCCCTCGCACATACGTGCTAGTCGTTGCCGACTCTAGAGGCCGGTGCTCATCTCCGTTTCAAAGCCGAAGAGCCAGCGCTGTCCGAAGACGTCTCTGTGATCATGTGGCCGGCATGACTCAACGCCAAAGGCGCACGGAACGCTGTTACCTTCCCACCAAAGGTGGTCCCTATTTTTTCTACTTGCATTTTTACATGCTTTCGAAACTGCTAGGTTGGCAGAAGCTTGGACTAGTAACAGGAGCTCACCCCATTACACGGCAGCACTAGGGATTCGAACCGCCAAACTGCCGACCTATCAGTCAACAAGCTCAGCTGTCTTAGCCCCTGAGCCACCGTGTCCTTGATATTACTGTTTTTCATTTCTTTTGTTTTGTTTCATTCTTTTAACTTCCTGTGGAACATGAATTCCAGAGGATATAAGAACTATTAATTAGAAATAGACTTCTCTACGTATCATTCTATATAACTGGATTTCTTTATATTAGAATATTAAATAATGTTACTAATTTAGTATTTTTAGCAGTTTCTAGATTGCATTTAGAGTTACATACTTTTTAACTAAGCTTCACTAATATTTTGGTAACAAATTTGGACAACTACATTATTTTTCTTTCTTTGATGTATTTTTCAACACAACAGGCAATTCTGTAATAGGTAAACAAGTTGAGTTTCAAATATACCATAAGAGATTGCTCCTGGATACAGTGGATGTCCTTGGGATCACTCAAAAAGTGTTTTGAACTTGAAGTATTTCCCACGTCACTATTTACTATGATCTGTGATAGAATTTCTTTTTGCAGTACAAATATGTAGATTTCTGCTTTTATCATGTTCAGAATTATTTCATTTTTTCCCCGAAAAGAAATTCTTCAGGTTATTTGATTTATTATAATGGAAATTGATGTTTTCGAGAGAATCAATTTTGTAAATAAAAAGGATCCTTTAGTCCATAATTTCAGTGGACAAAACCCCCAGCATCATAATTGGTTACAACAGTTCAAATTCAACTACGTTTTTTTCAAATATTTAGTCTCTTTTCTGTCTCCCAGCTTGATGGTTTAAAATGGTGGCGAATGAAAGGTGTAAATATCATTTCTGTGTTTCTGTAAATACAATTCCGTTATTGATGTTTTTCTTGTCTCCTGTAAAAAAATTCTTCAAATTGCCTTTCTCCTTTGCCTTTTGCCTCTTGAGGTTGTTCTGTAATTCATGTTGAGAGGACCTCTGAAGTATTCATAGGAAGTAGGTAGAAATAGACATGTCCAGGTTTAATTCTATAGATTAAGAACTGGACTTGTTTATGTTAGAATATTAATGGTGCTGGTTTTAATATTTTGATTTATTATAATGGAAATTGATGTTTTTCTTGTCTCCTGTAAAAAAATTCTTCAAATTGCCTTTCTCCTTTGCCTTTTGCCTCTTGAGGTTGTTCTGTAATTCATGTTCGAGAGGACCTCTGAAGTATTCATAGGAAGTAGGTAGAAATAGACATGTCCAGGTTTAATTCTATACATTAAGAAGTAGACTTCTTTATATTAGAATATTTAGTAATGGTCCTGATTTAATATTTTTAGCTGTTCCTAGTTTTCATTTTGGGTTAGATGCTTTTTAGTTGATCTTCGCTAACATTTTGGTTACTTGCATTTTTTCTTTTTTTCTTCATGTTTTTTTCTAGGCAACGATCAGTTCAGTGTTAGGGATAGGTAAATGTTTTGAGCTTCAAATGCACCATAATAGATTGTTCCTGGATGCAAGGGGTATTCTTTAGACCACTCCAAAAGTGTTTTGAAGTTGAAATATTTTACCCTCACTATTTACAATGAACTGTACCAGGATTCCTTTTTCTAGTATGAATGTGTATCTTTTTCCTGTTTTTCTCACAATCCCCAAAATTATTTGCATTTTTTTTCTCAAAACGACCCCTTCAGTTAATTTGATTTTTTATATCCGAAATTGGTGTTTGGCAAGAGAATCAATTTTGTAATTGAAGGTCAACCTTTAGCCCATAAAGTCAGCTGACGAAGCCCCCAGCATCATAATTGGTTCCAACAGTTAAAATTCAACTGTTTTTTTTTTTCTTCAAATATTTAGTCTCTTTTTCTGTCTCCCAGCTTGGATGGTTAAAAATGGTGGCCAAATGAAAGCTATAAATATCATTTCTGTGTTTCTGTAAATACAATTCCGTTATTGATGTTTTTCTTGTCTCCTGTAAAAAAAAATTTTTCAAATTGCCTTTCTCCTTTGCCTTTTGCCTCTTGAGGTTCTTCTGTAATTCATGTTCGAGAGGACCTCTGAAGTATTCATAGGAAGCTTCCTCTGGAAATCACAATTCAGAGGACATAAGAAGTATTCATAGGAAGTAGGTAGAAATAGACATGTCCAGGTTTAATTCTATAGATTAAGAACTGGACTTGTTTATGTTAGAATATTGATGGTGCTGGTTTTTAATATTTTTAGCTGTTCCTAGTTTTCATGTTGCGTTAAATGCTTTTTAGTTAATCTTCGCTAACATTTTGGTTACTTGCCTTTTTTCTTTCTTTCTTCATGTTTTTTTCTAGGCAACGATCAGTTCACTGTTAGGGATAGGTAAATGTTTTTAGCTTCAAATGCACCATAATAGATTCTTCCTGGATGTAAGGGATGTTCTTTAGACCACTCCAAAGGTGTTTTGAAGTTGAAATATTTTACCCTCTCTATTTACAACGAACTGTGCCAGGATTCCTTTTTGTAGTATGAATGTGTATATTTTTCCTGTTATTCTCACCATCTCCAGAATTATTTGCATTTTTTTCCTCAAAACGGCCCCTTCAGTTAATTTGATTTTTTATATCCAAAAGTGGTGTTTGGCAAGAGAATCAATTTTGAAATGGAAGGTCAACCTATAGCCCATAAAGTCAGTTGATGAAGCCCCCAGCATCATAATTGGTTCCAACAGTTCAAATTCAACTACGGTTTTTGTTTTTTTTCAGATATTTAGTCTCTTTTTCTGTCTCCCAGCTTGGATGGTTTAAAAATGGTGGCCGAATGAAAGGTGTAAATATCATTTCTGTGTTTCTGTAAATACAATTCCGTTATTGATGTTTTTCTTGTCTCCTGTAAAAAAAAATTCTTCAAATTGCCTTTCTCCTTTGCCTTTTGCCTCTTGAGGTTCTTCTGTAATTCATGTTCGAGAGGACCTCTGAAGTATTCATAGGAAGCTTCCTCTGGAAATCACAATTCAGAGGACATAAGAAGTATTCATAGGAAGTAGGTAGAAATAGACATGTCCAGGTTTAATTCTATAGATTAAGAACTGGACTTGTTTATGTTAGAATATTAGTAATGGTGTTGGTTTTTAATATTTTTAGCTGTTCCTAGTTTTCATTTTGTGTTAATTGCTTTTTAGTTAATCTTCGCTAACATTTTGGTTACTTGCATTTTTTCTTTCTTTCTTCATGTTTTTTTCTAGGCAACGATCAGTTCACTGTTAGGGATAGGTAAATGTTTTGAGCTTCAAATGCGCCATAATAGATTGTTCCTGGATGTAAGGGATTTTCTTTAGACCGCTCCAAAGGTGTTTTGAAGTTGAAATATTTTACCCTCTCTAATTACAATGAATTTGCCAGGATTCCTTTTTGTAGTATGAATGTGTATATTTTTCCTGTTATTCTCACTATCCCCAGAATTATTTGCATTTTTTTCCTCAAAACGGCCCTTTCAGTTAATTTGATTTTTATATCCGAAATTGGTGTTTGGCAAGAGAATCAATTTTGTAATGGAAGGTCAACCTTTAGCCCATAAAGTCCAGTGACGAAACCCCCCGCATCATAATTGGTTCCAACAGTTAAAATTCAACTATGGTTTTCCCCCCCAAATATTTAGTCTCTTTTTCTGTCTCCCAGCTTGGATGGTTAAAAATGGTGGCCGAATGAAAGGTGTAAATATCATTTCTGTGTTTCTGTAAATACAATTCCGTTATTGATGTTTTTCTTGTCTCCTGTAAAAAAAAATTCTTCAAATTGCCTTTCTCCTTTGCCTTTTGCCTCTTGAGGTTTTTCTGTAATTCATGTTCGAGAGGACCTCTGAAGTATTCATAGGAAGCTTCCTCTGGAAATCACAATTCAGAGGACGTAAGAAGTATTCATAGGAAGCTTCCTCTGGAAATCACAATTCAGAGGACGTAAGAAGTATTCATAGGAAGTAGGTAGAAATAGACATGTCCAGGTTTAATTCTATAGATTAAGAACTGGACTTGTATATGTTAGAATATTGATGGTGCTGGTTTTTAATATTTTTACCTGTTCCTAGTTTTCATGTTGCGTTAAATGCTTTTTAGTTAATCTTCGCTAACATTTTGGTTACTTGCCTTTTTTCTTTCTTTCTTCATGTTTTTTTCTAGGCAACGATCAGTTCACTGTTAGGGATAGGTAAATGTTTTCAGCTTCAAATGCACCATAATAGATTCCTCCTGGATGTAAGGGATGTTCTTTAGACCACTCCAAAGGTGTTTTGAAGTTGAAATATTTTACCCTCTCTATTTACAATGAACTGTGCCAGGATTCCTTTTTGTAGTATGAATGTGTATATTTTTCCTGTTTTTCTCACCATCCCCAGAATTATTTGCATTTTTTTCCTCAAAACGGCCCCTTCAGTTAATTTGATTTTTTATATCCAAAATTGGTGTTTGGCAAGAGAATCAATTTTGAAATGGAAGGTCAACCTATAGCCCATAAAGTCAGCTGACGAAACCACCCGCATCATAATTGGTTCCAACAGTTAAAATTCAAATACGTTTTTTTTTCAAATATTTAGTCTCTTTTTCTGTCTCCCAGCTTGGATGGTTTAAAAATGGTGGCCGAATGAAAGGTGTAAATATCATTTCTGTGTTTCTGTAAATACAATTCCGTTATTGATGTTTTTCTTGCCTCCTGTAAAAAAAAATTCTTCAAATTGCCTTTCTCCTTTGCCTTTTGCCTCTTGAGGTTCTTCTGTAATTCATGTTCGAGAGGACCTCTGAAGTATTCATAGGAAGCTTCCTCTGGAAATCACAATTCAGAGGACGTAAGAAGTATTCATAGGAAGTAGGTAGAAATAGACATGTCCAGGTTTAATTCTATAGATTAAGAACTGGACTTGTATATGTTAGAATATTGATGGTGCTGGTTTTTAATATTTTTAGCTGTTCCTAGTTTTCATATTGCGTTAAATGCTTTTTAGTTAATCTTCGCTAACATTTTGGTTACTTGCATTTTTTCTTTCTTTCTTCATGTTTTTTTCTAGGCAACGATCAGTTCAGTGTTAGGGATAGGTAAATGTTTTCAGCTTCAAATGCACCATAATAGATTCCTCCTGGATGTAAGGGATGTTCTTTAGACCACTCCAAAAGTGTTTTGAAGTTGAAATATTTTACCCTCTCTATTTACAATGAACTGTGGCAGGATTCCTTTTTCTAGTATGAATGTGTATATTTTTCCTGTTATTATCACTATCCCCAGAATTATTTGCATTTTTTTTTCAAAACAGCCTCTTCAGTTAATTTGATTTTTTATATCCGAAATTGGTGTTTGGCAAGAGCATCAATTTTGTAATGGAAGGTCAACCTTTAGCCCATAAAGTCAGCTGACGAAACCCCCCGCATCATAATTGGTTCCAACAGTTAAAATTCAACTACGTTTTTTTCCCCCAAATATTTAGTCTCTTTTTCTGTCTCCCAGCTTGGATGGTTTCAAAATGGTGGCCGAATGAAAGGTGTAAATATCATTTCTGTGTTTCTGTAAATACAATTCCGTTATTGATGTTTTTCTTGTCTCCTGTAAAAAAAAATTCTTCAAATTGCCTTTCTCCTTTGCCTTTTGCCTCTTGAGGTTCTTCTGTAATTCATGTTCGAGAGGACCTCTGAAGTATTCATAGGAAGCTTCCTCTGGAAATCACAATTCAGAGGACATAAGAAGTATTCATAGGAAGTAGGTAGAAATAGACATGTCCAGGTTTAATTCTATAGATTAAGAACTGGACTTGTTTATGTTAGAATATTAATGGTGCTGGTTTTTAATATTTGTAGCTCATCCTCGTTTTCATATTGCCTTAAATGCTTTTTAGTTAATCTTCGCTAACATTTTGGTTACTTGCATTTTTTCTTTCTTTCTTCATGTTTTTTTCTAGGCAACGATCAGTTCAGTGTTAGGGATAGGTAAATGTTTTCAGCTTCAAATGCACCATAATAGATTCCTCCTGGATGTAAGGGATGTTCTTTAGACCACTCCAAAAGTGTTTTGAAGTTGAAATATTTTACCCTCTCTATTTACAATGAACTGTGGCAGGATTCCTTTTTTTAGTATGAATGTGTATATTTTTCCTGTTTTTCTCACAATCCCCAGAATTATTTGCATTTTTTTTCTCAAAACGATCCCTTCAATTGATTTGATTTTTTATATCCAAAATTGGTGTTTGGCAAGAGAATCAATTTTGTAATGGAAGGTCAACGTTTAGCCCATAAAGTCCAGTGACGAAACCCCCCGCATCATAATTGGTTCCAACAGTTAAAATTCAACTACGTTTTTTTTCAAATATTTAGTCTCTTTTTCTGTCTCCCAGCTTGGATGGTTTAAAAATGGTGGCCGAATGAAAGGTGTAAATATCATTTCTGTGTTTCTGTAAATACAATTCCGTTATTGATGTTTTTCTTGTCTCCTGTAAAAAAAAATTCTTCAAATTGCCTTTCTCCTTTGCCTTTTGCCTCTTGAGGTTCTTCTGTAATTCATGTTCGAGAGGGCCTCTGAAGTATTCATAGGAAGCTTCCTCTGGAAATCACAATTCAGAGGACGTAAGAAGTATTCATAGGAAGCTTCCTCTGAAATCACAATTCAGAGGACGTAAGAAGTATTCATAGGAAGCTTCCTCTGGAAATCACAATTCAGAGGACGTAAGAAGTATTCATAGGAAGTAGGTAGAAATAGACATGTCCAGGTTTAATTCTATAGATTAAGAACTGGACTTGTTTATGTTAGAATATTAGTAATTGTGTTGGTTTTTAATATTTTGAGCTGTTCCTAGTTTTCATTTTGCGTTAATTTCTTTTTAGTTAACCTTCGCTAACATTTTGGTTACTTGTATTTTTTTTTCTTGCTGTTTTTTTCTAGGCAATGATCAGTTCAGTGTTAGGGATAGGTAAATGTTTTGAGCTTCAAATGCACCATAATAGATTCTTCCTGGATGTAAGGGATGTTCTTTAGACCACTCCAAAGGTGTTTTTTAGTTGAAATATTTTACCCTCACTATTTACAATGAACTGTGGCAGGATTCCTTTTTCTAGTATGAATGTGTATATTTTTCCTGTTATTCTCACTATCCCCAGAATTATTTGCATTTTTTTTTTCAAAACGGCCTCTTCAGTTAATTTGATTTTTTATATCCGAAATTGGTGTTTGGCAAGAGAATCAATTTTGAATCAATTTAGCCCATAAAGTCAGCTGATGAAACCCCCAGCATCATAATTGGTTCCAACAGTTCAAATTCAACTACGGTTTTTGTTTTTTTTTCAAATATTTAGTCTCTTTTTCTGTCTCCCAGCTTGGATGATTTAAAAATGGTAGCCGAATGAAAGGTGTAAATATCATTTCTGTGTTTCTGTAAATACAATTCCGTTATTGATGTTTTTCTTGTCTCCTGTAAAAAAAAATTCTTCAAATTGCCTTTCTCCTTTGCCTTTTGCCTCTTGAGGTTCTTCTGTAATTCATGTTCGAGAGGGCCTCTGAAGTATTCATAGGAAGCTTCCTCTGGAAATCACAATTCAGAGGACATAAGAAGTATTCATAGGAAGCTTCCTCTGGAAATCACAATTCAGAGGACATAGAAGTATTCATAGGAAGCTTCCTCTGGAAATCACAATTCAGAGGACATAAGAAGTATTCATAGGAAGTAGGTAGAAATAGACATGTCCAGGTTTAATTCTATAGATTAAGAACTGGACTTGTTTATGTTAGAATATTAGGAATGGTGTTGGTTTTTAATATTTTGAGCTGTTCCTACTTTTCATTTTGCATTAATTATTTTTTAGTTAATCTTCGCTAACATTTTGGTTACTTGTATTTTTTTTTCTTGATGTTTTTTTCTAGGCAATGATCAATTCAGTGTTAGGGATAGGTAAATGTTTTGAGCTTCAAATGCATCATAATAGATTCTTCCTGGATGTAAGGGATGTTCTTTAGACCACTCCAAAGGTGTTTTTTAGTTGAAATATTTTACCCTCACTATTTACAATTAACTGTGGCAGGATTCCTTTTTCTAGTATGAATGTGTATATTTTTCCTGTTATTCTCACTATCCCCAGAATTATTTGCATTTTTTTTTTCAAAACGGCCTCTTCAGTTAATTTGATTTTTTATATCCAAAATTGGTGTTTGGCAAGAGAATCAATTTTGTAATGGAAGGTCAACCTTTAGCCCATAAAGTCAGCTGATGAAGCCCCCAGCATCATAATTGGTTCCAACAGTTCAAATTCAACTACGGTTTTTGTTTTTTTTCAAATATTTAGTCTCTTTTTCTGTCTCCCAGCTTGGATGATTTAAAAATGGTGGCCGAATGAAAGTTGTAAATATCATTTCTGTGTTTCTGTAAATACAATTCCGTTATTGATGTTTTTCTTGTCTCCTGTAAAAAAAAATTCTTCAAATTGCCTTTCTCCTTTGCCTTTTGCCTCTTGAGGTTGTTCTGTAATTCATGTTCGAGAGGACCTCTGAAGTATTCATAGGAAGCTTCCTCTGGAAATCACAATTCAGAGGACGTAAGAAGTATTCATAGGAAGTAGGTAGAAATAGACATGTCCAGGTTTAATTCTATAGATTAAGAACTGGACTTGTTTATGTTAGAATATTAATGGTGCTGGTTTTTAATATTTGTAGCTCATCCTCGTTTTCATATTGCCTTAAATGCTTTTTAGTTAATCTTCGCTAACATTTTGGTTACTTGCATTTTTTCTTTCTTTCTTCATGTTTTTTTCTAGGCAACGATCAGTTCACTGTTAGGGATAGGTAAATGTTTTCAGCTTCAAAAGCACCATAATAGATTCCTCCTGGATGTAAGGGATGTTCTTTAGACCACTCCAAATGTGTTTTTTAGTTGAAATATTTTACCCTCATTATTTACAATGAACTGTGGCAGGATTCCTTTTTCTAGTATGAATGTGTATATTTTTCCTGTTTTTCTCACAATCCCCAGAATTATTTGCATTTTTTTTCTCAAAACGATCCCTTCAATTGATTTGATTTTTTATATCCAAAATTGGTGTTTGGCAAGAGAATCAATTTTGTAATGGAAGGTCAACGTTTAGCCCATAAAGTCCAGTGACGAAACCCCCCGCATCATAATTGGTTCCAACAGTTAAAATTCAACTACGTTTTTTCCCCCCAAATATTTAGTCTCTTTTTCTGTCTCCCAGCTTGGATGGTTTCAAAATGGTGGCCGAATGAAAGGTGTAAATATCATTTCTGTGTTTCTGTAAATACAATTCCGTTATTGATGTTTTTCTTGTCTCCTGTAAAAAAAAATTCTTCAAATTGCCTTTCTCCTTTGCCTTTTGCCTCTTGAGGTTGTTCTGTAATTCATGTTCGAGAGGACCTCTGAAGTATTCATAGGAAGCTTCCTCTGGAAATCACAATTCAGAGGACATAAGAAGTATTCATAGGAAGTAGGTAGAAATAGACATGTCCAGGTTTAATTCTATAGATTAAGAACTGGACTTGTTTATGTTAGAATATTAATGGTGCTGGTTTTTAATATTTGTAGCTCATCCTCGTTTTCATATTGCCTTAAATGCTTTTTAGTTAATCTTCGCTAACATTTTGGTTACTTGCATTTTTTCTTTCTTTCTTCATGTTTTTTTCTAGGCAACGATCAGTTCAGTGTTAGGGATAGGTAAATGTTTTCAGCTTCAAATGCACCATAATAGATTCCTCCTGGATGTAAGGGATGTTCTTTAGACCACTCCAAAAGTGTTTTGAAGTTGAAATATTTTACCCTCTCTATTTACAATGAACTGTGGCAGGATTCCTTTTTTTAGTATGAATGTGTATATTTTTCCTGTTTTTCTCACAATCCCCAGAATTATTTGCATTTTTTTTTCAAAACAGCCTCTTCAGTTAATTTGATTTTTTATATCCGAAATTGGTGTTTGGCAAGAGAATCAATTTTGTAATGGAAGGTCAACCTTTAGCCCATAAAGTCCAGTGACGAAACCCCCCGCATCATAATTGGTTCCAACAGTTAAAATTCAACTACGTTTTTCCCCCCCAAATATTTAGTCTCTTTTTCTGTCTCCCAGCTTGGATGGTTTAAAAATGGTGGCCGAATGAAAGGTGTAAATATCATTTCTGTGTTTCTGTAAATACAATTCCGTTATTGATGTTTTTCTTGTCTCCTGTAAAAAAAAATTCTTCAAATTGCCTTTCTCCTTTGCCTTTTGCCTCTTGAGGTTGTTCTGTAATTCATGTTCGAGAGGACCTCTGAAGTATTCATAGGAAGCTTCCTCTGGAAATCACAATTCAGAGGACGTAAGAAGTATTCATAGGAAGTAGGTAGAAATAGACATGTCCAGGTTTAATTCTATAGATTAAGAACTGGACTTGTTTATGTTAGAATATTAATGGTGCTGGTTTTTAATATTTGTAGCTCATCCTCGTTTTCATATTGCCTTAAATGCTTTTTAGTTAATCTTCGCTAACATTTTGGTTACTTGCATTTTTTCTTTCTTTCTTCATGTTTTTTTCTAGGCAACGATCAGTTCAGTGTTAGGGATAGGTAAATGCTTTGAGCTTCAAATGCACCATAATAGATTCCTCCTGGATGTAAGGGATGTTCTTTAGACCGCTCCAAAAGTGTTTTGAAGTTGAAATATTTTACCCTCTCTATTTACAATGAACTGTGGCAGGATTTTTTTTTCAAATATTTATTCTCTTTTTCTGTCTCCCAGCTTGGATGGTTTAAAAATGGTGGCCGAATGAAAGGTGTAAATATCATTTACAATACAATTCCGTTATTGATGTTTTTCTTGTCTCCTGTAAAAAAAAATTCTTCAAATTGCCTTTCTCCTTTGCCTTTTGCCTCTTGAGGTTCTTCTGTAATTCATGTTCGAGAGGACCTCTGAAGTATTCATAGGAAGCTTCCTCTGGAAATCACAATTCAGAGGACATAAGAAGTATTCATAGGAAGCTTCCTCTGAAATCACAATTCAGAGGACATAAGTATTCATAGGAAGTAGGTAGAAATAGACATGTCCAGGTTTAATTCTATAGATTAAGAACTGGACTTGTATATGTTAGAATATTGATGGTGTTGGTTTTTAATATTTTGAGCTGTTCCTAGTTTTCATTTTGCGTTAATTACTTTTTAGTTAATCTTCGCTAACATTTTGGTTACTTGTATTTTTTTTTCTTGATGTTTTTTTCTAGGCAATGATCAATTCAGTGTTAGGGATAGGTAAATGTTTTGAGCTTCAAATGCATCATAATAGATTCTTTTTCTGGATGTAAGGGATGTTCTTTAGACCACTCCAAAGGTGTTTTTTAGTTGAAATATTATACCCTCACTATTTACAATGAACTGTGGCAGGATTCCTTTTTCTAGTATGAATGTGTATATTTTTCCTGTTATTCTCACTATCCCCAGAATTATTTGCATTTTTTTTTTCAAAACGGCCTCTTCAGTTAATTTGATTTTTTATATCCAAAATTGGTGTTTGGCAAGAGAATCAATTTTGTAATGGAAGGTCAACCTTTAGCCCATAAAGTCAGCTGATGAAGCCCCCAGCATCATAATTGGTTCCAACAGTTCAAATTCAACTACGGTTTTTGTTTTTTTTCAAATATTTAGTCTCTTTTTCTGTCTCCCAGCTTGGATGATTTAAAAATGGTGGCCGAATGAAAGTTGTAAATATCATTTCTGTGTTTCTGTAAATACAATTCCGTTATTGATGTTTTTCTTGTCTCCTGTAAAAAAAAATTCTTCAAATTGCCTTTCTCCTTTGCCTTTTGCCTCTTGAGGTTCTTCTGTAATTCATGTTCGAGAGGACCTCTGAAGTATTCATAGGAAGCTTCCTCTGGAAATCACAATTCAGAGGACATAAGAAGTATTCATAGGAAGTAGGTAGAAATAGACATGTCCAGGTTTAATTCTATAGATTAAGAACTGGACTTGTTTATGTTAGAATATTAATGGTGCTGGTTTTTAATATTTGTAGCTCATCCTCGTTTTCATATTGCCTTAAATGCTTTTTAGTTAATCTTCGCTAACATTTTGGTTACTTGCATTTTTTCTTTCTTTCTTCATGTTTTTTTCTAGGCAACGATCAGTTCAGTGTTAGGGATAGGTAAATGTTTTCAGCTTCAAATGCACCATAATAGATTCCTCCTGGATGTAAGGGATTTTCTTTAGACCACTCCAAAGGTGTTTTTTAGTTGAAATATTTTACCCTCATTATTTACAATGAACTGTGGCAGGATTCCTTTTTCTAGTATGAATGTGTATATTTTTCCTGTTATTATCACTATCCCCAGAATTATTTGCATTTTTTTTTCAAAACAGCCTCTTCAGTTAATTTGATTTTTTATATCCGAAATTGGTGTTTGGCAAGAGAATCAATTTTGTAATGGAAGGTCAACCTTTAGCCCATAAAGTCCAGTGACGAAACCCCCCGCATCATAATTGGTTCCAACAGTTAAAATTCAACTACGTTTTTCCCCCCCAAATATTTAGTCTCTTTTTCTGTCTCCCAGCTTGGATGGTTTAAAAATGGTGGCCGAATGAAAGGTGTAAATATCATTTCTGTGTTTCTGTAAATACAATTCCGTTATTGATGTTTTTCTTGTCTCCTGTAAAAAAAAATTCTTCAAATTGCCTTTCTCCTTTGCCTTTTGCCTCTTGAGGTTGTTCTGTAATTCATGTTCGAGAGGACCTCTGAAGTATTCATAGGAAGCTTCCTCTGGAAATCACAATTCAGAGGACATAAGAAGTATTCATAGGAAGTAGGTAGAAATAGACATGTCCAGGTTTAATTCTATAGATTAAGAACTGGACTTGTTTATGTTAGAATATTAATGGTGCTGGTTTTTAATATTTGTAGCTCATCCTCGTTTTCATATTGCCTTAAATGCTTTTTAGTTAATCTTCGCTAACATTTTGGTTACTTGCATTTTTTCTTTCTTTCTTCATGTTTTTTTCTAGGCAACGATCAGTTCAGTGTTAGGATAGGTAAATGTTTTCAGCTTCAAATGCACCATAATAGATTCCTCCTGGATGTAAGGGATGTTCTTTAGACCACTCCAAAAGTGTTTTTAGTTGAAATATTTTACCCTCTATTTACAATGAACTGTGGCAGGATTCCTTTTTAGTATGAATGTATATTTTTCCTGTTATTCTCACTATCCCCAGAATTATTTGCATTTTTTTCAAAACAGCCTCTTCAATTGATTTGATTTTTATATCCAAAATTGGTGTTTGGCAAGAGAATCAATTTTGTAATGGAAGGTCAACCTTTAGCCCATAAAGTCCAGTGATGAAACCCCCGCATCATAATTGGTTCCAACAGTTAAAATTCAACTCGTTTTTTTCAAATATTTAGTCTCTTTTCTGTCTCCCAGCTTGGATGGTTTAAAATGGTGGCGAATGAAAGGTGTAAATATCATTTCTGTGTTTCTGTAAATACAATTCCGTTATTGATGTTTTTCTTGTCTCCTGTAAAAAAAAATTCTTCAAATTGCCTTTCTCCTTTGCCTTTTGCCTCTTGAGGTTCTTCTGTAATTCATGTTCGAG
Source organism: Ahaetulla prasina (assembly GCF_028640845.1). Classification (NCBI taxonomy): domain Eukaryota; kingdom Metazoa; phylum Chordata; class Lepidosauria; order Squamata; family Colubridae; genus Ahaetulla; species Ahaetulla prasina. Next base: position 113,912,030 of record NC_080542.1, on the reverse strand, counting down.
AGGACCTCTGAAGTATTCATAGGAAGCTTCCTCTGGAAATCACAATTCAGAGGACATAAGAAGTATTCATAGGAAGTAGGTAGAAATAGACATGTCCAGGTTTAATTCTATAGATTAAGAACTGGACTTGTTTATGTTAGAATATTAATGGTGCTGGTTTTTAATATTTGTAGCTCATCCTCGTTTTCATATTGCCTTAAATGCTTTTTAGTTAATCTTCGCTAACATTTTGGTTACTTGCATTTTTTCTTTCTTTCTTCATGTTTTTTTCTAGGCAACGATCAGTTCAGTGTTACGGATAGGTAAATGTTTTCAGTTTCAAATGCACCATAATAGATTCCTCCTGGATGTAAGGGATGTTCTTTAGACCACTCCAAAAGTGTTTTGAAGTTGAAATATTTTACCCTCTTTATTTACAATGAACTTGCCAGGATTCCTTTTTGTAGTATGAATGTGTATATTTTTCCTGTTATTCTCACTATCCCCAGAATTATTTGCATTTTTTTCCTCAAAACGATCCTTTCAGTTGATTTGATTTTTTATATCCAAAATTGGTGTTTGGCAAGAGAATCAATTTTGTAATGGAAGGTCAACCTTTAGCCCATAAAGTCCAGTGACGAAACCCCCCGCATCATAATTGGTTCCAACAGTTAAAATTCAACTACGTTTTTTTTTCAAATATTTATTCTCTTTTTCTGTCTCCCAGCTTGGATGGTTTAAAAATGGTGGCCGAATGAAAGGTGTAAATATCATTTCTGTGTTTCTGTAAATACAATTCCGTTATTGATGTTTTTCTTGTCTCCTGTAAAAAAAAATTCTTCAAATTGCCTTTCTCCTTTGCCTTTTGCCTCTTGAGGTTGTTCTGTAATTCATGTTCGAGAGGACCTCTGAAGTATTCATAGGAAGCTTCCTCTGGAAATCACAATTCAGAGGACGTAAGAAGTATTCATAGGAAGTAGGTAGAAATAGACATGTCCAGGTTTAATTCTATAGATTAAGAACTGGACTTGTTTATGTTAGAATATTAATGGTGCTGGTTTTTAATATTTGTAGCTCATCCTCGTTTTCATATTGCCTTAAATGCTTTTTAGTTAATCTTCGCTAACATTTTGGTTACTTGCATTTTTTCTTTCTTTCTTCATGTTTTTTTCTAGGCAACGATCAGTTCAGTGTTACGGATAGGTAAATGTTTTCAGTTTCAAATGCACCATAATAGATTCCTCCTGGATGTAAGGGATGTTCTTTAGACCACTCCAAAAGTGTTTTGAAGTTGAAATATTTTACCCTCTCTATTTACAATGAACTGTGGCAGGATTCCTTTTTTTAGTATGAATGTGTATATTTTTCCTGTTTTTCTCACAATCCCCAGAATTATTTGCATTTTTTTTCTCAAAACGATCCCTTCAATTGATTTGATTTTTTATATCCAAAATTGGTGTTTGGCAAGAGAATCAATTTTGTAATGGAAGGTCAACCTTTAGCCCATAAAGTCCAGTGACGAAACCCCCCGCATCATAATTGGTTCCAACAGTTAAAATTCAACTACGTTTTTTTTTCAAATATTTAGTTTCTTTTTCTGTCTCCCAGCTTGGATGGTTTAAAAATGGTGGCCGAATGAAAGGTGTAAATATCATTTCTGTGTTTCTGTAAATACAATTCCGTTATTGATGTTTTTCTTGTCTCCTGTAAAAAAAAATTCTTCAAATTGCCTTTCTCCTTTGCCTTTTGCCTCTTGAGGTTCTTCTGTAATTCATGTTCGAGAGGACCTCTGAAGTATTCATAGGAAGCTTCCTCTGGAAATCACAATTCAGAGGACATAAGAAGTATTCATAGGAAGCTTCCTCTGAAATCACAATTCAGAGGACATAAGTATTCATAGGAAGCTTCCTCTGGAAATCACAATTCAGAGGACGTAAGAAGTATTCATAGGAAGTAGGTAGAAATAGACATGTCCAGGTTTAATTCTATAGATTAAGAACTGGACTTGTTTATGTTAGAATATTAGTAATGGTGTTGGTTTTTAATATTTTTAGTTGTTCCTAGTTTTCATTTTGCGTTAATTGCTTTTTAGTTAATCTTCGCTAACATTTTGGTTACTTGTATTTTTTTTTCTTCATGTTTTTTTCTAGGCAACGATCAGTTCACTGTTAGGGATAGGTAAATGTTTTCAGCTTCAAATGCACCATAATAGATTCCTCCTGGATGTAAGGGATTTTCTTTAGACCACTCCAAAGGTGTTTTTTAGTTGAAATATTTTACCCTCTCTATTTACAATGAACTGTGGCAGGATTACTTTTTCTAGTATGAATGTGTATATTTTTCCTGTTATTATCACTATCCCCAGAATTATTTGCATTTTTTTTTTTCAAAACAGCCTCTTCAGTTAATTTGATTTTTTATATCCGAAATTGGTTTTTGGCAAGAGAATCAATTTTGTAATGGAAGGTCAACGTTTAGCCCATAAAGTCCAGTGACGAAACCCCCCGCATCCTAATTGGTTCCAACAGTTAAAATTCAACTACGTTTTTTTTTCAAATATTTAGTCTCTTTTTCTGTCTCCCAGCTTGGATGGTTTAAAAATGGTGGCCGAATGAAAGGTGTAAATATCATTTCTGTGTTTCTGTAAATACAATTCCGTTATTGATGTTTTTCTTGTCTCCTGTAAAAAAAAATTCTTCAAATTGCCTTTCTCCTTTGCCTTTTGCCTCTTGAGGTTCTTCTGTAATTCATGTTCGAGAGGACCTCTGAAGTATTCATAGGAAGCTTCCTCTGGAAATCACAATTCAGAGGACATAAGAAGTATTCATAGGAAGTAGGTAGAAATAGACATGTCCAGGTTTAATTCTATAGATTAAGAACTGGACTTGTTTATGTTAGAATATTAATGGTGCTGGTTTTTAATATTTGTAGCTCATCCTCGTTTTCATATTGCCTTAAATGCTTTTTAGTTAATCTTCGCTAACATTTTGGTTACTTGCATTTTTTCTTTCTTTCTTCATGTTTTTTTCTAGGCAACGATCAGTTCACTGTTAGGGATAGGTAAATGTTTTCAGCTTCAAATGCACCATAATAGATTCCTCCTGGATGTAAGGGATTTTCTTTAGACCACTCCAAAGGTGTTTTTTAGTTGAAATATTTTACCCTCATTATTTACAATGAACTGTGGCAGGATTCCTTTTTCTAGTATGAATGTGTATATTTTTCCTGTTATTATCACTATCCCCAGAATTATTTGCATTTTTTTTTCAAAACAGCCTCTTCAGTTAATTTGATTTTTTATATCCGAAATTGGTTTTTGGCAAGAGAATCAATTTTGTAATGGAAGGTCAACCTTTAGCCCATAAAGTCAGCTGACGAAACCCCCCACATCATAATTGGTTCCAACAGTTAAAATTCAAATACGTTTTTTTTTCAAATATTTAGTCTCTTTTTCTGTCTCCCAGCTTGGATGGTTTAAAAATGGTGGCCGAATGAAAGGTGTAAATATCATTTCTGTGTTTCTGTAAATACAATTCCATTATTGATGTTTTTCTTGTCTCCTGTAAAAAAAAAATCTTCAAATTGCCTTTCTCCTTTGCCTTTTGCCTCTTGAGGTTCTTCTGTAATTCATGTTCGAGAGGACCTCTGAAGTATTCATAGGAAGCCTCCTCTGGAAATCACAATTCAGAGGACATAAGAAGTATTCATAGGAAGTAGGTAGAAATAGACATGTCCAGGTTTAATTCTATAGATTAAGAACTGGACTTGTTTATGTTAGAATATTAATGGTGCTGGTTTTTAATATTTGTAGCTCATCCTCGTTTTCATATTGCCTTAAATGCTTTTTAGTTAATCTTCGCTAACATTTTGGTTACTTGCATTTTTTCTTTCTTTCTTCATGTTTTTTTCTAGGCAACGATCAGTTCAGTGTTAGGGATAGGTAAATGTTTTCAGCTTCAAATGCACCATAATAGATTCCTCCTGGATGTAAGGGATGTTCTTTAGACCACTCCAAAAGTGTTTTGAAGTTGAAATATTTTACCCTCTCTATTTACAATGAACTGTGGCAGGATTCCTTTTTTTAGTATGAATGTGTATATTTTTCCTGTTTTTCTCACAATCCCCAGAATTATTTGCATTTTTTTTCTCAAAACGATCCCTTCAATTGATTTGATTTTTTATATCCAAAATTGGTGTTTGGCAAGAGAATCAATTTTGTAATGGAAGGTCAACCTTTAGCCCATAAAGTCCAGTGACGAAACCCCCCGCATCATAATTGGTTCCAACAGTTAAAATTCAACTACGTTTTTTTTTCAAATATTTAGTCTCTTTTTCTGTCTCCCAGCTTGGATGGTTTAAAAATGGTGGCCGAATGAAAGGTGTAAATATCATTTCTGTGTTTCTGTAAATACAATTCCGTTATTGATGTTTTTCTTGTCTCCTGTAAAAAAAAATTCTTCAAATTGCCTTTCTCCTTTGCCTTTTGCCTCTTGAGGTTCTTCTGTAATTCATGTTCGAGAGGACCTCTGAAGTATTCATAGGAAGCTTCCTCTGGAAATCACAATTCAGAGGACATAAGAAGTATTCATAGGAAGTAGGTAGAAATAGACATGTCCAGGTTTAATTCTATAGATTAAGAACTGGACTTGTTTATGTTAGAATATTAATGGTGCTGGTTTTTAATATTTGTAGCTCATCCTCGTTTTCATATTGCCTTAAATGCTTTTTAGTTAATCTTCGCTAACATTTTGGTTACTTGCATTTTTTCTTTCTTTCTTCATGTTTTTTTCTAGGCAACGATCAGTTCAGTGTTAGGGATAGGTAAATGTTTTCAGCTTCAAATGCACCATAATAGATTCCTCCTGGATGTAAGGGATGTTCTTTAGACCACTCCAAAAGTGTTTTGAAGTTGAAATATTTTACCCTCTCTATTTACAATGAACTGTGGCAGGATTCCTTTTTTTAGTATGAATGTGTATATTTTTCCTGTTTTTCTCACAATCCCCAGAATTATTTGCATTTTTTTTCTCAAAATGATCCCTTCAATTGATTTGATTTTTTATATCCAAAATTGGTGTTTGGCAAGAGAATCAATTTTGTAATGGAAGGTCAACGTTTAGCCCATAAAGTCCAGTGATGAAACCCCCCGCATCATAATTGGTTCCAACAGTTAAAATTCAACTACGTTTTTTTTTCAAATATTTAGTCTCTTTTTCTGTCTCCCAGCTTGGATGGTTTAAAAATGGTGGCCGAATGAAAGGTGTAAATATCATTTCTGTGTTTCTGTAAATACAATTCCGTTATTGATGTTTTTCTTGTCTCCTGTAAAAAAAAATTCTTCAAATACCCTTTCTCCTTTGCCTTTTGCCTCTTGAGGTTCTTCTGTAATTCATGTTCGAGAGGACCTCTGAAGTATTCATAGGAAGCTTCCTCTGGAAATCACAATTCAGAGGACATAAGAAGTATTCATAGGAAGTAGGTAGAAATAGACATGTCCAGGTTTAATTCTATAGATTAAGAACTGGACTTGTTTATGTTAGAATATTAGGAATGGTGTTGGTTTTTAATATTTTGAGCTGTTCCTAGTTTTCATTTTGCATTAATTGCTTTTTAGTTAATCTTCGCTAACATTTTGGTTACTTGCATTTTTTCTTTCTTTCTTCATGTTTTTTTCTAGGCAACGATCAGTTCAGTGTTAGGGATAGGTAAATGTTTTCAGCTTCAAATGCACCATAATAGATTCCTCCTGGATGTAAGGGATGTTCTTTAGACCACTCCAAAAGTGTTTTGAAGTTGAAATATTTTACCCTCTCTATTTACAATGAACTGTGGCAGGATTCCTTTTTTTAGTATGAATGTGTATATTTTTCCTATTTTTCTCACAATCCCCAGAATTATTTGCATTTTTTTTTCTCAAAACGATCCCTTCAATTGATTTGATTTTTTATATCCAAAATTGGTGTTTGGCAAGAGAATCAATTTTGTAATGGAAGGTCAACCTTTAGCCCATAAAGTCCAGTGACGAAACCCCCCGCATCATAATTGGTTCCAACAGTTAAAATTCAACTACGTTTTTTTTTTCAAATATTTAGTTTCTTTTTCTGTCTCCCAGCTTGGATGGTTTAAAAATGGTGGCCGAATGAAAGGTGTAAATATCATTTCTGTGTTTCTGTAAATACAATTCCGTTATTGATGTTTTTCTTGTCTCCTGTAAAAAAAAATTCTTCAAATTGCCTTTCTCCTTTGCCTTTTGCCTCTTGAGGTTCTTCTGTAATTCATGTTCGAGAGGACCTCTGAAGTATTCATAGGAAGCTTCCTCTGGAAATCACAATTCAGAGGACATAAGAAGTATTCATAGGAAGTAGGTAGAAATAGACATGTCCAGGTTTAATTCTATAGATTAAGAACTGGACTTGTTTATGTTAGAATATTAGGAATGGTGTTGGTTTTTAATATTTTGAGCTGTTCCTAGTTTTTATTTTGCCTTATTTGCTTTTTAGTTAATCTTCGCTAACATTTTGGTTACTTGCATTTTTTCTTTCTTTCTTCATGTTTTTTTCTAGGCAACGATCAGTTCACTGTTAGGGATAGGTAAATGTTTTCAGCTTCAAATGCACCATAATAGATTCCTCCTGGATGTAAGGGATTTTCTTTAGACCACTCCAAAGGTGTTTTTTAGTTGAAATATTTTACCCTCACTATTTACAATGAACTGTGGCAGGATTCCTTTTTCTAGTATGAATGTGTATATTTTTCCTGTTATTATCACTATCCCCAGAATTATTTGCATTTTTTTTTCAAAACAGCCTCTTCAGTTAATTTGATTTTTTATATCCGAAATTGGTGTTTGGCAAGAGAATCAATTTTGTAATGGAAGGTCAACCTTTAGCCCATAAAGTCAGCTGACGAAACCCCCCGCATCATAATTGGTTCCAACAGTTAAAATTCAACTACGTTTTTTCCCCCCAAATATTTAGTCTCTTTTTCTGTCTCCCAGCTTGGTTTAAAAATGGTGGCCGAATGAAAGGTGTAAATATCATTTCTGTGTTTCTGTAAATACAATTCCGTTATTGATGTTTTTCTTGTCTCCTGTAAAAAAAAAATCTTCAAATTGCCTTTCTCCTTTGCCTTTTGCCTCTTGAGGTTCTTCTGTAATTCATGTTCGAGAGGACCTCTGAAGTATTCATAGGAAGCTTCCTCTGGAAATCACAATTCAGAGGACATAAGAAGTATTCATAGGAAGTAGGTAGAAATAGACATGTCCAGGTTTAATTCTATAGATTAAGAACTGGACTTGTTTATGTTAGAATATTAATGGTGCTGGTTTTTAATATTTGTAGCTCATCCTCGTTTTCATATTGCCTTAAATGCTTTTTAGTTAATCTTCGCTAACATTTTGGTTACTTGCATTTTTTCTTTCTTTCTTCATGTTTTTTTCTAGGCAACGATCAGTTCAGTGTTAGGGATAGGTAAATGTTTTCAGCTTCAAATGCACCATAATAGATTCCTCCTGGATGTAAGGGATGTTCTTTAGACCACTCCAAAAGTGTTTTGAAGTTGAAATATTTTACCCTCTCTATTTACAATGAACTGTGGCAGGATTCCTTTTTTTAGTATGAATGTGTATATTTTTCCTGTTTTTCTCACAATCCCCAGAATTATTTGCATTTTTTTTCTCAAAACGATCCCTTCAATTGATTTGATTTTTTATATCCAAAATTGGTGTTTGGCAAGGGAATCAATTTTGTAATGGAAGGTCAACGTTTAGCCCATAAAGTCCAGTGACGAAACCCCCCGCATCATAATTGGTTCCAACAGTTAAAATTCAACTACGTTTTTTTTTCAAATATTTATTCTCTTTTTCTGTCTCCCAGCTTGGATGGTTTAAAAATGGTGGCCGAATGAAAGGTGTAAATATCATTTACAATACAATTCCGTTATTGATGTTTTTCTTGTCTCCTGTAAAAAAAAATTCTTCAAATTGCCTTTCTCCTTTGCCTTTTGCCTCTTGAGGTTCTTCTGTAATTCATGTTCGAGAGGACCTCTGAAGTATTCATAGGAAGCTTCCTCTGGAAATCACAATTCAGAGGACATAAGAAGTATTCATAGGAAGTAGGTAGAAATAGACATGTCCAGGTTTAATTCTATAGATTAAGAACTGGACTTGTTTATGTTAGAATATTAATGGTGCTGGTTTTTAATATTTGTAGCTCATCCTCGTTTTCATATTGCCTTAAATGCTTTTTAGTTAATCTTCGCTAACATTTTGGTTACTTGCATTTTTTCTTTCTTTCTTCATGTTTTTTTCTAGGCAACGATCAGTTCAGTGTTAGGGATAGGTAAATGTTTTCAGCTTCAAATGCACCATAATAGATTCCTCCTGGATGTAAGGGATGTTCTTTAGACCACTCCAAAAGTGTTTTGAAGTTGAAATATTTTACCCTCTCTATTTACAATGAACTGTGGCAGGATTCCTTTTTTTAGTATGAATGTGTATATTTTTCCTGTTTTTCTCACAATCCCCAGAATTATTTGCATTTTTTTTCTCAAAACGATCCCTTCAATTGATTTGATTTTTTATATCCAAAATTGGTGTTTGGCAAGAGAATCAATTTTGTAATGGAAGGTCAACCTTTAGCCCATAAAGTCCAGTGACGAAACCCCCCGCATCATAATTGGTTCCAACAGTTAAAATTCAACTACGTTTTTTTTTCAAATATTTAGTCTCTTTTTCTGTCTCCCAGCTTGGATGGTTTAAAAATGGTGGCCGAATGAAAGGTGTAAATATCATTTCTGTGTTTCTGTAAATACAATTCCGTTATTGATGTTTTTCTTGTCTCCTGTAAAAAAAAATTCTTCAAATTGCCTTTCTCCTTTGCCTTTTGCCTCTTGAGGTTCTTCTGTAATTCATGTTCGAGAGGACCTCTGAAGTATTCATAGGAAGCTTCCTCTGAAATCACAATTCAGAGGACAAGAAGTATTCATAGGAAGTAGGTAGAAATAGACATGTCCAGGTTTAATTCTATAGATTAAGAACTGGACTTGTTTATGTTAGAATATTAATGGTGCTGGTTTTTAATATTTGTAGCTCATCCTCGTTTTCATATTGCCTTAAATGCTTTTTAGTTAATCTTCGCTAACATTTTGGTTACTTGCATTTTTTCTTTCTTTCTTCATGTTTTTTTCTAGGCAACGATCAGTTCAGTGTTAGGATAGGTAAATGTTTTCAGCTTCAAATGCACCATAATAGATTCCTCCTGGATGTAAGGGATGTTCTTTAGACCGCTCCAAAAGTGTTTTGAAGTTGAAATATTTTACCCTCTCTATTTACAATGAACTGTGGCAGGATTCCTTTTTTTAGTATGAATGTATATTTTTCCTGTTTTCTCACAATCCCCAGAATTATTTGCATTTTTCTCAAACGATCCCTTCAATTGATTTGATTTTTTATATCCAAAATTGGTGTTTGGCAAGAGAATCAATTTTGTAATGGAAGGTCAACCTTTAGCCCATAAAGTCCAGTGACGAAACCCCCCGCATCATAATTGGTTCCAACAGTTAAAATTCAACTCGTTTTTTTCAAATATTTATTCTCTTTTCTGTCTCCCAGCTTGGATGGTTTAAAATGGTGGCGAATGAAAGGTGTAAATATCATTTCTGTGTTTCTGTAAATACAATTCCGTTATTGATGTTTTTCTTGTCTCCTGTAAAAAAAAATTCTTCAAATTGCCTTTCTCCTTTGCCTTTTGCCTCTTGAGGTTCTTCTGTAATTCATGTTCGAGAGGACCTCTGAAGTATTCATAGGAAGCTTCCTCTGGAAATCACAATTCAGAGGACATAAGAAGTATTCATAGGAAGTAGGTAGAAATAGACATGTCCAGGTTTAATTCTATAGATTAAGAACTGGACTTGTTTATGTTAGAATATTAATGGTGCTGGTTTTTAATATTTGTAGCTCATCCTCGTTTTCATATTGCCTTAAATGCTTTTTAGTTAATCTTCGCTAACATTTTGGTTACTTGCATTTTTTCTTTCTTTCTTCATGTTTTTTTCTAGGCAACGATCAGTTCAGTGTTAGGGATAGGTAAATGTTTTCAGCTTCAAATGCACCATAATAGATTCCCCCTGGATGTAAGGGATTTTCTTTAGAACAATCCAAAAGTGTTTTGAAGTTGAAATATTTTATCCTCTCTATTTACAATGAACTGTGGCAGGATTCCTTTTTTTAGTATGAATGTGTATATTTTTCCTGTTTTTCTCACAATCCCCAGAATTATTTGCATTTTTTTTCTCAAAACGATCCCTTCAATTGATTTGATTTTTTATATCCGAAATTGGTGTTTGGCAAGAGAATCAATTTTGTAATGGAAGGTCAACCTTTAGCCCATAAAGTCAGCTGACGAAACCCCCCGCATCATAATTGGTTCCAACAGTTAAAATTCAACTACGTTTTTTTTTCAAATATTTAGTCTCTTTTTCTGTCTCCCAGCTTGGATGGTTTAAAAATGGTGGCCGAATGAAAGGTGTAAATATCATTTCTGTGTTTCTGTAAATACAATTCCGTTATTGATGTTTTTCTTGTCTCCTGTAAAAAAAAATTCTTCAAATTGCCTTTCTCCTTTGCCTTTTGCCTCTTGAGGTTCTTCTGTAATTCATGTTCGAGAGGACCTCTGAAGTATTCATAGGAAGCTTCCTCTGGAAATCACAATTCAGAGGACATAAGAAGTATTCATAGGAAGTAGGTAGAAATAGACATGTCCAGGTTTAATTCTATAGATTAAGAACTGGACTTGTTTATGTTAGAATATTAGGAATGGTGTTGGTTTTTAATATTTTGAGCTGTTCCTAGTTTTCATTTTGCGTTAATTGCTTTTTAGTTAATCTTCGCTAACATTTTGGTTACTTGCATTTTTTCTTTCTTTCTTCATGTTTTTTTCTAGGCAACGATCAGTTCACTGTTAGGGATAGGTAAATGTTTTCAGCTTCAAAAGCACCATAATAGATTCCTCCTGATGTAAGGGATTTTCTTTAGACCACTCCAAAGGTGTTTTTTAGTTGAAATATTTTATCCTCTCTATTTACAATGAACTGTGGCAGGATTCCTTTTTTTAGTATGAATGTGTATATTTTTCCTGTTTTTCTCACAATCCCCAGAATTATTTGCATTTTTTTTCTCAAAACGATCCCTTCAATTGATTTGATTTTTTATATCCAAAATTGGTGTTTGGCAAGAGAATCAATTTTGTAATGGAAGGTCAACCTTTAGCCCATAAAGTCAGCTGACGAAACCCCCCGCATCATAATTGGTTCCAACAGTTAAAATTCAACTACGTTTTTTTTTCAAATATTTAGTCTCTTTTTCTGTCTCCCAGCTTGGATGGTTTAAAAATGGTGGCCGAATGAAAGGTGTAAATATCATTTCTGTGTTTCTGTAAATACAATTCCGTTATTGATGTTTTTCTTGTCTCCTGTAAAAAAAAATTCTTCAAATTGCCTTTCTCCTTTGCCTTTTGCCTCTTGAGGTTCTTCTGTAATTCATGTTCGAGAGGACCTCTGAAGTATTCATAGGAAGCTTCCTCTGGAAATCACAATTCAGAGGACATAAGAAGTATTCATAGGAAGCTTCCTCTGAAATCACAATTCAGAGGACGTAAGAAGTTTTCATAGGAAGCTTCCTCTGGAAATCACAATTCAGAGGACGTAAGAAGTATTCATAGGAAGTAGGTAGAAATAGACATGTCCAGGTTTAATTCTATAGATTAAGAACTGGACTTGTTTATGTTAGAATATTAATGGTGCTGGTTTTTAATATTTTGAGCTGTTCCTAGTTTTCATTTTGCGTTAATTGCTTTTTAGTTAATCTTCGCTAACATTTTGGTTACTTGCATTTTTTCTTTCTTTCTTCATGTTTTTTTCTAGGCAACGATCAGTTCACTGTTAGGGATAGGTAAATGTTTTCAGCTTCAAAAGCACCATAATAGATTCCTCCTGGATGTAAGGGATTTTCTTTAGACCACTCCAAAGGTGTTTTTTAGTTGAAATATTTTATCCTCTCTATTTACAATGAACTGTGGCAGTACTTTTTTTAGTATGAATGTGTATATTTTTCCTGTTTTTCTCACAATCCCCAGAATTATTTGCATTTTTTTTCTCAAAACGATCCCTTCAATTGATTTGATTTTTTATATCCGAAATTGGTGTTTGGCAAGAGAATCAATTTTGTAATGGAAGGTCAACCTTTAGCCCATAAAGTCAGCTGACGAAGCCACCAGCATCATAATTGGTTCCAACAGTTCAAATTCAACTACGGTTTTTTAAAAAAATATTTAGTCTCTTTTTCTGTCTCCCAGCTTGGATGGTTTAAAAATGGTGGCTGAATGAAAGGTGTAAAGATCATTTCTATGTTTCTGTAAATACAATTCCGTTATTGATGTTTTTCTTTTCTTCTGTAAAAAAAAAAATTCTTCAAATTGCCTTTCTCCTTTGCCTTTTGCCTCTTGAGGTTCTTCTGTAATTCATGTTCGAGAGGACCTCTGAAGTATTCATAGGAAGCTTCCTCTGGAAATCACAATTCAGAGGACATAAGAAGTATTCATAGGAAGTAGGTAGAAATAGACATGTCCAGGTTTAATTCTATAGATTAAGAACTGGACTTGTTTATGTTAGAATATTAGGAATGGTGTTGGTTTTTAATATTTTGAGCTGTTCCTAGTTTTCATTTTGCGTTAATTGCTTTTTAGTTAATCTTCGCTAACATTTTGGTTACTTGTATTTTTTTTTCTTCATGTTTTTTTCTAGGCAATGATCAATTCAGTGTTAGGGATAGGTAAATGTTTTGAGCTTCAAATGCACCATAATATATTTTTCCTGGATGTAAGGGATGTTCTTTAGACCACTCCAAAGGTGTTTTTTAGTTGAAATATTTTACCCTCACTATTTACAATGAACTGTGGCAGGATTCCTTTTTCTAGTATGAATGTGTATATTTTTCCTGTTATTCTCACTATCCCCAGAATTATTTGCATTTTTTTTTCCAAAACGGCCTCTTCAGTTAATTTGATTTTTTATATCCAAAATTGGTGTTTGGCAAGAGAATCAATTTTGTAATGGAAGGTCAACCTTTAGCCCATAAAGTCAGCTGACGAAACCCCCAGCATCATAATTGGTTCCAACAGTTCAAATTCAACTACGGTTTTTTTTTAAAATATTTAGTCTCTTTTTCTGTCTCCCAGCTTGGATGGTTTAAAAATGGTGGCTGAATGAAAGGTGTAAAGATCATTTCTATGTTTCTGTAAATACAATTCCGTTATTGATGTTTTTCTTTTCTTCTGTAAAAAAAAAAAATTCTTCAAATTGCCTTTCTCCTTTGCCTTTTGCCTCTTGAGGTTCTTCTGTAATTCATGTTCGTTTAGACCACTTCAAAGGTGTTTTGAAATTGAAATATTTTACCCTCACTATTTACAATGAACTTGGTAGAAATTCTTTTTGTAGTATGAATGTGTATATTTTTCTTGTTTTTCTCATAGTCCTCAGAATTAGTTGCATTTTGTTCTCAAAACAGCCCCTTTTTAAAATCAAAGCTTAAGAAAATCTCAACATAAGGGCAAAATGAATTTCCAAAATGTTGTTTTATATCTGCATTATAAATTATATAAATATCTGCATTTATATAAATATCTGTATTTATATCTTCATTTATATCTGGAAATATGCCTGCAATTTTTTTCCATATTCAAGGGATCTGCATGTAGGACTTCCAACAATGCCTTATTTTATTGACACATATTCCATCTAAAATGGAAACATATACTTTTCTTCCTATTCACTCATGGACTTTCAGCATTTTTATCCTTTTTTACTATTATTTTACTTCCCCCCCCCCCATTTTTTCCTTCAAAGAAGTTCATGTTATTTGCTTTATTAAATCGGAAACTGATATTTTTCATAATATTCAAAGTTATATATGAAGAGAACTCTCTATCCCTAAAGTCATCTGACAAAACCTTCAACATCATTCTTTGTTGTAGTTATCTAATTTTAAATACAGATTTTTGTAAAATTTGCAATAGTCCAAATTTTAAAAACACAGAAATATATTCCTCTCGTTTTTACTGGCTGTAATTGGTGTTTTTCTGACCATTTTAAAAAGTATTTTGAACTTGAAATGTTTTACATATTTTCATTTATAATATTTTTTTGGTATCTTATACTTATGTACTATATTATATTTTATTATACTCTGTGTAGACTGAATTGTGAGATAATTTCTTATTGCAGTATTTATATGTTGAATCTTCCTGTTTTTGTGTTGATGCTCAGAATTCTTTGCTGAAACAATCCTATAAGTTTGTATATTATACTTCTTGTTGATAAGTTAAGATATGTCTTGCATATCATTTCCTGGCTAAATTATTTTGCAAGGCATACTATATATTATTATACATTTTGAAGTAAGTTGGCATGCTGAAAAATTATTAAAGTATTGATTTTACTATTACACACACTTCTGTCTCTCTTTTTTATCTTGGAATATTATTTTTCCCCCCATACCAATTGTCTTAATGTGCAGTATGTCTTAATGATACCTCACATATGAGGATTAATTTGAAGAAACCATGAACCAAATATATATTATAAATGTGACGTGGAGAATTTCTGGCAACTAGAATTAATCAAAGAATACAAACACTTTGCTCTATCTTTCATTCTTTTACTGTTAGACTAGTCATAAGAAAAGTAAGAAGAAACAATTGATTGCCAAAATTTCATAAAGTCTCAGTGACTCCTTTGCGGAAATAAATATGCAACTATTAATTTTATGGTCATATGATATTAAATAAGAATGGTATTGATGCTTCCAGATGTTACAAATATCCTGCAATTTCTTAGTGATTTTTTTGTGCTAGCTTTTAGTAATATTCATGTTATGTACCACAAATAATTTTTCCCAAGTATCTAATGTAAATTACCATTGAATTATGTGGCTTATCTATGGAGAAAGTAAACTAAGGCCTTTTATATAATCTTATATGTACCCTAAAGATTCTTAATTATTCAAAAACAATTTACTGAAAAATAATAGCTTCTGACAAAAAGGACAACAGGAATCCAGTTTTTTAAGCTTTTGTCAAGAAACCGTCTCAATCCATATACCCATTTCCTTAATATCACTCTTCTTCTCACTGCAACATTTTGCCTACAAACGTTTTTTGCAGATCCTCATTCATGAAGTTTTTGGTGTTCATTTATAATAAATACATTGCTTTATTTGTCATTATTCTGAGCACTTTATAGAATAGCTTTTGTGAAGGTCAAAGGGCTGTTATGGGAAGCTCTGGCATTTAGCATGAAAAATTCTAACAATATCTTTCAGACATGGGCACATTTTTCCGATCAACCTATTCTTTAAAATAGTCCTTGCCATTAGAGTTTGAATTATTTGACAAACTGGATATTTTATAATATTTTATAGCTATCCTGTTCTTGTCTTAAGAATAGGAGATTGTTGTGTTTATGTCCTAAAATTTATCTTGTAGATTGGCATCAAATACAAAGTGTCTAAAACAGCTTAAAAGTACTTTTTAATCTCTACCTCCTCTCTACAAAGTCACCTGGCTCCCTCCTCACATCATTACATGTAAGGAACTTCCTTTCTTCCTTTCTTCTAACTTTTGTGAAAACACATTTATCTAATGAGAAGATGTCTTTCACCTGTACACCTTATCTCACTTTCCAGGCTTCTTCAAGGCTTACGAACAGTGATAAGTAGGTAAGCCAACAAATCATAAAACAAAATGAGACATTATTTCTGGATCTTAATAAAAGCATAAGTGCTCAAATTAAATATTCTATATAAATATTTTAATTTTGTAGGGCCACTTCTGTCTTTGGGTATCTCTGTTCTTCTCTGCCAATGACTAGTAAATTGCCCATTTCATCATGAAGCAACTCTGGGTTGGTGTCACATTTTTCTTTCTACTATCTTAGAAAAAATATCAAAAACAAGTAAACAATAAAATTTATAAATATACAAACTATTAACTATAAAAGCAGGGGAGGAAATAGGATGAGCAGAGGGGAGATGGAATCTATTATCAACCACTTCGAGGGTGACGGTCCTCCATTGGAGCCCCAGGCCAACTGGCAGAGTCAAGACTTCAGGATCTGGCAGAAGGTCAAGAGGGTGGGAGCTGATCTGGGGGGCAAGATGTTCCAAAGGGCAGTAGCCATGGCAGGGAAGGGTCTTCTGGACCTGCCTGACAGAATTTCCTCACTGACAGGCCTGCACCATTCATCTCTGCTGGCACAAGTGGGATGGGTCAATCCTACCGGGATGCAATGATTCTTCAAGTAACCTGTATCCATGCTATGAAGGACTTAAAAAGTGATAACCAACATCTTGGTTTGCACCCAGAAGCAAACTGGCAGCCAGTGGCAAAACATATGTTACATGGGCCACTAGTGACTCCAAAAGCTGCCCACACCACTGCACTCTTCAACAGCTGTAGCTTCCAAATGGTATTCAATGGTATCCCCATGTAGAGAATGTGCAATAGTCCAAATGCAAAATGACTAGTGCTTGAATGACTGAGTGCAGGGACTCCTGATCCAGGAAAACTGCAATTGTGCACAACCCAAAATTGTCCAAAGGCTTTCCTAGCTGCAACTGCTACCTGCTCTTAGAGGAGGGATTACAAGTCCAGGAGAACCACCAAGTTGCAAACCAGATTTGTCTGGCGTAGTGGCATCCCATCCACAACTAACAATATCAAAGTCTTGGATCTTGAACCTCAATGCATCTAAAGCCATTGAGTATTCCCAGGGTTCAGCCAAAGCCTATTATCCCCCATCCAGGCTCCCATAACCTCAGGAAGCAATACCATCACTTGAGTCACCAGGGTTGGAAACATAGAGTTGAGTATCATCAGCATACTGATGATGTCACAACCCATGGTGATTGATGATCTCACCTAGTGGCTTCATGTAGATGTTAAAAAAGGAGTGTAGAGAGTATGGAGCCCTGGAGCATGCCCTAAAAAAGAAGCCAATCTATCACTCCCTATTAACACCAGCTGGGACTGGCCTTGGAGAAAGGTGTCAAACCAGCACAAAACTGTGCCCCCAGCCTCATGTCAAACCAAAAAGGATGGCATGGTTGATAGTATCAAAGCCCTCTGAGAAATCAAGGAAAGTGAGGATGATTGCACTAGTCCCATAATGGCGAACCTATGGCACACGTGCCACAGGTGGCACATAGAGCCATATCTGTGGGCACGCGAGCGTTGCCCTAACTCAGCTCCCTAGTGCATGCACGTGTCAGCCAGCTGATTTTTGGGCCTTCTGGGCCCACTGGAAGTCAGGAAACAAGTTGTTTCTGGCCTCCAGAGGGCCTCAGGGGGTGGGGCAGGCTGTTTTTGCCCTCCCAAGGCTCCAAGAAAGCCTTGAGTCTGGGGGAGGGCGAAAAACAGGTCTACTGGGCCCACCGGTAACCTTTTTGCTGTTGCGTGCCAAAAGCAGGGGGAGTGCAAGAGGGTCACATGGGGGGGAGGGGGCATGGAGGGTCATTGAATTATGGGTGTCGGCACACACCCACGTGACCACCACCCCCGCGTGACCATCACTTTTGGCACACAATGGCAAAAAGGTTAGCCATCATTGCACTACTCCTATCCTGGTCTCGACAGAGATCATCAACAAGTGTGATCAATTCTGTCTCTGTGACATAAACAGATCTGAATCCTGACTGAAAGGAGACCGGATAATCTGTTTCCACAGGACCTTCTGAAGCTGCCAGGCAACTACCTAAAAAGGGAAGATGGGAAACAGAATGAAAGTTGTCCAGGCAGGTGGGATCAAGTTATGGCTTTTTAAGGAAGGTGTGAACCAGGACATCCTTAAAATGGGTGAAATGCTCCCGGATCGGACAGGATCGTGCAATCTGGTAGCGATGGCGGCTGCTGGTTCGGAAGACCAGTAGCAAAAATCCCTGGCCCCGCCCCCCCGCCTCTGCTGAGCCGCACCATCTGCAGAGGTTTGTTGTTGTTTTTTTTACTTTTTTATCATAAAAAAGTTTTATTTTTACAATCATGTCAAACAACTCATTCAATGTACAGTTATATACAATTAGTCGGGCTTGCCCAGTCACCACCCCCCTTTTTAACATTCTTCCCTCTTCTACCTTCTTTTACTTTCCAGACCTTCCTCTCCTCTTATCTACATCCTCTCCTCCCTCCACCCTACACCTTCCTTCTCCCTCTTCTACCCCTCTTCCTTCCTCTTCTCCTCTTTCCTACCTCCTACTCTCTCTTTTCTCCCTCCCCACCGTTCTAAAATGGTAACTGGGCAGATCCGACCCTACATTAATTATATTTATACATCTTCAATAATCCGTGTACATTAACCATCACTCCATCTCTAGCCTCAACCCCCCAATTCCCCTCCCCCTTATCCTCCACCCCCCACCCCGACTTTCCAGAACAAAATGCAGGGTATCAAAACTAACAATCATAATCTAAAATAATTCCTAAATTATAATCTCTAGTCTCTCCACACTTAATCACACTCTCAATTCCCCTCTCCTTCAGAAATATATCTAATACAAAATATTTCCTAAATTTACTCATATGCTATTTGATATTTTTTTATCTGATACTTATTTTGAATATAATCAATCCACATTTTCCATTCTAAAATATATTTTTCTTGTGTATAGTCTTTCAAGTAAGCAGAGATTTTTGCCATTTCTGCCAGATTTGATACTTTAAGTGTCCATTCTTCAATTGTAGGTAATTCTTCTTTCTTCCAATATTGAGCAATCAAAAGTCTTGCGGCTTTTATTAAGTTCAAAATCAATTTAGTCTCTATAGCTGTACAATCCATAATTATTCCTAGTAGAAAGAACTGCGGGTAAACTTAATCTTCTTTTTCAAAATATTCTGCATGATCCACCATACTTTAATCCAAAATGCTTTAACTTTTTTACAAGTCCACCATATATGGTAATAAGTGGCATCTTCACAATCGCATCTCCAACATTTAGCCTGTACATTAGGATACATACATGACAATTTTTTGGGGTCTAAATGCCATCTATAAAACATCTTATAAAAATTTTCTCTCATATTTTGCGCTTGTGTAAATTTAACATTCTTCACCCAAATTCTTTCCCAAGTTTCCAACATTATTGGTTGCTGAAAATTTTGTGCCCACTTAATCATACAATCCTTAATCAATTCAGTCTCTGAGTCTATTTCTACTAATACAATCTCTTAATATGCTGTTGGCCTTGATCTCTCATTTGTTTTAACAAATTATCCTCAATTTGCTTAACACCTATTTTTTGATCTAATTTCCATCTACCTTGTAATTGTCCATATTGGAACCATGTATAATTTTTCCCTTCTTCCCCCATCTTTTCTCTAGATTTTAATTGTAATTCCCCCTTTTCCATACAAAGAAGTTCTTTATAGGTAACTACCTCCATCTTTTGATATATATTTATATTTTCTATCCGCTGAGCCGCACCATCTGCAGAGGTTTGTTGCTGTTTTTTTTACTTTTAAAAGCCAGTTTTGCTTCAGCAGAAACAGGCCTTTAAAAGTAAAAAACAGCCGAACCTTACTTGTACTATTGTAGAAAACATGTTTTCTACAAGTAAGAGTAGAGATTCTAAGGCACTTACCTGATTACTGATGAGCGCATGGCCACAGCCCGAAAGCAGTTTCAATTTCAGCCCAGACAGAATCAATCGCTCAGCTAATCTATTTCCTCGGTGATCAACTGGCTGGCTTTGCTGACTGAGGAACTCTGGAATTTGAAGTCCACAATAAAATAAAATAAAATAAAATAAAATAAAATGCAGCTTTCTGAGATTTGGTGTGTTTCTGTAGTGTTTCATTCTAACAAACAAACACACCAAATCTCAGAAAGCTGTATGTGGCATATTTTGTGTGTGTGTGTTAGTTGTGTGTGTGTAAAGTGTGAAAGTTGTTTTTTGAGCTTTTTGTGGCTATGTGAAGTGTGAAGTGCAGCTGCTTTTACATTGTGTGTGAGTTAGTTGTGTTGTGTTGTGTTGTGTGTGTGTAAAGTGTGAATGTTGGTTTTTGAGCTTTTTGTGGCTATGTGAAGTGTGAAGTGCAGCTGCTTTTACATTGCGTGTGAGTCAGTTGTGTTCTGTTGTATGTGTGTAAAGTGTGAAAGTTGGTTTTTAGTACGTCTTATTGGTTTTTTATACTTTATTATTTTTATTATTTATTGTTATTGGCCACGCCCACCAAGCCATCTGACCACCAAGCCATGCCCACCAATTAAGCCATGCCCACAGAACCGGTAGGGAAAATTTTTAGATTTCACCCCTGCCTTAAAAGGTTTCAGAAATGTCTCTTCCTGTAATGATAAATTAATTACTCATGAATGAAGGCAAATATATGTGTCCCAGGATATTGTTGCAAAATCCAATCTGGGTCATTAACTAGGACCAGAGGTTTAATCTTCCAACTTTTCAGACTAATACTAGAACTCGACCTCAGGGAACTTCTCTCTCACCAGAATATGTAACATTTATATTCCTTATCTTCTGTAACCATGTGAGTAGCTGGTGATTGGTGATCACTATGAATTCCCAACCCCAGAAGTACACACGCAGATCATTGTCACCCATTTCAATGTATACACCTCTTTCTTGATAGTATTATAGTTCTGTTCTTGTTGGAGGAGTTTCTTTGATAATAAACTGGGGGGTGGAGGTCTTATCCCTTCATTGTTTTGCATCAACACTGCATCTGAATCAAAAGAGGCATTTATTTGTACAACAAATGATTGCATAAAATCCAGTCATTTTAGCACCAGTTTTCCACACGGAGCATCTTTTAACCTTTCAATTGTCTCCTGGCATTGTTGTGTCCGCCTTATATTGGAAGTTTTCCTGGTTATCTCTGTTAGGGATTGAGCAATGGCAGAAAAATAGAAGATAAACCTTTTGTAATATCCTGCCAACCCCAGGTAAATCATACTACATCTTTGTTTTGCAAGTTTCTACTTGTTTCAGGGTTTTCATCTCACCCAGTTCAGATTTAATTTACCCCTTTTCTACCACAAACCTCAGATATTGGGATTCTTAGAAGCCCAGGTGCCACTTTTTTGGTTCAGGTTAAGCCAGCTTCCCTTAGACATTCCAATGGTTTCCTCATGGTGCACATGATCCTCCCAGGTCTTACTGTAGACAAGGATATTATCTAAATAAGATGCACAACCCATCCAGAAGCTCTTCCATCCTGGCACCAGGTAGCTAACAAATTTCACCACTCTGCCAGAAGTCTACACAAAACCTTATGTCACCTCTCAGCTTTGGCACCAAGAGAAAGAGTGAACAGATGATTCTATGATGACTCATCTATTATGAGTCATCACTGACAGATGATTGTATTATGTTCATCTGGAGCATTTTTTTATCTCCTTTTGTAGCACATATTTCAACCATTCAGGGATCCTGTAGGGCATTGTCAAATAGGTCAGGTTTCCCCCATACCTATCCGATGATCCACCAAGGTAGTTTCACCTTACTGTCCAGTAACCATGCATTTATAATTCTCCAGCATTTTTCCTTAACTCATTCTTTTGGTTGTCTCTTAGATTGAGATTTATATGCATAGTTCCTTGGGGTGATTGCTGTAGTACCTTCCAAGGTGTATCAACTAAGTTTGGATTATTTTCTTCCAATACCAACAGGGCCATCCTAGGGTCAGTTCTACTGTGCTATTTCTGTAGGAGGTTCACTTGGTATATTTGCTTTTTTGCTTTACTGTTCTATTTCATAATTTATTGTATCAGTTCTTCTCTTTATTAAATAGGATCCTGCCACTGTACCTGTAGTTTACTTTCTTACTTGGCAATAGTAATAGGACTTAGTCCCCTACATCAAATTTTTTAGCCTTTAACCCCTGATCATATTGTATTTTTGACTTTCCCTGGCAGTTACTAAATGTTTATGTGTAAAATGTTCTACGACCTGCAACTTATTCTTTTGTGTCAAGATGTATTTAATCAGGTTTTTAGGGCCTTCTTTCCAGTCTACCCTCCTTTAAGTCTAACAAGATTGTCTCCCATATAATAATTCAAAAGGACTAAATCTTCTGGATGCCTATAGAACCTCCCTATATGTGAACAGCAGAAATGGCAGCCAATATTCCAATGCTTTGGGTCCTATCCTGTATTTTAGCATATTCTTTGGTCCGTTCTTAAGTTCATCTGTTCCGTAAAATCATTTGCCTGTGTGTAATAAGAACTAGTATACACCTTTTTATTCCCAGGTCTGCATGTAGCTATTTCAACAGACCTGATTGGATATTTGTGCCCTGATCTGTAAAAATGTCTTGTGGTATTGTAAATAATGACCAGCTCCTCCACTATATATTTACTGGTCATATTTCTTAATGGAACTGCTCCCAGGTACCAGCTGGCATAAACCACCAGAATAAGTTCATTGCCTTTACTGGACCATGGTAACATATGAAAAAAGATATCTTTTCCATAGGGACTTTGTCTTGGTAGCTTTTTTGGCTTTACCAACCATGTTTTGTAATATTGGGTCACTTCTCCACAGATCCTTGGTCAATAGAATATATCCAGGATCCGATCAAATCCTATAAATGGTCCCATCTCTATCCATATATCTGGCCCACACAGTCTCATGAGGTAACTCAATATGGCTTTGTAATATCCCTGAGGAATCACAATTTATTTGACCTGTTCCTTTCTGTAGGGATGAAGACTGATACAGTATAGCAATCCTTCATTTTCTTGGTACCTTGGTAATGTGTCCTTGTTCGTCTCCTTTTTTCGCAGCCAGACAAGAATGTTCTAGCTGAAATCATGGCAAGATTGTGCTAGTCAATGTATGCTCTATGGTCATATTCACTGCTAATTTCACCACATTTATCTTTTCGCTGAATTTAAGTTTATGTAAAAAAGTTCACATTACCACATTTTCAACTAAAAAAGCTTTCTTGTTCATGTGTTTAGTCAAAGCTAGTTTTCCCAATTGTACTGTATGGTTGAGAGAGATAGCAATAGCAATAGCACTTAGACTTATATACTGCTTCACAGTGCTTTACAGTCCACTTTAAGCGATTTACAGAGTCAGTATATTGCCTCCAACAATCTGGGTCCTCATTTTACCGACCTTGGAAGGATGAAAGCCTGAGTCAACCTTGAGACAGTGAGGATCAAACAGCAGGCAGCTGGCAGTCAGCAGAACTCTAACCACTGCACCACCGCGGCTTTTAGATGAATAAAGTAAGGAAAGCTGAGTGCTGAAGAACTGGTGCTTTTGAATTATGGTGATGGAGAAGACTCTTGAAAGTCTCTTTAGAAGATCAAATTAGTTAACCCTAAAGAAAATCAACCTTGACTGTTCTTTGGAAGGTCAGGTACTGAAGCGGAGGCTCAAATTCTCTGACCACCAAATGAAAAGAAAGAACTCATTGGAAAAGAACCTGATGTTGAGAAAGATTGAAGGCAACAGAAGAAGAAGCCAGCAGAGGAAGAAATGGTTAGACAGTGTTACTGACCCAATGAACGTGAATTTGGGCAAGGAGACAGTGGAGGACAGGGGGACCCGGCATGCTATGGTTCAATGGGTCACAAAGAGTTGAATATGACTTAGCAATTGAGCAACAATTTGTTCATGTGATATACATTTAATTATCATTTATCAATTTTAGCATATACAGTACTTTTGGTGAAGAGGTAAGGTTTAAAAAGAAAATACAGTATGAAAAAATATACTTAACAACATCTTTCTGTGCTTTCCCCTATTTTTCTATAATTAATTTTGACATTTACTATGAATTTATTTTCCTCTTTTGTTTAAAACCCCTGAGAAACAAGAGTATATGGAGTTATGATAATAATGTTCAAAATACTGGTCTGTTTTGCTTGGAGATTTTTGCATAAGAAACCACTCTTGATGGTCCTAAAATGTATTACTGAATTGGCAGGATGGTGTCTTGATATAAACAGGACACATGTAGATCACTATGAATTATTCTCTGTGGCTTTTTGCTACAATTATAGTTGGATCTTGGCACCTGAAAAAAGATGACCAAAGAGGAAATAGCAAATAATCAGATTTTCATTATCCTTAGCTGCAAGATTACATATGCTTTGATGTAGGAAAATAATTAGAGCTGTATCTCTAGGGAGAGATTCTGTTTTGAAAGTTCCCAATTACAAGAAAGTTTTCTATTTGTTGCTGTTGCAGTTTCTGATGATGATTTAAAATTCACATTCTGTTCTGTAGATTGGATGGTACAGAATATTCTATGAAGGCTAATTATTCCAATTTTTGTTATCTAGCTTCTTAAAAATTGCTCCTGAAACATGGATCAATAAGCATAAATGTAAACTGCTTTTTATCAAGTAAAACTATCATCTATAAAGATACAATACTGTATTACACTATAATCTATACCTTACCACATCATAGCATTATAACATATTATAATACTATAAAGATCAATGGTTCATAAAAGCACCAAATATATTGTAGAAGTACTATTAATACAGTATTTGAACTTCTTTTAGTATGATTATGCAATCTTTGGCTTCATTTGAGATTTCACTTGAGATTTCTGTAAGAAAGAAATACATTTTAATGTTAACTCTTAAAAATCAGCAAATTTACATGTACAGATTTTTAGAGGAAGGCATACAGTTCAAATTAGTGCACCCATGTTTGTTCAGGGAAAATGTTTGCATGGCTATTCTAAATTAAATAAAATCTATCAATCCAAACATTTAAGACATATTACTTACCTTTATCCTTGAACACAAATTGCTTGGCACTCTTGTTCGGTTTCAAATCTATTCTGGTTGCCTTCACAACCTCCATACCAAAATCGGGAACAAGAATTTGTATCCTTGACATAAAACCAGTTTACTTTATAATTTCGGCAGCTTCCAGTTTTCATTGGTTCTAAACACCTGGTTTCTGAAAATAAAGTATACATATATATTGTTTTGCTGTACTTCTATAGAAGCTGAAATGTCTTGTCTATACAACTTTATTACTACAATAAAGTAATTGTCACTACCTTTATTTTACTGTGAAATGTAAGCAAGAATTACAATTGAGTTATTTTCAGCTTTCATGAGCTTTCTCTGTCTTTATTGGTTCTTCAAGATTATAGTAGTACTAATTGTACATAGTGCCGATTGACTGGCAGATACAATCCTCCTTTGTAATGCTTGGAGCATTACACAACACACAATGTATTTACCTTCCAAGTTTCTAGCCATATTCCAATGAAGTACATTTTAAAATGGTTATAAACAGAAATTCCTTTAGTCAATTGGGCTTTTTCTTAAGAAGACATGTAACTGATAGAATAATCTGCCCAAAGTGACCTTACAGAAGAAATGGGAGACATAGAAATTTAATAAATAAATAAAAATAGAATAAGCCTTTCAAACATGCAGGAGTATGTTATTGTAACCTTATAATAAAGATAGTGTTAAGTACTGGTTTTTGTTTTCTGTCTGGATTACCTTCAAGAGGTTAAATCAAAAATGAGAGATTGCCTCATGCATAGTCTGATCAGCCACCCATTGTGTTTTATTTCTCTCTAGTATTTCAGTTCTTCTCAAATGTTTACTATCCAAATATGATGTACTATATTTATTTAATGTATTTTGTTGCTGCTCGGGTATCTAAACTAAAACAAGATGTGATAGCTAATATGTGCATATTAAGATCAAGATCTGCTTCTGTCTTAAAACTTAGACTATCTGATTCTAAGACACAAAGAGTGGTATACATAGCTGTATGCAGGCAGTCACTGGGTTAAGAATGAGACCCATCCATCTGCCTCATTTTGTTCTTATGAATAGGTTGTCTTACTGCCTATTACTAAAAATGACAAATAGCATTCAAGGAACAAAACATTGAAGCCACACAGTGTTTTTCTCAAACCACTGAAAAACCACTGAAAACTTACTGTTCATTTAAAATGTGCAGTTTCAGCAGTTCATGAAAACATTGTGTAGCTTATGGATAGGCAGTCTGGTCATAAATACAAGTTATCTATAAGCTCTTAACCCAGACTGTCTGTACACACTACTTATCATTTATTCATGATAAACTGTTTCCTGAGCTTTGCTGCCAGATAGAAAACACTGGTTGATGGCATGCCAGGCTGACCATCGAAATCATTAATTGAGTCTCAATAATTGAAAAATGTAATCATAAGCACGGTCTGGGTACTTATACTATAATTTATTCAAAAGGAATAACGTTCGTCCTAAAGTTTACAAGACATGGAAGTGTTCATCATTATAACCAAGTAAAGACTGAAGTTTCAAAGAAGGTTTGCAACAGCTAGGTATAGCTGACCATATGAGTTTACAATGTGAGCTACTGTACAAGGTTTGGCTGGCATATAGAAATATGCCAATGCTAGCTAGTCCTCTGTCTTCTACTAAGTGTTTCCATGAGATTATAATACAATTCATGGACTAGCTGCACTCTAGTACAAGTTCTGACTCATAAGGACCAAGGACAAGTGATGAGTCCTAATGTCACCTGCTGCCATCTTAGGCTCTGGCTCCCTGATTACCTTAACTTTTCATGGAGAGGCAAGAAAGGAAAAAATAGAAGCAAAGCAATTGTGAATTTGTCTTTTTGATTTTTAATACTAGAAATTATGAGATTCTTCTGAGAACAAAGAAAATTGTTCTATTAAGTCTGCATATCAATTTTATCTCTTCTGCTTTAGAATACTTCCATACCTTTCATAACATGTATTACTGTAGGAAGCGGAACCACAGCTGGTGTAGGTTGCACATGTCTAGTTACATTAGACACAACTGTTGAATTCGGATTATGAGTGCTGGATTCCAAATAATCTTGGCTGACTGGCTGAATATGATGTTCAGAAATATATTTAGAAGTGGTTGAGGTAACATTATGATCCCGATCCAAATATGATGCTTCTTTCTCACTGGGTCTCTTTGAAAACTATATTTACAATAAAGAAAAAAATCAGTAACAAAATTTAGCAATGCTTAATTCAAAGATTGTGGATTTGCAGAAAGAATTAATTCTATCATTAAATGTTTGTCCCTCCTGTAAATGTCCTTTTTAGTAATACTTACAGTCTCTGGGTGAAGTGGAGGGGTGTATGATCCAGGAAGATCAATTTTGGCTACCCGACTGCCATGTTCACTGGTTTCAAATCTTGGAGAAAGAGCTGAACTGAGCATTTTGGTGATATAGGAATTTAAATCATTTTCACAAATTTGTTTGAAAATCTTCTCCTCAAGAGCTAAACATATGAAAAAGAAAATTGCATATAGATATGAATTACTTATATGTGATATATTTTTACCCAGATAGATGAGAGAGAGAGAGAGAGAGAGAGAGAGAGAGAGAGAGAGAGAGAGGATATAGATATAAATAGGATTTACTTGAAATTAGATGTGATCTCTCTCTCTCTCTCTCTCTTTCTCTCTCTCTCTCTCGAGTGTGGATCTGCAAGATTCTGTCAGTGTCACCTTACAATAAAGTGGATTTAGCTCATCTAGTCTTGTTTTGTGTCTGGTTTTCCCAGGATGGCCGACAATTAAGGTTCATAAAGATTTCTTGTCATCAGATATTTAATGGTGTGATGCATCAACAGTTTAGCCATGTGAATTTCATACCGTAGTTCAAGTAAAGGCAACTCACTCTTACCTTGCAGAGTCATGAAGTCATCAATCTGGTAGACATGATCACTATCTGGATCAGTAGCAATTAGATCCATTTCTTTTCGAAAATTTTCAAAGTTGGGATCAGTCTTCTGTACCACTCCAATTACAAATATTTCTATTTTGAGCGCATGGGCATCTCTCACCACTTCTTCCAGTTTATGTAGGTCACGTTGATCTGCCTGCCCATCTGTTATTACCACTGCCACTTTTCTAACTCCTTGTCGAGCCATCTGAAATATATCAATGGCTTTTCTGATAGCTGTAGCAGTGTATGTGCCTTCCCCATAGTATTGCATTGCATCAACAGCGTTTTTCAGATTGTCTTTGATAGGAAATTGCTGCAGCGTGGACACCACCTCCACTTTGAGGCTAAAATTGATGATGCCAATGCGGGTTGTGGCTTGGTTGACTGTGATAGCATCTATCATAGTTTTTACAAACCGTTTAATCCTTTCAAAATTTTCAGGCCCAACACTTTCAGAGCTGTCAATCACAAACACAAGCTCCAAAGGATTTTCTCTGCACTTAACACCACAGCCTGAAATAAGTGGTAGATAGAATAAGAAGTTAAGCATGTGAATGGTTTTCCAAGAACTAATAAACTTGAAATATTTATTTATTTATTTATTTATTTATTTTGTCACACAGTATATATAAGTATAATGAAATAATTGTACAATATATAAGCATATATATGAGTATGTAATAACTATATTAATTGGATATAATGAAAGGAAACGGTAGGCACGATTGTGTTCTTATGCACACCCCTTACAGACCTCTTAGGAATGGGGTGAGGTCAATGGTAGACAGTTTTTGGTTGAAGCTTTGGGGATTTTGGGAAGAGACCACAGAGTCAGGTAGTGTATTCCAGGCATGAACAACTCTATTACTGAAGCCATCTTTTCTGCAATCAAAATTGGAGCGGTTAACATTAAGCTTAAATCTATTGTGTGCTTGTGTATTGTTGCAATTGAAACTGAAGTAGTCTTCGACAGGAAGGACATTGTAATAGATGATTCTATGAGTAATACTCTGGTCATGTCGAAGGTGGCGTAGTTCTAAATTTTCTAAACCCAGGATTTCAAGTCTGGTGGCATAAGGAATTTTGTTGTAATCAGAGGAGTAGAGAACTCTTCTTGTAAAATATTTCTGGACACGTTCAATTGTATTGACGTCAGAAATGTGATATGGGTTCCAAACAGTCGAGCTGTATTCAAGAATTCGTCTAGCAAATGTTTTATATGCTCTGGTTAGTAGTGTAGTGTTTTTGAAGAAGCAGCTGCATGAAATAACATGAGGCATTTGTCATATCAGTTGCCCAGAATTGTGTTTAAACTGGGCAGTCAAATCTTATAAACAAACAGATAAAAGGTGCCTATTTCCCCTCCAATGGATAATTGAAAAATAGAAAAAAAGCTTAGTCATGTGGGCATGTATTTTTCAGACTCTATATCAGGGGTATCAAACTCAAGGCCCAGAGGCTGGATCTGGCCCACACAGTGCTTAGATCTGGCCCATGGGGCTGTCCTGGAAACAATGAAGTTTCCATGGTGGAAAGAGGCCAGGTGCCTCTGCCATGGTGGCCATGGTGCCTCTGCCAGTGAAAACAAAGCTTGTAGGGGCCATGTGCAGCCCTCCCAAGCTCCATTTTCGCTGGTAAAGGGTTGCGGGATCCCCTCACAGCCAAAAACGGAGCATCACAAGGGCTGAGGGCAGCCTTCCCAAATTCTGTTTATGCTAGCAGAGGGTTGCAGGAAGCCATCGCAATTGAAAATGGAGCTTGGGAGCCCGTTTTCTCTGGCAGAGCGCTTGGGCCTTCACAGGCATCCCCAACACAAGTGATGTCGATTTGGCGACATCCACCCTGGCCAAGCCACCCCAGCCCCCCAAGGTCAAACACAACAATGATGTGGCCCTAAATGAAATCAAGTTTGACACCCCTGCAGTGAATCAGATTCAGGTTTGATTTCATAAACAGCATTTGGAATAGCACATAGACCTGTATACCGCTTCATGATATATAAACTCAAGATAAACCGCTCCAAACTCGATTGCAGAAAATATGATTTCAGTAACAGAGTGGTCAATGCCTGGAATGCACTACCTGATTCTGTAGTTTCTTCCCCAAACCCCCAAAACTTTAAGCTTAAACTGTCTACTGTTGACCTCACCCCATTCCTAAGATATCTGTAAGGGGCATGCATGTGCACCTGTGTTCCTACCATCCCTGTCCTAACATTCCTTTTTTTACTTACTCTTTTCATATATCCAAATTATATTTATACTTTTATTACAGCAGAATTTCCCAACCTTTCTGGCTTTGCGGGCAGGAGAGGGGATGATTTTGCATTAGAGTGGGCACTTGTGGACGCATAGCTCCATTTGCAATAATAACAGGCACATGTGCCTGCCGCACACGCAAATGGAGCATATGCACACACACTTGCCCATTACTTGTGCGTACTTGCCTACCACTTCCATGGCCCAATTCTGAATGGCTCAAGGTCCAGTAGTGGTCTGTGGCCTGAGGGTTGGGGACCCCTGCTTTATAGCACTCCTTAAGCAGTTTACAGAGTCAACATATTTTCCCCAACAATCTGTGTCTTCATTTTACCAACTTTGGAAGGATGGAAACCTGAGTGAACCTTGAGTCTGCTCCAGGCAGTGAGCAGTTACCCTGCAATACTGCATTCTAACCACTGTGCCACCACAGCTCCTAAAAAGGCAATGTTTTGAAACTGCCCATCTACTATTAGACAGAAGATTGTATAGACAGAAGATTGTATAGCACGCACACTGATGATTAACTAGTGAAAGTTCACAAGTTAGAGAAATTTGTGTTCTCTAGTTCACCAAAGTTCACCACAGAGAAATAATATAGAGTTTCACTTTACAGAGTCACTTTGTATTACAATGGTAATTCCCAAATTTGAAAAAAGTCCTGTAAATTAACATGCACAAATTTTACATTTAATTATAATCTCCAATACTTATTTCTCTGATAATATGCAAGTAGTTATTCTATCAACAATTCCTATAACTGTGCAACTTTTAGACCAAGTAAGGGTATCCATTCTTATTTATAATAACACTACTAGAATTCTTTTCCTCTTGTATAGTACTCTTTAACACACAAATATTCCTTACATGCCCAGAAAAAACAGAGATAATCTGGGATGATAGGACTTAGAAGCTAGAGTGGGCAACCATTTTATGAGAGCACCAAAGTACTACTATATACTCTCGTTTGTCAATATAAAGCCCAACATGAAGTTTGTTCAGACTTTTGTTTTAATTTTTCTTTCACTCAACAAATTTAATTGCAATATATACTGATAAGATTTACTTTAAATTCTTTAAGCAAAAGTGATTTGTACAGTAAAATAATTTCTTTCCTTAAGTAGATCTTACCACATATCTCCATAATGAGTTTGATTATTTCTTCTTTCTGGAAGAGAACAAGACCTTAGTTTGGTCTTTCAGAATTAGAAATTCCACAGGTGTTTTTAAAAAGCAGTTTTTCAGTAAGCATTCATTTTACAGTATGTTTAATTGAATCACTGAGGAGACGGGGATAAAAATATGTTCTCTGACTACCCCAACCAGCAAATGACCCATGTAGTCCCTGAATCAATAAGACTAACATAACTCTCTCTTAGTAAACTTAAAATATAACTTCTCTTCATTCATTGATTTACCAGAAAATATACCCTGCCACCACATGAAAGCTTGTTAAAAAGGGAACAGCTAACTGTGTTATTGTATACTTGGAAACAATCAATATATATATTATCCTAAATATGGCTTTAATTCTACAATTTGATTTATGCAAATAAATTAGAAATACTGGTAAATTCCAATCTAGCACTGTTCAGAATGTGTGTTCTAAGTGAATACCAATAGTGAATGAAATATTATTTGTGTCTGCTGGCATAATACCTGAAAGAGATTATTATTAAGCTGAAATTAAGCTGAAATAGCATAGAGGGCTGATTGTACACTTTCTAGTTTCACACCTATTCAGATGAAATACCTAAATTGGGCTAATTGTGGTTTTTAATATTTAATAATATTTTGATGTCAACAAATGACAGATGTACTTACAGTAAGACCAGGTTCACCTTTTTGTCCTGAAAATCCCTAAAATATAAAACAATGGCACATTATTTCATAGTCTTCTGCAACATATAGTTTGTGTTGTGTAATATAAATAAGGGTTGGCTCCAGAGTAAGTCAGGTATATTACAATCCTTTTGATTTCAATAAGATACTCTTCATATGACTAATCTAGACTCAAGCCAATATGAAATATTTAAGTTTTACCCTTGGTCCTTGAGGGCCAGGCTCTCCAATTTCTCCTTTGTTACCTCTCCTTCCCTGCTCTCCCTTCTCTCCATAGTCACCCTAAACAGACAGAACATTCTTTTAATTACATGAATGAATGACAGGAAGATAAACACAAAGTATCTTAATAATCAATGCAAGTTATTATTTTTGATGAATAATGATATTAGGTTATGCAAATCAAACAAATCAAAAGAACTTTATATAAAAGCAATAGGATAGATATAAATAATTTATCCTAGCATCTTTCTGCACAATCACTGCTACAAAGTACAATTGATATTTAGCTTTTTTCTTTAAACCTGTTAATTATTTATTAGTAAGTAATTTTTGTAGGTTTAGCCACAATACAGCATTTTTTCACTATGCTCCTTGACTTTCATTACTAGTAATGTTTGCACTGTCTCCTTTGCATGATACTGGTATGTAAATTGATCTTTTCCAATCTGATGGCTACTGGGTCATTCTCCAGATTTGCTAGCACAGTTTGGTTGGAACCTTTATTGACTCTTGTGTTGATTGCAATACTTCTGTAGATATTCCATCAACTCCTGTAGCCTTCTACTTAGTAATGACCAATGTGCTGGTCTAACTTCCTTTTTTAATACTGAAGTACATATTGTAAATAAGGAATATAGTTTAATGTAACTTGGACATTGACATCTTTATTGTAAGAATTTTATTTATTTGTTTTTATTCTGCCTTTATTGTTTTTACAAATAACTCAAGATAGTAAACATATCCAACACTCCTTCCTCCTCCTATTTTCCCCACAACAATCACCCTGTGAGGTGGATTGGGCGAAGAGAGAGTAAGCCTAAAGTTACCCAGCTGGCTTTCATGGCTAAGATGAAACTTGAACTCATGGTCTCTTGTTGTTTTTTTGAATCAGGTACCAACTGCCCATTGACATCCTTTACTATATTTTCCTAAGCTTGAAACCTCCTTCTGAATTTAAAGAACTTTGGGAAGACTTTCTTTGTTTTTCTGAGTCTGTTTCCATCTTTAACAGAATGCAAAAAAGAAAACCTAAAAAAATGAATAACCTGGTTCTTCAGGAAAGCTTCTAGAGATGTGATTGTTTAGCCTAAGCTAGAGATAACATTGCCAACAGAAGTTAACAGAAGTGATGCAATGATTCTAATACTATCTTTGGCAATTTATAAGCCATTCAGAGCCCATGGGAATCAGCAACACGTCAGTCCAAGCGAATAAATAAACTGGTCACTGTAAATGATTACATGATTAATGAAAGAATGTTATGATAAAAGCATAATAACTGCCTTATTCCTCTGTTGCAGGAGATGCTTTGATATGTTTTTCAAGAAACACAATAAAATTGCCCATTGTAATCATGGCCCATTGTTTCCAAAATTTAATGTAGGAGACAAAATGCTCATTCATTTTTAGAATTCATCCTGAATAAAAACTGAGGAAGAAATTCTGATATGTATACAGGTAGTCCTCAACTTAGATCCACAATTGAGATGAGAATTTCCATTGCTAAGCAAGGTGGTTGTTAAGTAATTTACACCCATTTTTATGACCTTGTTTGCTATGGTTGTTAAGAAAATTACTTCAGTTGTTAAGTGAATCATGTGGTCTTTAAATTAATCTGGCTTTGCCCATTGACTTTGTTTGCTGGAAGCCAACTGGACAGGTTGTAAATGATGGTCATATGACCCCAGGGTATTGCAATTATTGTAACACATGTCAGATGCCAAACCATCAAATTTTTATCACATGACTGTGGGGATAATGTGCTAGTTGTAAATGTAACAACTGGTTGAGAGTCATATTTTCAATGTTGTAACTTTGAATGGTCACTGAATAAATGGTTGTAAATCAAAGACTACATGTCTATACTTGCCCTTTTAAAACAGAAAACTGTAAGAAAACTTTCCTA
Source organism: Ahaetulla prasina (assembly GCF_028640845.1). NCBI lineage: Eukaryota > Metazoa > Chordata > Lepidosauria > Squamata > Colubridae > Ahaetulla > Ahaetulla prasina. The sequence goes on along the minus strand of NC_080542.1, from coordinate 113,878,054 downwards.
CAAACAATCTGAATTCTGATTCAGAAAACTAATTGAAAAAGTGCCATCAGTTAATAATTAGGATATTCCTAAATAAAGTATTCATGAATATTTAATCTAATTGATTGCTAAAGAGAAAACCTCTTACCTTTGGACCAGGTAATCCAACTCCTACGGAGCCCTTTGGTCCTGATGAACCTTGAATTCCTTGCTCTCCCTGAAAATAATACATAAGATTAATTCCAAATTTATATTTGCAAAAGATCTATTTTATACCATAAAATTGAGCAGGCTAAAGAAATCTTTGCTTTTCTGTATTTATTTAGAAGAAAAGATTTTGTAGATCCTGAAAAGGCTGCCCTTCAATTCCCATAATGTTCGATTACAGGCTCTGCCAACTGAACTGATGGAAATTAAGAATATAGAGCTATATGAAGAGTTGTAGAGTCTTCAGCCTGATTCCATGTCATTTTACGTTCCAATGAATGTTCAGCTTTATATCTCTTGAGCTTCGACTTCTGTGTACATAAGTTTATGTCTGTTAAATAATTATCTTTATTAAAGTCACAGAAAGCAAACATATAAGAACCTTCTCCATAGTTATGAGGTTTGAGTTATTATATTTCTCTCAATAGCACCTTTGAGGTCAATTGTCTAGAGAGCTACTGAGTTAATACAAACAAAAATCAAATAATTATTCAGTGTGTGGACTTGTATTTCCATGGAACAGTTTCATATCTACAGGCCGAAGAACTGGAACATAGGTGTTTTATAATAATACAGCTACTGAACAACAACAAGCAATTTTCTGTTTTCTTTTGAAAAATCTCCAAACAGTGATCATTGGGGTTTTACAAAAATACAAGGAAAGCCAGAACTCTGATATCCCTTTGGCTAAATGAGACCATTTCCCCCAGAAAACTGACAGATGCAAATATCTCTGCATCTATTGCAAAAAAATAAAAATAAAACTCTGCAACCAACTTCCTTGCTTTGGGCTTTTTCAACAATAGTGGCAATAAGGAATTCAGAATTATCAAGGAATTCTGCCCTCTAGAAACTGTTGGAGAAGTTCTTTTCATCACTATTTTTCTCATTACAAATTTTCTAAAGAAATTAGAAAGGCATTTGTGGTCATTATAAATAAAAGTGGAGGCAAAATGGTTTCTATTTCATTTTTACTGTTTGGCTTTGGGTTTTAAGACACAAAAGCAAGTGAGAGAATGAGAGGTAAGGATGGTCTATACTAATATTCAAACATATATTCAATTAAATAATTCCCTAATAGTTATAAATCAACTCCACAAAATTAAGATTGTCTAAATTTCAGCAGGTTTTCATTTGCATATGCTAATTCATATGCATTGACACAAATTTGGACTAGCTGCTATGTTATCATAATGGGAACGTCAATGCTTAGTACTGATTAGAACTTTTAGAGTATCTATTTTTGTCTTTCTTGGTCTTAAATTCATAGAGAGCATGAATCTGCTAACCTCCAAATACTGTCAAATAACAGGATCCAACATCTGTACCTTAAATCATACTGGCTGAATTTGATAGCTTTAATTCAAACACATCTGGAAAACAAGTAGCTCCCCACCTTGAAACAGGAAATACTTTCACATAGAAGAAGACCTCTTGGCAATCTTTTTATTGACGCTGGACTATCCTCTAAAAAAGCACAGGCCATCCTATTAAGCTATATTTAAGAATTTAAGTTGATATAATTGTGATTGATTTGAGATCTGTCTATCAGTTGGAGTTTTTAAATTTACAGGAAATGGTAGCAATAAAACAAATACACAAAGCATGAGAGAAATAATCTACTTTCAAAAGCCTTCCCTAGCATTAATATTCTTACCTTATTTCCTTGTATGCTGTCTCCTGGTGCACCTGGCGGGCCAGGAAAACCCTTTTGTCCCATAATACCCTATTTAAGAAAAGGGAGAGGAGGAATAGAAAAAAAATTTTAAGAAATCCCTAAACTTCACTAGAAATCTTCCAGCCAGTTTTGAAAAATAGAAAATCAGAAATTTTTTGATAAATATACAATGTGATTATATCAAAGGAAAAGTAAATTCTGCTGGTCTTATCTTCAGATTTTCTTCAAAAATTTTATATATTTCACAAACATCAAAATTATTCCTGCCCTGACCCACACACATACACACAGAGACCAAAGTTATATGACAGTGTATTTCACATAATGATTCTAGGTTCATTTTATTGATTCATAACAATCAATAAAAACAACAGTATAAAAACAAACCAAAATCTTCCCATCAGATACCAGACCATCCATACCGTTGATCGCTTAATCAACCCCATCTTAGTTTGATATAACTCTGTGACTTTCTTTTTTGATTTACCTTAGAATCACAGAATCACAGGTTAGAAAGGACTTTGAAGACTTCTAGTCTGTAGAGGTAAGTTCATGCCATTTTGCACAAAGTCCAATCTTTCATTGAAATCTTTGAGTGATGTTTTAGGATAGGATAGGATATTAGAGATAGGATATTCCACTGTTTAATAACTATAAATATTATTTCAAGTTTTGATCTCTCTCCATTAAGTTTCCACATGCTGGTCCTTATCTTACCCTTTGGGTAATTATTGCTCTGAATAATAAGTCCACACCTTCTTCCGACTGACCTCCCTTTATACAGTTTGTGGGATGGCTGGTATCATACATATCCATTTAACCTTTCATTCGTTAGGCTAAACTTACCAAGGTCCTTTAACCTCTCATAGTATTCAGCCTCCAAACCCATTATTATCTTTCTTGTTCTACTATACACTCTTTCTAGTCCCACAAAACTATTTTTGTATGGACAAAAATGGAACACAATATTCCTAATGTAGTATGAGCAGTGCACATAGAGTGATATTATCACATCTTCTGATTTTGAAGCTGTACTTTTATTGATGCAACCCAAAACTACATTGGCTATTTTGGTAGCTGGAGCACTTTGCAACTCAGACTTCATCCATAATTGTACTAACATATACAGACCTCTATCTGGCTTTTCTTATCTGAGTATTTAAAACCTTCCATCTTTCCAAGTGCTTTGGTTCCTATTTTGTCCAGTGCTTTCTCTATGTTTTTGTACATATTTCAATATTATGCTCCTTGCAGCAAGACCTTTGCTTCCTTTTTTTGTTTCTTGTAGGCTATTTTGATTTACATTTGATAAAATAATTTTGTTTTCCATTGCCCTAGCAGATGCCAACCTTAAGCTTAATGTACACATTGTGTATTATCACAAGGATAAATACTCATACATTCTTACGCTGAAGACTCATATCCTACTAATATCCTGATTATGCTTGGAAGCCACGTCTTTCTTTTTAGTTTCCTTGAAATCTTGCATAGTAAGCCTGGTCTTTTATCTCTGTTTGGATTTTATCTAATATGCACAGTAGGTAAACAGTTCAATTCACTTGTAATTTTGCACTAGTCACTCAGTGACTAGTCACTCAGTGACTCTCAGCACAAACTAAATCACAGAGTTGCTCTTGTGGGGACAAAAAGAAAAAGGATCCCCACATACATCATCTTGAGTTCTTGGAGGAAAAGTAAGTTATAAATCTAACAAATATCACTATTTTCCTTTCCTCCTCCTCATTACAAATAGCCAATGCTTAATAACCATGTTTGAAGCTACAACAACACTGAAAAAGTGATTTACAACTGGTCCTTGCATTTTTGACTGTCACAGTGTGTCTGCATTCACAAGATCACAATTTAGTTGCTTGGCAATTATTGCACATTTATAAATGTTGCAATATATTGCAATCATGTGATTGTCATTTATGACTTTTCCAGGTCACAAGGTCACATGATGTGTCATTTATCAATTGCAAGTGATTCACTTAATAACCACTCCAGGAACTACTGTCACTAAGTAGGCAATTACGTTTTGCTTAATGATCACTTCACTTAGCAATGGAGTTGTGGTCCTAATTAGGTTGCAATATGAGGACTGCTTATGTAATTGTTACGCATTTTCAGATCACTTCTGTTTCTTTTTTCATTTGTGCTTTGCTTTTTCTCTTCTAACATATAATATTGGCAGTTACCTAGATGGGAAGTGAAGGTTTCTAGTGTATTCTTTGGGTCAATGTGCTCTGATAATCAATGAAATCCATTTTTCTGTGTATGGCCAGAGTTAAACAGAATATTTTAAATTGGTTATGAACAATGCTTCATCATGATCATGTGTGAGAGAGGAAGGGGAATCCAAGCTGCCCTTGGATTGTGTTGGAATAAAAAGGAATATGCTAGTTAACTAAGTCTGTTTCTCTTGTAGACTGGGGACAAGATGAAACAAGTTCATGGAAAGAAAACAGAAAAAGAACTAACTATAAGGGGAGACATCCAAGCTTAAGATTGTTCCTGCCAATATCTTGTCTAAATCTGAGTATTCATTATTTCTCAAAACAGGTGGAAAAAGTGTTGAAACTATAACAATAAAATGGTCAAAGTAGAGTGCTCTGATCTATAAAATGTACATTATGATTAAAGTTTTCCAAAAGAACAGCAGCTAAGGAGTGAATCAATATTAAAATTGGAATCATACAATGTTCTCTTTTTCATACTCTTGAACAGTATGAAAAAACCCTATATTTTTTATCAGAACTTTAGAGTACAAATAAGATTGCAAAAGCTGGGCACATTCACTAAAGTTGTTACTGACTATAAATATGAAGTGGTCCTATTTTTCTGGTGAGGAAAAGCTGAGGCATTGGAGTAAGGACTGACCAGAGGGGAGAGTGTAAGATGTAAAGCATCGGAATCAAACCTGGTAAATGATGTGATTTTTCTCCAAATATTTATTAGAGAGCATCCAATAGAGTTGAACCCTGTTGAAATATTTTCCTCACACTCCTTACTTCCATTTACCCAGCAATCAAAAGAACATCTCACTGACCTTTGGCCCAGGTATTCCCACTCCTCTTTGTCCAGGAGGCCCTGGTGGTCCTCGTGCTCCTTGTTCTCCCTAACAGAAAGAAATTAGAAAGGAATTATAATCATATACATTTATGAATGAGAGGGAGGGAGGGAGGGAGGGAGGGAGGGAGGGAGGGACGAAGATATGAGATAAAGGCAATCTCATTGCAACCTCATAAGCCAAGTGTGATTTCAAAGCAAAGCATATATTAGAAGTAATATATGGCATTTCAGTCAAAAAAAGCAAAGCCAAATATTTCATATAATGTGCAATTGGTGTGTTTAGTGATTTAGAGCCATGGATTTTCAAACTTGACATCTTTAAGGCTTGTGGATTTCAACTCCCAGGATTCCTCAGCCAGCAGTACTTTATAAGGCAGCTTACATCAATAAAACAAATAGGAATTGGATCATTCAGATCTAAGTCTCTTCCAGCACTACCATTGTCCCTTATCTGGGGTCTTTACAAAGACAAGGTAGAGAAAAATTTCATCTGCAACATCTGTCAGGAATTGGGAATCCAATGCTGGATTCCCTCTTCTGAAAACAGAGCTGTGATATGATAGAAAACTGAGCTTATGTGCCTTAGACTACCATAGCAAGTCGCAGAGGCAATGCTCTCTGAAAAAATATATGCTAAATTTATTCGTATTTAATTTCAAAAAGTGTATGCTGCACTTCAAAACCAGATTCTTCAAGCTATAAGTGCAAGGCTTGGATATTACCATATGCAGCTATCTATCATAGATACCTTGGGAAACAGTATTTCAAGATGAAGATATTGGAGGTAGCTTTGCAAGCAGATGAACCTTATGTGTAATATAATACCCTTATTCTGATTTTAGCTCTGTTAACTTTTGGAAAGGTAAATTCCAATATTTGGAAATATTTGGAAAATGGAAATGCACTATGTGATAGCCGAATTCAGTTAAAACTCTAATCAGAATAAAATGAAGATAATTATTTATTATAGAAATAACTTCCAGATGCTTTGCACTATCTCATGGTACAGATACTTCATATACTACTATAGCTACTTTAATGCTTCATAGCAGCTATCCCCTATTCTATATATTTTCTCTGTGCTTCTTTTGTCCTGTCTGCTCCAGTTTTTGTTTAATCCAGTGTTTCTCAACTTCAGGGACTTAAAGACCTGTAAACTTTAACTTCTAGAATTTGTTAGATAGCATGGCAGGATAGGGAGTTGAAGTCCACACATCTTAAAATTCCTGAAGTTGAAAGACACCTATTGAAACCAAATGAGTAATGGAGAGAGGAGCCCATTATCCAGTTCTCTGTGTTTTGTCATCACTTCAAACCACTTTTCTCCCACACAGAGACTTTTCATGTGCTAAAAACCTAGTGATAAAGAAAATGCCAGGAGCAGGATGTGGATTAATTAAGACTGTCTGCAGTGTATATTATCTCTTCACAGTAGTTCTTTTAATGATTCAAACAAAGGAAGCCTCATACTACTTCAAAAGAATTTAGCACTGTGACAATTGGTGATAGAGTTTTGATTGTGCATTTACTTTAATCCCATTTTTCTATGTTATATACAATCTGCAATACATGCTGATACGGACTAATTTAAGACAAATATTTTCTACACTGAAATTAGGGATCTGCAATATGATATCATGGGTACCAATCCTTCTCGGTTGTTGTGAGGAAAAGAAACAAGAGAGTATTAGGTATACCTTGTGTGATACACATGCACACATATAAAGCTGGGATAAAAACCTAATATAACTCCAAAGGAAGCAACTTCAAATAGCTTGAGTAAAGGTAACAATTATAATTAGCATTAATTATAGGTAATTCTCAATTTACAACCATTCATTTAGTGGCAAATCAAAGTTACAGTGATATTGAAAAAGTGACTTACAATGTGTAAGTTGCACTTACAACCGTCAGGATATCCGCACAATCACATGATCAAAATTTGGGCACTTGGCAACTAACACGTTTATGATGCTTGCAGTGTCTCGGGATCACTTGGCGTCCAATGCACAAAGTCAACGTAGGAAGCTGGAGTTGCTTAGCAACCATATGATTCACTTAGCAGCCATGATGATTTGCTTAACAACCCACAGCAAAAAAGGTTGTAAAATTGGATATGACTCACTTAACAACTGCCCCACTTAATGATGTAAGTTTCAGTCCCAATTGTGTCCATAAGTTGAGGACTACCTGTACTTGTGTTGAGATTCTCAATGTGCTAAATGTTACCAGTAGGTGGAGCCAAATGATTCCTAAATTATTTAGATAATTTTGCATCTGAAGACATTTGCAGAGTTGCCATGAATGAGTAACATAGTGCATATTAAGCTACAATTCTATGACTTCTTGCTTGCGAGAAGCTGCTTTCCACTGACATATCTCAAAATCAGTATAAATAATTTTATACTGTAAGGCTGCTTACTATTATATTTTCCCAGCAAGCTTTGTACCAATTAGTTGCACAATATACATCCCCTTTTTTTTCTTTTTGCATGCCTTGGGTGTCTCTTCCCTGGATCTGTAAAATGCAGCCATAGTAAAGTCATGACTCAATGAGCAGTCACATCTGTGAACCACAGAATTCCAACAACAACCCCCTTGGACATTCAATCCTCTTTGCCAGAACTCTTGGAAAATAGTTGTTCTCTATCCATTTCATTTTATATCTATTTTCATTTGCACAGAAATTCCCCTCATTCCATAAGCAGGGCAGCGGAAATGACCATGCAGCGGAAATGACCATGGAGCAGAGGGAGCAAAACATCATTCCCATTTTGTCTGGCAGAACCAGCCAAATCTGGCCTGTGCAGCCTCTTCAACTAGATTTGATAGATCTGATCTAGCCCTGCATAAAGAACTAGAATTAGGATGTCTTTTTAAGTAATACCAAAAAAGAGAAGTGTATTTCCATTTTGCTTTTCATTGGACATAGCTTTTTTTTAAAAAAATATCTTATTTTTTCATTACTGTTGTTAACTTTTTATTATTTATTTAATAATTAAATTTCTAGGTCCCCAACTCCAAAAGACTGAATGACTTACACAAAACAGCTATAAAAATGATTTCCCCCCAAGGGAATAGCAGCCAGATTTTCTCCTCCACCATCAGATACAAAATGAGTGATGATGGGAGTGTTTTGAATGCTTTATAATAAAGAAAATAGCAACATTTAAAATAAATAAGATGACAGCATAGTGGATATATTTATAGTCCATAAATATAGTCATGTATAAATGCATGTAGCTGCATGTACCTATCAGAACAATTATATAGCTGGGTCCAAATTTTAAAATTCCACCCACTGCATTCCTTACTGCCAGCCCCACTGTTAGCATTAGAGGCTGAAGAACTGTGGTTCTTATGCTTTTCATACTTTACATCCTAAGCCCTCTAACTTATCCACCAGATTTGGATGCAGCAGAGAGCATTCCATCATAATTGCTGATCCGTCTCTTCTGATAGAAACTTATTTTGAGCCAGTCCAGCAGTTCTGAATAATTAGTAACCGTGAGATTAATAGGATGCCTGGAGTGAGGAACAGCCAGTCTGCTCTTTCTGGGAGTTCAGCCAAAACCTGAGAGGTCACCATTTAAAAAGACATTCTTTCAGCAGCTGGCCTAGCATATCTTCTAGGGACAATGTTGGTGGTATAGGTCTTTGATCTGGTTTATAGGCAGAATTTTGTAGAGCCTCTGCCACTACTTGCTATTTAAGCTGCCATTCCTTGAAAGTTATGCATTTTATTTTCATTTGTGATTGCAATTATGCTCCTCTAGTGTGTACCATGCCTTGACAACAAGGCGGTGCCCATACAGTTCATGCATCCCACAGGCAATTTGGTGTGAATTGAGTCTCTGTTACATCAAATTCCAGTTCTCTGCTGGCCACTTCTGTGAGCCATTTCTCAAGCCAAGAAAACAGAGCCCCAACTGATCTTCAGGAACATTCTTACACTGCAAAATTTAGTGGCATTCTAGCTTGACTTGTATGCAAATTTATTAATGGGGCTTTTCAGTTAAAGAAAGCTATTTTAAGTATCTGGGAATTAAAGCAGTGCAATTTAAATTAAAAATTAGGGTCGTCTCAAAAAAGATTTGTTGGATTTTTATCCTTACACAATATCAATAGTGAGAGAAGAAAAACAATATTCATGTTGAAAAAAGAATAGCAATAAGTATATTATTATTATTATTAGTATGATGATGATGATGATGATGATGATGGTGATGGTGATGATGATGTACTATTTCATGGAGAAAAATATCCATATCTGAGTGCAAAATGAGATACATGGTCTCCAAGCTTTTGAATTTTGCAGAACTTCATTAATTAAAATACTACAAAATCAGGAGTTAGGGAAAAAGTATTAAAATCCAAAACCTAGACTGGATGCTTCAACTATGTGGTATGCAGTTTAAAATCTGGTGGCTCTAGGCTGTAAGATAGCCTGTTATTAAAACACAGCTGCCTGCAATTACTGTAGGTTCTAGTCCCACCAGGCCCAAGGTTGACTTAGCCATCCTTTATAAGGTAGATAAAATGAGGACCCAGATTGTTGGGGGGGGCAATAAGTTGACTTTGTAAATATACAAATAGAATGAGACTATTGCCTTACACACTGTAAGCCGCCCTGAGTCTTCGGAGAAGGGCGGGATATAAATGTAAATAAATAAATAAATAAATAAAAATAAATCTGTAATCCTGATATAAAAAGTATTGCCTTATAGTCTATGTACCGTGAGGCCACTGGTATTGCTGTCCTAGTGGAAAGCAACATGGAATATTCCTTTCAAATCAGCAACTGGGGATTCCTAGGCAATATTCTAATGCAATATTTCTCAAACTTGGCAACTTTAAGATGCATGGATCTCAGTTCCTAGAATTCCTCAACTAGCCAGCTGGTCCTATAACTCTGGATTCAGCTTTCTTCCTACTTTCTGAAGGTAGGGTACCTTCAAAGGCTGAGCTAAATAGAAGAAAGCCTGCCCTCACATGTTCTTCTCCGTGCAGAAGGAGACAATCTCTGTTTTCTCATGCATGAGAGAAAAAAACCCTGCCTTTCTGAAGACAACAAGGGAAGACATATGCCAGGCATTTTGATACTGATGGTCTTAAGGCTAACTCAGACTTCTATCCTTCCAAGGTTCGTAAAATGAGGACCAAAACTGTTGAGGGCAATATGCTGACTCTGTAAACCACTTAGAGAGTGCTGCAAAGCACTATGAAACAGTATATATGTATCTAAGTGCTATTGCTATTGCTATTATTGGCTAAACCAGCAGAAGCCTCCATATACATTCTGAATCAAGAAGGCTCAGGAAAACTTCTGGAGAAGACCCATAAAAGCTAGTTTGGTCTAGTGATTGAGACACCAAGCTAGAAAGAGGACGACCAGTCCCACCTTAGCCATGAAAACCATCTGAGTGACTTTGGATCAGTCACTCTTTCTCATTCTAGTCTAGCTCACAGCTGTTGTGAGGAAAACAGAAGGAGGAAAATGTGTTGGATATGTTCATCACCTTGATTTATTTATAAAAATAATATAGCAAGATCTAAACAAAAAAATAAATAAAACCAGGCAGGAACCCACTTTCCCACACCATGGAGTGAATGCTGTGCCTCAAAGAGGAAAAATAATCCACAAGCAAAATGAAAAGTTAATTAGTAATGATGGCAAAGGAGAAGAGACTTCGCATAAGAATGGTAAAATTAAGCTCTTATGCCGGTGTTTCTTCTGGTCTGTAATAAGAGACATGAAGAAAATGTTGCAGCATAGAAATCCCTAGGTTGACTAGATCCCTAGATTCATGCCATTTCCAACATGAGGTGTAAGATGATGTGATGAGAAATATAATCCTGAGGTTGAGGAAGGTCAAAATAGGCAGTGCTGGGCTACAAGGGAAAACAGACCAATCTGACTCATGCAAGACATCCCATCCCATGACAAAAAAGACATAGTATTCCTTCCTGCCCTTCAATCCTTTTTTCCCTGTCTTTCTTGCAGTTATGCTACATTCTAGTCTCAAAGGCAATAGGTGTTGTGCTTTAGCTTAGTGTTTCTCAATCTTGGCCAACTATAAGATGTGTGAACTTCTTCCCAATTCCCAGACTCTCTCAGGCTGATTGGGGAATTCTAGGAAGTCCACATATTTTAGAGTAGCCAGAAACACTGCTTGAGTACCTTGGTACAAATCATAGATCAAACTGTTCACATAATTGCAATACCACTTAATACAATTTCATTCCTACCCCAGATAACCTCTCCTTCATATATCGGTTTTCTTTATAATACAATGTGTGTAGTGCTTTTTAAAGTATATTAATATCAACAGCTTTCCTTGATGCAAATTATATTCATATAGCTAAAGGCAAATCACATTTGAGAGAATGTTCTAAATTAAAAGAACATGACAACTTAAAATATTTGTCTTTTAGAGACAGAGTTTACTCTCAAATTTAAGTCTTGCAAAAATACCAAAGTCTACTCACGAAAGTTTTGATTTTTCTAAAATTTGCTGAGAACATCACTTGTAGCACCAAAAACATGGAAGTAAATGGTAAGTGGTAGCTATACAAATGCAATTTGTGTTTGTCACCACAAATAACAGCAAGTCTTTGCTGTGTATAATTAATAGGTCTAATTCCCAATGACATGACACTGTTAGAATGCTAATTTGACACAAAGAACTGTAGAAATCCACTCAAATATTACACGAGAATGAAAGGCCAAACAGCTTTACAGCTGTCAAAAAATGCTGTAAAACAATTTTTCTCTTAGCAACTCTAAAATGTGTAGATTTTAATTCCCAGATTCTGGGAGTTGAAGTCCATGCATCTTAGAGCTGATCAAATTGAGAAACACTGCTATAGAATTCTATTAATTACATCTGACTATTCTGATTCTTTTACAAAGAGATATATTTATTACTCAAAGAGTCCATTGGATTGTCTATACCTTACAAAAGATGCTTTCTCAGAAAAGTATTGAAATTTATAAGGACATATATTTCAAAAGTTAAATTAGACTGCTGCATCTGCACCTTTTGTCCCGGATCACCAGCTCCTTTAAGGCCTCTTGGTCCTGGAAAGCCAGGCAATCCTTGAGATCCCTAGCAGAGTTAAAGAAACAGGCAAATTAGCTTTACAGAACAATAGAGAACAGAGGTGGGATTAGGTTTTATATGAGCCAGAGTGTTTCCTTGAATTGGAGACATTCAGGAGAAGGGGACACTTTACAAGTAAAAGAGCCCAAATTCAATTCCTGGTGTCTCCAGGAAAATCTGGGGAAAAGCCTGGGGAGAGAGGACTAAGAATAAATTTTTTAACCCAGATTGTTGGGGGCAATATGCCACAATGGCAGTTTACCATTAAAACCTAATATGATTTGTTTATTTTTGGCTTAACACAATGTGCACACCAAACAAACCATGATTAAAAATCATGGCTCAGTATTATATATGCTCACAGCCTGTATAAGGCTGTAATATAATTTTCTTATAGCATGTATGTATCTATATATGTAATTGAAAACATTAACAACCCCATTTATTATCCTTAAATGCCGGATAAGAACGTACAAGTGAAATTTCACTTACTGGCGGACCAGGAAAGCCATCTCCCTTGGCCCCGGGTGGTCCTGGAGGTCCAGTAACACCTGGAGCACCCTGAACACAAATCATAAGCATTAATATAAATTCTCTTCATTAACATTGAAATGTCATAGTTCTATTGGCAGCATATTGTGTCATAGCATAGAAAGCTGTGCCTCTGTATGGAGTACACAAGAAAGAAGGTATAACCTCTTATTGAACAATGCTATTAGGAAAAGCATGTGAGATTATGATGCAATAAATGCATTCTTTAATCTGAGAGTGTATAATCATGTATGGCATTGGAGCAATTGTCTCCTAAATCATTTGGGAATCCACAGAAATTTTAGAAGTGTTACAATAAAACAGGGGTATCAAACTCAATTTCATTGAGGGCCACATCATGGTTGTTTTTGACCTGGGGGGGAGGGCGGGGGGGCAGAGTGAATGTGGCCAGGATGGATGTGGCCAGCTTGTGTCGGGGGCACCTGTGGTGCCAGAGAAAACAGGCTCCTGAGCTCCGTTTTCGACTCCGATGGCCTCCTGCAACTCTCTGCCAGCAAAAATGGAATTTGGGAGGGTTTTCACTGGCAGAGGTACTGCAGGCCAGTCCTTCACTGTTTCCAGGGTGGCCCTGCAGGCCAGATCCAAGCACCATGCAGGCCGGATCCAACCCCAGGGCCTTGAGTTTGATACCCCTGCAATAAAGTAGTGTCACCACCTATCACTTCCAGAAGCCTGTCAAATGTTGCTGCCAAATTATGTTAATGGTATTTCAAGGAATAAAACAATTAAATATCAATCATATCAACAGTGTTAAATGTAATAAACAGGTTTCTTGTATTTAAATAACATTAGATCACATTTAGTGATCTAATTTAAGTAAATTAGTAAATCTAATTTACTAATTTAAGATTAGTTTCCTATTCTTGCTTATATTTTGAAGAGACATTATTAGTTTAAAAATGGTAGAATACTGGAAAAGGTACTTTCCAAGAGAGTTAGAGAAAGCCAAAATTCATATTGAATGTACCAAAGAATCCCTCTGGAAGGATGCCAATCTTTCATATATCAAACAATTTCTTATTAATTCTTTTAGTGAAGAAGGAAATTTAAGGGCAAAATCTCTGTATTCTGACTTCCAAGGTCTTGTGCAGGACTGAGTTGCCAAACATATGTTTTTACTTTCTGAACATCCTATTCTTAAAAACTGAGTATTTTGTCCAATAATTTCCTCCTGAGATTAGAACAATTTTTCGGAAATTGTGCTTTTTATTCTCCAACACTAGGTCAGAATACCTCATTGAATGTAGACAGTGTCATTTCAAGTATGCAAGATCAAAAGTTTAAATGTTCCGTTTTCTACATCTCTCCAAATAAAGCTATTGTGCTCTCCTGAAATAGAGTATACGCACCATAGTGCAATATAAGGATTTATCTTAATCATGTTTCTTCTAAAAGCTTTCCAAATAGAGAGGAATATATATTCTATTTGTCCTGGCAGAGTGTGGCATCAAAATTACATATGAAATAGCTGAATTTTTAGTAGCTATAACTTCTCAGACTCTGTCTGACAGAGGAGAACACCTATCAAATTCCCTGAAACTGCTAACAAATTTTCTACTTTTATTTATTTTTTATTTATTTATTATTTAAATTTTTATACCGCCCTTCTCCCGAAGGACTCAGGGCGGTGTACAGCCAAGATTAAAACAATTTAAATATACAAAATTAAAATAGCAATTAAAATACATATTCAATAAATGGCCGAATTAAAACCGTCAAATTGAGCCAGACTAAAATACCCCATATAAAATTATTAAAAATTAAAAATTTAAAAAATTAAAAATCAGGCCAGGCCCGCTTGGATAAATAGATAAGTTTTCAATTCACGGCGAAAGGTCCGAAGGTCAGGTAGTTGGCGCAAACCGGGGGGAAGTTCGTTCCAGAGGGTAGGTGCTCCAACAGAGAAGGCCCTTCCCCTGGGGGCCGCCAGCCGACATTGCTTGGCGGACGGCACCCTCTCTGTGAGAGCGTACGGGTCGGTGGGAGGCATGAGGTAACAGCAGGCGGTCTCGTAAGTACCCGGGCCCTAAGCCATGGAGCGCTTTAAAGGTGGTAACCAGCACCTTGAAGCGCACCCGAAAGACCACAGGTAGCCAGTGCATCATACTGTAGTATGATGGTAATAAATAACATATATATTTGAGATGTAGGACACAGAGGCATTAAGGATGGAAGGACATTTATTTTTTGTTTTTGTTACAAATATTCATTTAATTATGTTTCATTCATTAGCTTATCAGCCTATGAATTTTGTTAAATGTTTATTTTTTTTTTCAAAAATACAAGAGAATCCACATTGTGAAATAACAGTGTGAATGTCTATGAGAAACTGGAAGCTAAGTTAAACAATATTGATGGAAGAACCTGAGTGAACAGAAAATCTGAAAGTTTGATTTGCTTTCTAGTTTCACTGTATTATTTATTATTTATTGTATGTAGTATGATTATCCTGAATAAAACAATGTTTTAGACTCAAATTTATAATCAACCATATGCTGCATCAGCTGGTAAATATTTCAGAAATTTCAGGAAATTGAATTACTCTTAAGTACTTAAGAATAAGAATAACATTGGATTGTAAGTTTTGAAATAGAAGACAGTACATCACTAAGCAAATGGATATTAGAAAATAGAAATCTAAAATGTAATATGAAAAATAAAGCTGTCCAAAAGGGGAA
This sequence comes from Ahaetulla prasina, assembly GCF_028640845.1. Taxonomy (NCBI): domain Eukaryota; kingdom Metazoa; phylum Chordata; class Lepidosauria; order Squamata; family Colubridae; genus Ahaetulla; species Ahaetulla prasina. The sequence continues at coordinate 113,862,785 of NC_080542.1, read as the reverse complement.
AAAGATACTAGATATATCACCAGATATTAATTAAAAGAATATTTCTTTTCTTCGCTCGCTGATTTTAAGCCATATTGATTTATTTATTACCTTAGGTCCCATAATTGTATGTCCAGGACTTCCATCATTTCCAGGAGGGCCTGGATATCCTTGTTCACCCTAAACATAGAAATATGAATAAATTAAAACAATTGCATAATGTCTGGTTATTTTTTAAGAAAGTGACTTGGTATTGCTTTGAACAATTTTGATGAGAAGTTGTTTCAAACTATGACTAGGAGAAAATCCATCTACCAATTATGACAATTCCAAAACTACAAATAAAAAAAAAATATTTCATATGTTTTATACCTCCCTGCTGCCTGCAGACACTAATCCTGCTTCAAGATACAATGTTGACAGTTCTGCACAGAAGTTTAAAATCCATTAGATACTTCTTGTGCCTCAAACTAGTCTTAATGACCATTTAGTTTGATATTTAAGAATACCTTGCACTGTGATAGATTTAGTTAGCCATATACTAATTTCTATGTTACCCTGCATCCATTAATGTTTTATTCCCCCTTCGGATTCTTTTAATCTCTTGTTTTCACATACATATATGAAAAATGCTTGTGTTACAGTTCTCTTACATCCTTCTTTATTATTTTTCCTTTCTTGCATTGGTGCAATACTAGGAAAATAGAATAGAATAGAATAGAATAGAATAGAATAGAATAGAATAGAATAGAATAGAATAGAATAGAATTTTTTATTGGCCAAGTGTGATTGGACACACAAGGAATTTGTCTTGGTGCATATGCTCTCAGTGTACATAAAAGACAAGATACCTTCATCAAGGTACAACATTTAACATTTACAACACAAATGATGGTCATAGGGTATAATTTAACACTTAATGATAAGTTACAGTCATACAGTTATAAGTGGAAAGAGATTGGTGATGGGAACGATGAGAAGATTAATAGTAGTGTAGATTTAATAAATAGTTTGACAGTGTTGAGGGAATTATTTGTTTAGCAGAGTCTGTATGATCCATACATTTGATGAAAGGGACTGTAATCTCTTAAAACATATGCCATTACATAGTTATTTTTTTAACGTGAGGGATCCTTAGTGTTCTCTGAGCCTTATTGTTTTCTTGCAGACACTGTTAATCACTGTCTAACATTGATGATGTTACCTAGTTTGGGTAATGAAATGTCTGCAAGAAAACAACCAAGCTCAGAAAGCACTAAGAATTCTCCCTTTCAACCTTGAGCTCCTTTTTTGGTATTTTTTAAAGTATCAACTTTTTTTTTTTTTGCGGTAAACTACTAATGCTTATTCTTTTGGCAGTTCCTGTTTTCAGATGTAATGGTATATGGGAATGTCCTTGAGAGACGGAAGGGAGAGCTGCATGTAAAAAAAATGTCTCAGCCCACAGAAGGAGCAAGAGTGTGGGAAAGGGTCCCTTCCTAGTTTTCAAAGGGATATACTCCCTAGTTTTCTTCAAAGTAAAAAAAAGGGGGAGAAATATTTCCCACTTGACAAGATTCTGTTACTGTAGTCTTAGAATAAAAATAGAGTTAATATTCCTGGTTGTGCTTCTTGACTCTACTTCCATGCAGGGTTAAGTATTCTTCCTATGAACAGCCAATAGATTATTTACCTTGGGGCCAGGTAGCCCACGTACTGAAGGTCCTGGAGGACCAATGTCACCTTTGATTCCAGATTCTCCCTAAAAAAAAAACCAATCCATTTATGTATTTGGATATCAAAACATTTTTTATTTGTATTTTAAGCACTCAATGAAAATAAAATTCTCTCTTTCAGTTCTTTATAGACTCTTTTTATTAGTGCAGAATTAAGTCAGCTGATATTACAGTGGTCTGTAATATTTCAAACATACTATAAAATCTGTAGAAAACATGCAGGATTTCAGAGTCAAAGGCAAATACTGCTTTTGGAGATATGACTATGCTTATATAATACTTGTCTACAGTTCCTGCCTCTTTTCCCTGGAAAAACATGATCCTAAGAAACTCAGAAGCTGCATAGAGTTTCTAAGCATGCACACTCTGAAATATCTTTTCACCTTTAAATCCAAATCACAGTGCAGCCCTAAAGTCAGTGGAACTCAATTTATCATAATTGGCTACCTTTATGTTATTGGTTCTTTTATTATAAATACCACTGAATCAGAATAATAAGCAGAATATTACAAATCATCTCAAAATTCTGGATTAAGACACTTAAATTGCAGTTTCCTCTCTTAGATCTATTGGAAAGCAGCTAACATTCAACAGACATATTTTAATTCCATATTTTCCTTTTTGTTCATTCATAAGTTAAGAAACTCGTTTGTAGGATATATCTTATTGATATTATATCTATAAGACTGATCTTTGTTCTTACTCTGAGATTTATGAGTTTTAGAAATCCTTGAACTAGTATCCAGTTGGTGCTAAGCAACTACAATGATAGCAGTGGAATTCACCAGACTTTCATAATTTGTTAATCAATTTATGTTTTATCAGCCTTTTCCAGAAAAATGTTCTTCATATATGCTGGACTATAACTTACATTCCCCAAGAGACATGCTATTTTTAATAATTGGAGGTTATCTAAAAAGTGCATTGTATGAATTGTATTTAATAATCTGCATACAGAATACTGAATGCCATAATATAGTAACAATTGAGAAATGCACCAAACAGACCTTTGGTCCTGGAGGGCCTGGAACACCTCGTGGTCCATCTAATCCTTGGGCACCTTTCTGACCTTCTTCACCCTGATTTTTTTTTTTAAAAAAAGAAAAGCAATATTAGCATACAGCTAATCTACCTCAAGACAATCTGAATTGACAACTTCTATTTAAGAATACTTTTAGAACAGAGTCATGCTATGGGGGCAAAAATCAGTGAATATGTGATAGAGGTTTTATAGGCTTAAATTCCAGGTGTTTTCTTTTTTTTTTTTTTTTTTTTTTTTTGTTATAAAAAGTTTTTATTGGTCAAAAAAAATTTATGCAAATACATATCAGGTATGGTAAATTTTCATTTTTCTTATACATGATAAGAATTTTACTCAAAATTTTAAACACATACAACAGCCATATGGCAAGCAGGTGATACGAAGTAGCTAAGTTTCAATCTTACACAATAAGGAAGGGTCAAGAATAATCAGAATATCATACGAAAGAGAATAAGGAAAACCAACACAATACCAAATATCTTTGTCACTTCCTAGTTTTGGATCTCAGAACTCTGGGTTCAGCCTGACCCAACTCCAGGGCCGCAACAGCGGCAGCCGCCTCCGCCCCATGGTCTATAACCTCCCCTTCTTCAATTCCTGGGTCATCTAAATCCAGGAGGGCTTTGTGTTCCTCCACGTAGGCCGCAGCCTCCGCAATTGTACTAATTTTTTTCGTAATGCCCTCCCGGAAAATCATCAATCCTCTGGCATCAGCCATCTGAAGCCCACTCCTTCTGGTACAATTTGCTTGATAAAAATAATATTTCTTTCTCATTTCACGTACCTGTCTGGGAATCTGCCTCAGAATGGCTATCTCCTGCCCCTATAAGTCAGTGCCCCACTCCTATGTTTTCTAAGAATTTCATCTCTCGTCTCTCTTTTCACAAATTTGACATGAACCTCTCTAGGAACTGCATGCGTGCGTGCATATTGTGAATTAACTCTATAAACTCGATCCACATCCCAATTCATAAAATCAACACCTCTCCCAAGAAATTCTCCCAACAGTTTAGTCACAACATCTCTCAAGTCTTCTTGGTCCACTTCTTCCAAATTTTGAAACCTAAGAAAATAAGACATTTTATCCATCTGTAGTCCAAGCACAGCATTGCTTGTCGCCTCCTCTTTTCTGCACTGCCCGCATCTCACCCTCCAGACCTTCCACTTTCTGCTTATTTTCTGCTGAGACTTGTTGAGTATCCTTTAAAATCCTTTTGGATAGTCACAATTTCTGCTCTTATTTCATCCAGTTTCTTGTCCATATTAGATAACTTTTCCAGAATTCTCCATTTCTCCAGCAGTTGGTCTCTGACCTTTGCCATTTAAAAAAATTTTAAAATCCTCAGGCAAGCACAGTATCCTTATAATTTCCTCCGGATCCACCAGGGGCACTCACAGGAGCAACGAGTCCAGAGTACAGTTAGTCAACCAGGAAGTCAAGGGAAGTGATGTCATCAAGATTCTCATAGTGAAGGCGGAAGCTGGACGCCACCATTGTTCCCCAGAGGAGGGGGGCCTCAAACCTCCCTCCTAAATTTCTCCATCACCTCTTTCTCCAGAGCTCCACAAAACCGGTAATCTTGTTATTTTAAGTTCTCCTCTCTCCAGTGATTCGTACTCCTTCCAGTCGCAGGGGAGAAAAAACCCCCCCGCACTCCGGAGTACTCCACTCACATTTGCCGATATCCCCTTCCCTTCTTCATTCCTCAATTCTTCTCCGTTCCCTGTTCACCACCAGGCTGCTGCAATTATAAATCCAAAGCCCCGGTGTCACCGAGCACAGCGGCCCAGGCGACGACCAAAATAATGGCCGCGGCCTGTGGCCTCCGAACCCCGCCGAGCCTAGGACGCGCCAGCATCGGTCCCCCCAGTCCTGGATATCGGCTGGGAGACCCTGGCGAGCCGTCTGCGGCAGGTGTCCTTTTCGGAACACCTGGCCCCTAAGGGCCTCGGCGGCGGCCGGATTCGGACACTGGAGGCAAGAGAAGCCTTCCAGACGTCCGTTGCCACCGGATACCGGAAGTCGTCTCAATTCCAGGTGTTTTCCATGTTCAAATATTAAAAAGGGCCCAACTTCTTTAGCAAACTATTTTGCTAGTTTTATGAATCTGTTTCAACATACTGCTCCTTTGCCCTGCACGTTAGGTTTATTAGACCCTGCATAGGATCTAATAAAACCTAATACATTTAAATCTCTTCTTTCTTCATATAGTTCAACATATAAAGCAACAAGTACAATAAAATCTGCTTTACATTCAGCTTCACTCATGGTACTTTTATGGGTATTTATAGCAATATAGAAGTTGTTTGCCACTGCTTTTTTTAAATTTATTTCTAAGATCCTGACTCAGCAACTTTATCACTATCCCTTTGCTTAATAGTCTACTTGATTTAGAATCGGTGAACTCAAGTTGTGACATATGAAGTATGACAGATATTTGGTAGATCTTTTCATGCAAAATATAGCTTTCTTAGGTTTTGAATTAAATTTGTGACCTGTGATCATAACTTTTGGCAACTGAGATTTGCATGGAATAATTCTATTTCTAAGATGATACTCTGCATTATAATGACTCTTGAAAAGGCCTTGTAATGCAAAGGATTTTTTTCTCTCTCTAAGTCTAACTGATGTGGAAAATCTTTAGCAAGCATGTCTGAGCTGCAAACTGGAGATTCTTTACAATGGCAGCACCTTTTCTTTGTCATACTTTGTCATCTTAATTCCAATACAACGATGGCAATTTTTTGTTCACCAGTTTTTTTGTATAAACTACTAATATTGAAAATATTTATGCTTTGAAGTATTTCTGAAAAAGCATCATGGATAAAAAACACACTGCTGTGTGGCTTGATTCCTTTTTATTTTTATGTCTCTGCTGTACTACACAATTACAAAACAAATAAATTAAATCATACCTTTGGACCCAAGTGCCCTGTCCCTGGAATTCCATCTGGGCCTCTTGGACCAGGCAGCCCTTGTTCTCCCTATCATCAACAAGATGAAGGTATTGATTCTACTCAGCACTATAATACATATACTCTATTATACCAAAAACAAACAAAGCATATGTGGAACAACAAACTATAACATGAAAAATTCAGTAGCTTTAAGATAGTAATACAAAATATAAAAAAATATAAAAGCGCAATTTCTTCTTGCTTCAAACACATAGTGAAGGTAGTAGGGGCATAGGAACATGAAGGGGTGACTTTTTCTTTCACTTAATGGATCTGTAGCTCTGTCTTGGAGACCCACAAATATAAAACAAACAAACCAATTACCTTTTTTCCTGGTATCCCTTGTATTCCTGGTTTCCCACTTTCTCCTGTAAATCCTGATTTTCCCGGATCTCCCTTTGAAAGAAAGTGTCTTTTTTAAAAAGAAAAGTTCAACATATATGCATCGTTTGGGGAGGATGCTTGATTACTTCTATTCTAATTCTTTAAATGTGTGAAATTCAGTTATGAATGAAAGTGAGTACCTTAACTTACTCAGATATTGTCAGATATTAAATCATCATCACTATGGCAGGGGTGGGTTTCAAAACCCGTCACTACCAGTTCGCTTGTGGGTGCACTCATGGGTGGAGCATCCCCATGCTGCTGCTACCAATTTGCCTGATCCAGAGCGAACCAGTAGCAACCCTCCATTGCACTATGGTATGTTTTGCCAAAAATATTGAGAAATATTTGTTTGCTATTATTAACTGTTGTAGCAAATATTCCTAATGCAATTTCCAGAATCACTGCTCATAGGAAAGTTTCAAGTCTTCATTTCATCAAGCAAAAATTAAATTTTAGATTTATGAGTGCAAAGCAGGCTCACTTTCGGTCCAGGCTGCCCAATTCCTGGTGCTCCTCTATCTCCTTTTTGTCCAGGTAGCCCCAATTCTCCCTTGTAAAAACAAAAACAAAAATAAATGAACAAATATGTCCTAATAATGTATAATTCACACATGAAATACATGCACAACTTTTCCATGTAAAGAATAGAACCCTTTACTTTGCATTTTGCCTTCTCAGGTTTAATCTGACTCAACTCTCATTACTAGATGTGGAAAAGCATCTTCTCATTCAGATAAAAGCTTACTTTACTGCTCTGATAAAATGTTTCTCTCGGCTTCTGGTGGCTCCGCTCTCTCCGAAGGACGCCCTAAGGACGCCCGCGCTGGGATTCTGTAAAAGCCGGCGAAATCAACGGCTGAAAGTACCTTCCCCGGTAAGGAGAAGGGAAAGAGCAGAAGAGGGAAGGGTAGAGCTCTCTCTAGAGGCCCCGTTTGGGGAACTCGAAAGGGAAAGTTCCCTGAATTCCTTCTGCAAAGCTCCAGCCCCAGTGTGTTTCTGCTTTAAGCAGACAGAGAAGAGAGCGACCACTTCTGCTTCAATTGATTGTTATGGATATTTATAAGCAGACGGAATAAAACACAGGAGATCAGTCATTTAAATTGCAAGTATTAAATCTGACTTCTATTTTTTCTTTTAAAAAAATAATAATTTTTTCTCATCTACAATCAACACAATGAAATAAAATGGCGTTTACTTGTTGAGAAAGTGAAACTGAATGGAGATTTTATCTTATTGTACTGGACTGTGGATTGTTGGATTATTTTAGTTTGTTTAAGTATTTCATAAGGGGATTTTCAGCAAGAACTTTGCCATGAAGGTTTTTTCAGAAGAATGGATTCGTGACTTTATACAGGATTATACAGAAAGATTGTATTTAATTATTCAACAATACGAATTGGGAAAAAATGGAGGCGTTTTGGATGAGAGTTTGGAGGAAATTAACCAAAGTAATCAGGACTTGGAATATGGAATGGATGTAAAGAAGCCTTTTTAAAAAAGTTTGGATGAAAAGCCTGAAGTTGTGCTACAGGAGGCTGTCTCCCGAAATGGAAAAATTCACAGGGTTAATGCTTTCCAAGAGTTCTCTTTCGGATTGAAGGAATATACGGCAGTAACTCGTGGATTCTTGGACATAAGGAACTATTAGGAAATATTGTGACTGACTTTTCAAAAGGAGTAATGAAGGCAAGACAGAGACTAATGCATCAAAAATGGCAAGAGACAAAAGTATCATTTTTGAAAGAATTTTTTTTTTTGAAATATTAACAGAAAAGATTTTAGCCTTTCTGAAAGACAATACGTAAGGAAGATTTGGAAGAAATGGGTTGATTATATGTTTTATAACCATCATAAAAGACTAGATATTTGGATTTATACTGGATTTTGACGAGGAAGGACTAAAGTTGAACAGATATTGTAATTTCCCTGTATTGAAATTCTATAATCTGTTGTATTGAATTTTAAATAGAATATTCTCGAAAGATCTTATGTAAGAAAGACTTGGGGAAAATTATATGCTTATAGAAGTTATAAGGAAGATATTCTCTGAATTGGATTGGATTTTTATGCTTTAGCTGGTTTTAAATATTTTAGGATTAATTTGTTCTACTGATCTATATATTTTATTACTGTTTATTGTTAATTTTTTGAAGGATTTTGGTTATGTAAGGAGGAAGTCAGAGCTAGAGAGGGAAAATTGGTATAATAGTTTTGGGAAAAATTTTTTAGCATATGGTTGTTTTATTTTTAACTATTCCTTGTGTTTGTTCCGGGAAGCCAGGGGGGGAGGGGGGAGGGGGTTTGTGAAGGGAGAGGGGTTGGGGGGAAAGGGGGGGAAAATTTTTTTTGTAAAACTTTTTGAATTAAAAAAAAAAATGTTTCTCTCCAGAATTTGGTGTTGCAACCACATAGCTAAGGAAAAAATGTAGAAAAATGATTGGTAGATTTCCTGTCAACAGGAAAATCTCTACTAGCTTCTGTCTCTAATGGAGGAGACAAGTTTTGACAGACAGAGCTGATCACAAGTTAACCCTGACACATGTCTGTCAAGTGGATGCACATGAAACCAGGACTCCAGATAGTTCAAATGAATATACAAGTTTATTGCAAGCTTAATATCTCTACAAGTATCTGAATTACTAATGATCAAAGGAAATTGGCAATAGACAGAAACCAATGAATTCAAAGTGGATTGGACTTAGATCTCTTGTGAGCGTGAAGGAACTTGAGAGTGATGATGTGTTTGACCCCTCTTTCCCCTGATGAAAATGGAAATGAGGCAGTAGCTCTTAGCTTCTCTTCCACTTATAGTTCTGCCAGAAGTATTTCTGATAATGCCTGATTTTTCTGCCATGTTTAACAGTAGAGGCAAGAAAAGTGGGGAAAGAGACCTTTTTTGATAAAAGAAAGAAGTGAGCCTAAAGCAGAATAGCACTGGAAAATAATGGTCAGGGAACAGAATGAAAGAAATGTGTCCACAACAGCAGTAAATATCTCAAAGGAGTTGACTAGAACCTAGTATCCCCAGCATCATGCTGGAGGCATTAACATCATTCACATGGCGAGACATGCATTTGAAAAAATAAATAATACTCTACTTCCAAACTGTAATAGTTAACTTCAAATGGGGGTTTTCTAATTCATGCAGGTAATCTGATATTCATATTTTTATAAAATTATTGTTTAAATGTTTTAAACTATCTTTGTTGATGTTATATGGATTCCCTGCTATTTTTTCATACCTCTGTGTTTTTCTTAATGTTAACTGTCAACTATATTATAGAAAATTGTTGGGATTTAAATGGTTTAAATATATGTTAGTAATCCCGACATGTCATCATGTATGCTGTAGTGGAGTTAAATGCATACTACAGAAAATTCTTTTATGCTTTATTATTATAATGAACACATGAAATCTTCCTAATTGCAAATTATGTGTACTGTACTGTATCTTCTGCATTTTGACCAGTAGCCTGAAATTATTTATTGCAAAATATATACATTATTTACTTCATGGGTTCATCCTGATCTTTTGAAATGAGTCCTTAAACCTGGTGATATCCCCAGGCCCTTAATTAGAATGGAATGACATGTTTTCATCTTTTAACTGATTGTTGATTTCCTCTGTACATTACTTTTAGAACATATATTCTGTTGAATAGAATAGAATAGAATAGAATAGAATAGAATAGAATAGAATAGAATAGAATAGAATAGAATAGAATAGAATAGAATAGAAGTAGAGTAGAGAAGAGCAGAGCAGAGCAGAGCAGAACATAATTCTTTATTTGCCAAGTGTGATGAGATGGGACACACAAGGAATTTGTCTCGGTGTATAAGCTGTCAGTGTACATAGAAGCAACAAATGATAAATCATAATCATCATAAAATACATTCATCATAATCATAAGTGATATCCATAGGATACTAAAAAAGCAATCAACATCAATCCTACTAGGATACTAAATAAAACAATTCATATAAATCATCAGATACAAGCAACAAAGTTATAGTTATAAGAAGATAAGGTAATAGGTAATAGGCAAGTTGAGAAAGATAATAGCAATACAGCCCTACTAGATAGTTTGACAGTGTTGTGGGAATTAATTATTTAACAGCATGATGGCTTTTATTGTTGTATTCTGTAAATACATCAGAGTTGTAGCAGATTGTATCAGCTTATAAATTTAACACATATATACATACCTTTTGTCCAGGCAGTCCTAATCCTCGTGACCCTTTTGCACCAGGAGCACCTTTTAACCCTTGAATACCCTGAAAATATAATTTCAATTGGCTAAAGTTGCCCTTGCTCAGGTATCAATTGTATTGACAGAATAGACAGTCATCATAAAGAAAATTGACTCACAAACATTTGATAGCTAGTACTTTCAAATGCAAGCTTAAACATTATTTTATTTAATGCTGAAGATTAACTATGTGTCATTTCTTTTGTCCCATGCTTTCTATCTATTACAATATAACTGACTTTTTAAATTTCATAATATCCACCCATAATTTTTTTAGACAGTTATTGCCACATTAGACTTTCTTGGACAAATATTAATTTGCTGGAACCAAATATTCTTCAAATATTACTCCTAGACCATAAAACAACAACTGTATTGGAAATTTTGTGGGACTAATGTAGATGTGTCTACTGTAGCTGGTAGCAAGGCTGAAGGCCTCAGCATCTTTTATAGCACTTAGCAATAGCACTTAGACTCAAATACCATCTGATAGTGTTTTACAGCCCTCTCAAAACAGTTTACAGAGTCAGCGTATTGCCCCCAACAACCTAAATCCCTTTTTTACCGACCTCAGAAGGATGGAAGACTGAGTCAACCTTGAACCAATCAGGATTGAACTCCTGGCAGTTGACAGTTAGCCTGCCATACTGCATTCTAGCCACTGCACCATCACAACTTGTGTCACATTTTATGTCATATCTAAGATTAGCTGCTACATCGGCATACCAAGAATCGAACCTAGAAACTGCTACTTGTAAAGTATGCATTCGACTATTGATTTAAAACGAATTAAAATTGCTTGTTGGCTTGGAATTCTAGGAGTTGCATTACAAAACAACCAGAGGATACTAGATTGAGAGAGGCCTAAAATAATCCAGATTTAGAGTTATCCAATTTTAGAGTGTTCATCATAATTTTACCATTCATTTACATTTATATACAAAAATAAATATTATTTTCCTGCAGGAGGAGCAGACTGCAAGCATTTTGTTTAGATTTGCAGATGAATTCAGATACATTAAGTTACAAACTGTAATCGAATAAAAAGACATAAACTAGACTGATCCTGTTCAACTATAGATCTGAGAGTACTAGAATAATTCATTACACTCCAGAAAACATCCGCAAATCATTTAAAAAAAATTTTTTTTATGATAGCTGTAGCTATTCTCAATGTTTGCTATAAATTGCCATTAAGAAATTGAAATTGTTGCAAAAAGATATCACATTGTTTTTATACTTAAAATGATGGGGTTCTAGCTCAGTGATGAAATACCAGTTCTGCATGCAGTGTTTCCCTGGTTTGATCCCAGATTTCTTTTGGGAGGCTTGAAGAATTGCAGTCTGAAACTCAGGAAAAGCTCTGGGTAATTATGTCACCAAGAGTAAGGCAGATAGACCATGAACCTGACTTGATATAAGGCAGCTTCTATATTGATTGGTTTGGCTTTAATATTAAGCATTTTCCTTTTTGGGAAACAGTACAAAAATTAAGGGTCTGCAAACTTGCTGGGCAATTCTAATTTGCTTGGAGTTCTTGAGATTCTGTGATTACCCTAGAATTATAAATTAACCTAGATATGCAAATAGTCAATGATCATACATTGTAATTGCCTCCCACTGACAATTTTAAAATATTTAGGAAAGGATGGATTGTCGAGTGAGGTGAACAAATTAGATGTTACCTGATTTCCTTGGATGCCAGTTCCAGGTAGTCCCATTGGGCCCTGTGCACCTTCTAGCCCTCGTTCACCCTACATGAAAAATGCTCTCATAAATTTTTGCTTTAATTGAAGTGTCATCATAATGATGTTAGGTTCAAACTTGAAAGTCTTATATGCATCCTGATTGTACCGTAGCTTACAAAAGGAACAAAATTGGGTTGGGTGTGAGAGTAATGAGAGAAGAACAATTGGGAAAATAATGAGACTATGTCACAAGGCAGTGATACTGTAATTATCTCAATTATCTTAACTAATGCTGCAAATCCATGGCAAAATTCCAGACGGCAATTATGGCAATGTGATCAAAAATCTTGCCCTTTAGTATGTGTATAAAACACTATAGGTTGCACATGCAAAAATGACAAGAGTATCAATTATAACGTGATTACCATCTTAACTTTAGTTCTAAGCCACAGCTTAATAAGTTGTTCTCTAAATCTTCTCTCTATTTTTTGCTTTGATTTTTTTTAAATTTAATTCCTCTGAGTCATTTTTCATGTGGCAGCTTCAGTGCTGGTGGTTCAGCAGTATTACATTCTGTTTATACCATCAGTTCTATATGGTACCTTATCTCCTTTGATGGATATGCCTGGAGATCCAACTGGTCCAGCAGGTCCCTCAGAACCTTTATCTCCCTGGAAAAATTGTTAAGATTTTCTGAGTTGACTTAGGACTGTACTCAACATTTACCGCAGAAGAATATTTTATTATATGATATTTTAACAGCAAGGACCAGTTCTTTAGTATAATGTTTATGTCTCAAACAGTGGTTCTTAGCTTTTTATTCACCATGGACCCCCTTTAAATACCTTTTGTGGCCACGAACCATGGCCACAGCCCCTCAAGACTTAACTCAAGATTTAAATCATAGCATTTTTCCCCAGCCTTCGTAGATCCCCTGTGATAACATTGTGCCCCCCGGGGGACTGTGGACCACAGATAGAAAAACATTGTCTTAAAATATTAATATAGATTCAAGGCACAATATATAATGTAACATTATTATCAACCACTCTGTGTGCATCAATTCAATTGAAAGACAATAAAAGATTAACTCATTTTCTATCATTCTCCCATTTTCCAGCCCAGTTTATGTTATATACTAGCTGGATGCCTGTGCTTCGCTATGAAACTATGTGCTCGGGCTTGATAAATTGACACTTACAGCCTGAAACTTAATGTAGAAGGTGTAACTCTGTAGCATCAGAGTGTGTTAATATAATGCAACTGGCAGTTGGAACAGGGGGAGAGGGAATAGAATGTCCCAGCCTGCAGCTTCCATCAGTATTCATATGGCTAGCACCCTGTCAGCATGTGAGAGGTGAGGTGTGTTTGGAAACTCAAACAGTATTTGCTGTGTGAGCAAGAAGAAGACAGGAAGGAGGCTGGGTGTGGCTTAGCTCAACTGTTCTGTAGTAAAGCTGCTTGCTGCTGTGAAAGTAAAACTGCAAGTGAAACTCCTCTGCTTGTGTTTTGCATTTGGAACAGATTTCTTTTCGGTGGGAAGGGGGAGTACAAGTTCTTAGCATCAGAGCATGTTATAATAATATAAGAAATACTAATGCTCTGATGGTCATTTTGAAAAATCTTTTCTTAGTGAGCACCTAGAAGCCAAGAGGAACATACGTAGCAAATTTCAAGTTTGTAGGCTTTACGATTCTGGAGATTTCGTGATTAATGCATGAGTGGTTTTCGCTTTTATATATATAGATTTACTTCCATATTGATTAAAATATGGACTCTATTCTACTTCTAGTAAAAGCAAGCAGAGAGACAAAGGTACATCACATTTGCTTTCTAATTGGACGCAAAACAGATTCGGGCTCTGTCAAATCACATACAGGATAGTATGTAGTACAAGATTTTTTTAAAAGAAAAAGATACTGTGAATCTTTCATTGCTCTAATTTTTTTCTGTGTAGTAACAGAAAGAGAGTTCTTTCTGGTACTGCACAGGGCAATCATGAAGCCCAAGTCAAATACTCAGTCAATCACTGGCATGAACTTCTGCTCCTACTTCTTTTTCTATAACAGTAATCTATTTGAGAAAAAAAGTAAACTCCTAAAATTTTCTTCTACATGTTCCATTTTCCTCACATTTGGAAAACAGCTCCCTCAATCTGCACAATCTCAACTTCCATCCTTTTTTTGATCTGCCACTTTTCCCCCTGCAGATGTTTTTGGGAAAATATCATCATTGGCATTAGCAGAGATTGGAAAACTCTTTTTTGACGTGGAGCTAGAAACGTCGATTAGAGTTTTTTTTCACAGCTGGCTGGAACTGGTTGAAGACATGCACTTATGTCCATCAGAATTAGTAAATGGACCATCCTCATGCAGATGCAATTAGGAGATGCAGATTACATGTGTCGTGAAATGCAGTATGGAATCCCAGCTTCACAGAGGACAAAAAGACAGCAGAGCTTGGAAAATCTGATAGCCAGGAAGAAGACTAAGATTACTCCTCATTAGCAGGTTACAGAGTATATCTATAGTTATGTGGATAATTGTTTTAGTCTGGCAAGAAGGGAAAACTACTCAGCAGTAACTCTGCATGTCATTTTTGTTCTTTGGACCTGACAGTATGGTAGTTTTTCTAAATTTCTAAAATTTTCTAATAATTACAGAAATTTGGCATCACAAGGTCAAAGAGTGCAATCTAATTCCTGCTAAATATTAGAAATTTTATCATCAGAGTTTCCTTAATTAAATAGGAATAAATTGTAAATTGGGCAGGAAAAGTCTCTAGGAAAAACAAATGAGTAATCTCAAACAGCAGGAGGTCATGAATCTTCCGGTGTATATTGGTCAGTACAGGATACATGTGGGAACAGGAAATAAATATTGCTTTAATTCCCACAATAAATCTTTGTTTTTATATTTTTAAACTTCTTCGTTACTTAGTAGCTTCACATATTTTTCTTCCAAATGTTGGTAATACTCCATAAAAATATAAATGTCCATGGAGATTCATTGTAACATTCCTTGGGTCCCATCATTCACATTCAAGTTTGGGTGAAACAAAAAGTATGGGAAAACATAAGAAAGCTAGGGCTGCTCAGGATAGAAATGTTTGCTGGTCTCACTGGAAAATACTTTAAATGGCTACTATTCATGGTACTCTGCAGGAAACACACATTTTTTTCCCTGCCAATTGTCATTCAATATGATGTGAATGAATTTGCTGCTCTATTTTCTTCCGCTGAAGATCAGTGATACCTGAATGGATAGAGTGTCGCAGGGGATTCCTATTTAATTACAATATCCTGTCTTTTCATTGGAAAAGCTCTAGTGATCTCCAGTCTCCTTAGCTTCAATTAAACTTTAAAGGAAAACAATATGGGAAAACCATTCCTTCTGAACTTTTTTACAATAGAAAGCCTAGGCATCCAGGAAGGATTTAGAGTAATGGATAGATATACAACACAAAACAGCAATACCAGTAACAGTTCCAGGTGCATCTGCAAGGGGTGAACCAAGAGAGTCAAACTGATATGTTGAACTGGAAATATATGACTGGGCAGTACACATGTACTATGCTGACACATGTACAAAAGGGCATGGCTTCAATCCACAGTTATGCTCACTATTTGGAATTGTTTGACCCCAACTCAGAAACCTCTGAGTGACACCCGCTGTTGCCCTTCCCTCACTAAAGTAGGCACAAAATAGCCCAAGATAAATCCTCAAACACTTTAGAATAAAGTAAAAAAATAATAAAAGCCTTCTTCAAAATTGTTGAAAACTTCTGAAAAACTGCAAGAGAGACATTGGAAAAATAATGCCACAAATTACTTCCACTATAAGAAAGCCACTTTATAATGCCTTGGTAAGGCCACACTTGGAATACTGCATTCAGTTTTGGTGGCCGCGATGTAAAAAAGATGCTGAGACTCTAGAAAGAGTGCAGAGAAGAGCAACAAAGAGGATTAGTGGACTGGAGACTAAAATATATGAAAAACGGTTGCAGGAACTGGGTATGTCTAGTTTAATAAAAAGAAGGACTAGGGGAGACATGATAGCAGTGTTCCAATATCTCAGGGGTTGCCACAAAGAAGAGGGAGTCGGGCTGTTCTCCAAAGCACCTGAGGGTAGAACAAGAAGCAATGGGTGGAAACTGATCAAGGAAAGAAGCAACTTAGAACTAAGGAGAAATTTCCTGACAGTTAGAACAATTAATAAGTGGAACGACTTGCCTGCAGAAGTTGTGAATGCTCCAACACTGGAAATTTTTAAGAAAATGTTGCATAACAATCTGTCTGAAATGGTGTAGGCTTTCCTGCCTGGGCAGTGGGTTGGACTAGAAGGCCTCCAAGGTCTCTTCCAACTTTGCTGTTATTATTATTAAAGTGCATTCCTCTGAATTTCCAATTTTGAAACATGAATACAAATGCACTACTGTCTGATTCCTTCTAAGCATTAGGCTGACCACTGGAGGGGGAGGGGGAACAAACACTTTAAGAAGTATTTTACCATAGCTTCTGAATTATTTTAATTGCCTTTTAGAGCCATTCAGGTTGAATTAATGATCATCACTATGTTTTATGGAAAACAATCATTTAAGTATACATGACTTGCAGAACTTCCCTTTATTTGTTTAAGTCCCCTATTATTTACTTAAACAAATGAATTAGTTTCTAGGAATATGCATAAAACTGAAAAAGTAATCCTAATTACTTGTTTCAAAGTATGCATCATTTTCTATACCTCTAGCAAGGCTTATGTGTTTACTCAACTTTTTTTTCTGTTCATAAAATATTGCAAATGTGATAAAGCTTCCATCAGACTGAGGAATTGTCATATCCATGCCTTCTAGAAAAGGAAAAGGAAGAAATATTTTTTCTTACATTCCAGGGGACAAGAAAATGTTTTAAAGCTGAAAAACCTAGCGGCAAGAAGACATTGCCTACGAACAAATTCCTAGAAATAAATAATTAAAACAAACAAGGAAATAATCACTATGTCTACTAGGAAGTCTTAGATACAATATTTACCTTCCGTCCTGGAAGCCCTTCACCTGGTGGACCTCTTTCACCCTGCATGCCCTCAGGACCACGTGGTCCCTGAATTTCGAGATAAAAAATAATCTTGTGAATAGATGGTGTCACATACACATTATTCCCACTATATAGACAGTCTTCATCAATATTGTGGAATGTTCCCATGTGCTCAGTGTTTTCCTGACACTAAAAAAGCCCCACTGTTGAGTTTGATTTTTACTTAATTTAGATTCCTTGGCTGAAAAATATAGAAGCAGCTTAACTTCAAGCACACTGTTTATTTTCATTGACTTTTTGATAAATTGCGTTTTTAGGCCACCCAACCAAAGTTTTTTCCATAGTATCCCATTAGTTAAAACTAAATAAATACTATAAAAACAATCCTACACCAGCATTATAAATCTTCCCAGAGAACAAATGAGCATAAGATTCAAATCAGGCACACCAAAATAATCCCAATCAATATGGCATAGAATCATAATAAAGCACTAGCACAGTTCTGAAATATCAAAGTTGCTCTTTTGATATTTCAGAATTTTAAGACTGCATTTTTTATCAGGTATCTGGTATCATAATTTTTATGATGTTCTCAAAATGCCAAATGTATCTACCAGACCAAGCAGGTTGCTCACTCCCATTGAAGAGAAAACAGTAAACAGAAGAATTGTTATTTGCAAGTCAAAGTGAACTTACAAAGTATATTGCTAAGAATCCCAGACAGAACACATGATCCACCATTATAGTACTATATGTATTACTATTAATACATTTTAATTATTTAAAAAAAAACCACATGAAAAGTGCTTTAACAAAAATGGAAAGAAATATGACAAAATAAAACATAATTATAATATTTGTGCATCATTATAACAATAAACAGTTACAATTCTATATATACATATCTAATGCAAATATTATTCAAATATACACACAGACAGTATTTCTATTAATTTATGCAACTATCCTTTTTTAAAAAAATACTTTATTCTGTATAAACGAGATCCATATTTTATTATACTTGTCTATACAATCTCTTTAGGCAATCTGTTCATAAAAAGGAAGTACAATCAGGTCTTTAACCCATTGAATAAATGGAGCCATACACTTATTTTTCCAGGGCTGCAATATATGGTATATCAGCCTTTTAGCCATAGTAAAGTCACAGAAAATCAGTCTATGTTGTTTGGTTATAAGATTCCATGTACATTCTCTGAAAATGTTCTAGCTTCTATATCATAATCATATTTATACAATTTGTTAATCCCACCCCACAGTTGGTAAGTGCGGCAAAGCAACATTGTAGAAACATGTTTTAGAGAAGTATAATCATTATTACATCTCCAACGAACTGTTGTTTTTGACAGTCCCTTTCTACACAAACATAATATAATGCAATAGCACCTAGACATATATACCATTTCATAGTGCTTTACAGCCCTCTCTAAGTGGTTTACAATGTTAGCATATTACACCCAACAATCTGGATCCTCAATAATTATAAATATTATAAATTATAAATATTAATTTTTGTTGTATAAGTCACAATTTGAAATCCATTGACACTTGATATGGAAGTTAAGATACTCCTCCATTATGTAGACCAGGGGTCCCAATTCCTGGACTGGATTAGATTGTGCAAGCAGTGGGTGAGCACATGAAGCTTTATCTGTGTACACACACGATTACCTTGTGTATATGAAATGATCCCCTCTCTCTCACTACCACTCCACTGCCAGTCTGTGAAGCCAAAAAAGGTTGTGGACCACTGGTCTAGAAATTATAGGAACCTCTCATTTTTATTGCACTCATGTTTTAACATCTGCATATCCAATTTATTTATTGATAACAAATATCTATAAAAAGTAATAGTAGGATTTAACAAGTTGCTTTAATAGTTTAGGTGTTTCAGAACCTGAGAATGCTGCTGGATACTGTATTTATTAATTAACTATTCATCACAAATAGTTTAAGCTGTCTCTCAGAGTTCATTGCTATCTCAAAACTTATTTTAAAGATTATAAAACATAAAACTGTAATTACAATTTTAGAAAAAATATTTACAAATTTACTTACTGTTAAACCTGGCTCACCAATTCCAGTTGGTCCTGGAAGCCCAATTCTTCCTTCTTGACCTCTATCACCCTTGTAAAATAATTTTTTAAATGAAAATTTTAAAATTGTAATTGCTCCAAATAGATTTTCCAAGACAATTTCTCTACTAGTGATTTATCATCTAGTTATTAAGGGCCATGATAATCACTGGTCTAATAGATCGGTCATGGTTGGATGATTGCCTGCAATTTGGAGAATAGGGACCAGAATGGAAATATAAGAGCCACACTTTTAATTTACTTCTTCAAATGAAACTATATTATAACTAAAAAATTACTATACAATAGAAAGCCTAGGCATCCAGGAAGGTTAAAATGAAATATAAGTCAGGCTGTGTGCTATATTGGAATATGTGTAAGTGAATTAAATATAACTTCCTTCTGAATAAAACATGCATAGTATCAACTTATCAAAATATCAAAAATTGGTTTATCATATTGTAATTGTTATTACAATAGTTGATCACAATCATTTCTTTAACATTAAGCTAAACTTTGATCCATCCAGCATAACATTTCACTTTTATGACTTTCTGTATTAATATTTACACATCCCCCAAAGCTTTATTATCAAATGCTAGGGTATTCCATCAAATGTTAGAATGTGGAAAACATTAAAAATAGCACAGATTATCACTATATGTTGTGCATTTTCTATCACTGAATCCCAAATCCTATCAACTGCAGAAGCTTTAACATAGGGGCTTATCATAAGAAGTAATGGAAGTAATGTAAACAAATTGGACTTCACTACATTATATGGTCTTGCCAAAATTCTGAGGATGCAAAACCTCTCAGAGAAGTAACTGTTAACTTTTATCAATGTCAGAATATCTAAATTCCCCACCCCCCAAAAAAATCTTATATTAATTTTTTATCTGGGCCATCATGGCTGCCATATAACAAGATGGTTTGTTGTAAATCCTCCCATCAGTCTTTTCCTATTCTTAGGAACTATGAGAGAGCTATCACAGACTTACATTTTCAGTGGCATGAAAGGTTTTTAGTACATTGAATAAGGAACAAGTTGCTATTATTACATTTTAGCTGTCAGACAAGGAGACAATAACAGAGGTGCTTGCAAGATTGCTTTGTCATATTCTGACACAAGTTGGCTGGCTTTACACCTTAGATAGATTAACTTGTGAGAAAGACATCATTGATTTTTTAAATGTTTCTCTTGCCAACAAAATGGAACTCTGTCTACTGGCTTTTTGATTGCACGTGAAAAGACACGTCCTACCTCATTGTTCAGGTCAAAGAGGTGTTTCGGTTTTTTCATTTTATTTTGAAGAAATGATGAATACAACCTCCTTTCGATGGCCAGGGAAAAATTTAGCTTGTTAGAAGCGCACATTTCGCTTTTGTTTAGAACTAGAGTAGTGATGACACTAAGTGGCAAAATGAGAACTTTATGGCAGTGGTGAAATCCAAATTTTTTTACTACTGGTTCTATGAGTGTGGCTTGGTCGGCATAGCTTGGGCATGGCAGGGGAAGGATACTGCAAAATCTCCATTCCCACCCCACTCCAGAGGAAGGATGATGCAAAATCCCCATTCCCTCCCCACTCCTGGAGCCAGCCAGAGGTGGTATTTGCCGGTTCTCCAAACTACTCAAAATTTCCACTATTGGTTCTCCAAACTGTTCAAAATTTCCACTACCCGTTCTCTAGAACCTGTCAGAACCTGCTGGATTTCACCTCTGCTTTATGTGTTATTTTCTTTCTTTTTTAAATGTGTCAGCCCTATTTTCACTGTTACATTTAATTTTCCTGTGTTTATATAATTTAAAAAGTAGAAACGTAAAACATTGAAAGGCTAAGAAGGGCTCCATTTTCCCATTCATACAAGGTAGTAATATACCTTGTAGACTGCTGTCCTCTGTCTGCAGTTTATAGAGCTATGTATGATTCCGTGTGTATTACCTTAGGTCCTGGATATCCAATTCCGGGGATTCCTGCAGGACCATAAGGACCTGCTGGTCCTGGCTCTCCCTTAAAATGAATAAAAATTTACTAATTAATTTTTTGTATCATGGGAAAATAAATGGTAAGAAATTAAATGTTGGCATTTAGTGTATCCAGATTCCCAATAGTGCTAACTTGATCCTTTATTAATTTTACTGATTAAAACTTCAGGTAAAGTAGAACATTCATTCACTCATTCCTTCAATTTGTATAACAGCCCAATTTAAACCAGTGACTCTGGACTGCAAACAATCATAAAAGCAGCTAAAAAGGTTAAAACACAATTAAAAAAATAAATTTAATACAGAAAGCAGCTAAGGGATAATATAATCTATCAGTATCAACATAAGGGACCCTTGGAACCACAAGCTCGAACATGTGGTCAGAATAGAAAAAATTATTTCACAAATAATGGTTTTACTCTGTAAAGCATTCTATTAATTTTTCAGTTTTTACTTTTAATAAGATAATTTCTGCATTTATTTTGAATGTTTGTGCTGCTAAAGGAATAAATTTATAAGATGGCCCATCCTGAAAATTGTTTTCCTCCAAATGAAATTTTCAGTTGAATAATTATTCTGGGGAGATCAGTCAAGATGATGTTTTGCATTTATTGGCATCTACCAATAAAAGGGGACAACAGAGAATGAGGTGGCTGGATGGAATCACTGAAGCAGGAGGCGTAAGCCTAAATGGACTCAAGAGGTTGGTAGAGGTTAGGAAGGCCTGGAGGAACGTTGTCCATGGGGTTGTGATGGGTTGGACACGACTTCGCAACTAATAACAATCAATAAAACTTCTTCCATCTTTTTTTTTCTTTTCTTTTCTTAAAGAAGAGTAAATAAATATCTAATGCCTGTCTGAACTACGACAAAAGCACCCCCGTGTACATGCTGTTGATTACAAGTCTCATAACAAATCACCCATATATATTTATCAGCAATTTCCTGGTTCCTCTGAGTTCTATGAAACTATAAAAACATAATTATTAGCATTACTTTAAAATTTATAAAAAACATTCCATATATATATAATTACCGAGAATATTGCTATAATAGAAAATATGTATTTCAAAGGAAAAAACTGTATTTATTTTATAAGATCTATCATATAAAAATTAGTATAAGAAGAAAAAAGCAACACTAAAAAATCTAAGGAAAATACTAGAACAGAAAAACAAAGAAAAGAACAAAATGAGAAGAAAAAATTAAACACACATATATACAGATGAAATATACATATATCACTATACAATATTGTTTCTTTTTCATTTATTGCATTACTGCAATAAAGCAGTATAGAAAGGATGTAAAAGTCAATCTGTATTCTAGATCCAGATTTTATCCGTATTCCTCATTACATATTTCATTTCTCCATATAATAGACCTATTGACTTCTAATCCTTTCTCCACTATAAACAACAAATGGAGACATTATCTGCTCGTTTTGGAAATGTGCAGAAATTTCAAAGTTGTACTATATTTAGGAACAATCTTTGCAAGGGTTGGAGCTTAACTTTTGCAGCTCAAGAGCAGTACTGCTGATAATTTTTGGTCTACATATCATATACAGGTGAAACTCAAAAAATTAGAATATCGTGCAAAAGTTCATTTATTTCAGTAATGCAATTTAAAAGGTGAAACTAATATATGAGATAGACTCATTACATGCAAAGCAAGATAGTTCACGCCTTGATTTATCATAATTTTGATGATTATGGGTGACAGTTCATGAAAATTCCAAATTCACAATCTCAGAAAATTAGAATATTACATGAAATTAATAAAACAAGGATTGTATATAGAACAATATCGGACCTCTGAAAAGTATAAGCATGCATATTTACTCAGTACTTGGTTTGGGCCCCTTTTGCATCAATTACTGCCTCAATGCGGCATGGCATGGATGCTATCAGCCTGTGGCACTGCTGAGGTGTTATGGAAGACCAGGATGCTTCGATAGCGGCCTTCAGCTCTTCTGCATTGTTCGGTCTCATGTCTCTCATCTTTCTCTTGGCAATGCCCCATAGATTCTCTATGGGGTTCAGGTCAGGCAAGTTTGCTGGCCAATCAAGCACAGTAATCCCATGGGCATTGAACCAGGTTTGAACCAATGTGGGCAGGTGCTAAGTCCTGCTGGAAAATGAAGTCAGACTCCCCATAAAGCTCAGCTGCGGAAAGAAGCATGAAGTGCTCCAAAATCTCCTGGTAGACGGCTGCGTTGACCCTGGACTTAATGAAGCACAATGGACCAACATCAGCAGATGACATGGGTCCCCAAATCAACACAGACTGTGGAAACTTCACACTGGACTTCAAGCATCTTACAGTGTGTGGCTCTCCATTCTTCCTCCAGACTCTGGGTTCTTCCAAATGAGATGCAAAAGTTGCTCTCATCAGAAAAGAGGACTTTGGACCACTGAGCAATAGACCAGTTCTTTTTTTTTGTTTAGCCCAGGTAAGACGCTTCTGACGTTGTTTATTGTTCAGGAGCGACTTGACAAGAGGAATACGACATTTGAAGCCCATGTCCAGGATCCGTCTGTTGTGGTGGCTCTTGATGCACTGACTCCAGCCTCAGTCCACGCCTTTTGACAGTCCCCAACACTTTTGAATGGCCTTTTCCTGACAATCCTCACCAGGCTACGGTCATCCCTACTGCTTGTGCACCTTTTTCTTCCACACTTTTCCCTTCCACATGATTTTCTATTAATGTGCTTTGATACAGCACTTTGGAAACATCCAACTTCTTTTGTAATTACCTTTTGAAGCTTTCCCTCCTTATGGAGGGTGTCAATGATGGTTTTTTTGCACAACTGTCAGGTCAGCAGCCTTTTCCATGATTGTGATTCCCACTGAATCAGACTGGGAGACCATTTAAAGGCTCAGGAACCCTTTGCAGGTGTTATGGCTTAATTAGCTGATCAGAGTGGGACACTTTGAGCCTAGAATATTGAACCTTTTCACAATATTCTAATTTTCTGAGATTTTTTGGGTTTTCATGAGCTGTAAACCATAATCATCAACATTATGACAAATCATGTCGTGAACGATCTCGCTTTGCATGTAATGAGTCTATCTTACATATTTGTTTCACCTTTTAAGTAACATTACTGAAATAACTGAACTTTTGCATGATATTCTAATTTTTTGAGTTTCACCTGTATAGGTCTTTCATATGATATGTATCAGGGGTGAAATCTAAAAATTTTCCCTACCAGTTCTGTGGGGTGGCTTAATTGGTGGGTGTGGCTTGGTGGTCAGATGACTGGATGGGCATGGCCAATAATAATAAATAATAAACAAAGTATAAAAAACAATAAGAGGTACCAAAAACCAACTTTCACACTTTACACACACACAACACAACACAACACAATGTAAAAGTAGCTGCACTTCACACTTCACACAGCCACAAAAAGCTCAAAAACCAACTTTCACACTTTACATACACACAACTGACACACACACACAAAATACCACATAAAGCTTTCTGAGATTTTGTGTGTTTGTGTAGTTAGAGTGAAACATTACAGAAACACACCAAATCTCAGAAAGCTGCACAAATATTTTATTTTATTTTATTTTATTTATTTTATTATTTTATTTTATTTATTATTTTATTTATTTTATTTTATTTTATTTTATTTTATTTTATTTTATTTTATTATTTTATATTTTATTTTATTTTATTTTATTATTTTATTTTATTTTATTTTATTTTATTTTATTGTGGACTTCAATTCCCAGAGTTCCTCAGCCAGACAGCATTAATCACTCAGTGGTGAAAGAGATTAGCTAAATTTAGATTAGTTCAGTCTGGTGCTAAAAGCGAAACTGGGGCTTTCGGGCTGTGAGAAAAGCCATGAGGTCGATCAGTAATCAGGTAAGTGTCTTAGACTCTTTTAAAAGGAGTTTTTCTACATGTTTTCTACAGAAAACATGTTTTTTAAGGTTCTGCTGATGAGGAACTCAGGTGATATCCCCAGAGTAGCCTTTAAATTTTTTTTTTAAGTTTAAAGGCTGCCAATCTCAGCTGAGGGGCGGGATCCTCAAAGGCTTTTTTTTACTTTTAAAGGCAGATTTCGGCTGAAGCAAAACCGGCTTTTAAAAGTTAAAAAAAACAACCCTCTGCTGATGGTGCGGCTCAGCAGAGGCACGGGAGGCGGGGCCATGGATTTTTGCTACCAGTCTTTCGAACCAGCAGCCGCCATCGCTACCAGATCACATGATCCGGTCCGATCCGGGAGCATTTCACCCCTGATATGTATTTATACATATATGATATGATATGACATAAGATATTATAAAAGAAGGCAGATAGCAAGCACTGTAAAACCTGTTGTGAAAAAAAACAATGTAATGCATGTTAAGCTGCAATTATCTTTTTCAATTATAAATATCTATGGTTCTCATATGTTAAGAGAGGGATTGATTCCCCCCCCCCCCAGTTAGGGTGATTTGTGAATCCAGTTTGGTGATAGAATTGTCTCTGAACAATCTATTATTTTTATTTTGCCATAACCCTTTCAGTACAATTGCTTATTCATTAGTATTGTATTGATAGTATAGTATCTGTTTTTAGAGAGATCAATTAATTAAAGTTGTGTTCTTAATATCCCAAAGCTTTCTCACTGCTCCAGATTCTAGTTTTTGTTCATTAATTGTTCCTATACTTCACTGAATACTAACAGGTGGTCTGACACATTAACATCTTCCCATTCCAGGAAATACTTCCTTTCTGAAGGATTGTTTTTAAGCATGAATTTCCAGTTATATGTTTATTTTCCATGGAGCAATTAATTAGGACAAAAGAGCCTTTATTAAAGCTTTTACTTTAAGGAGTAGAAGCAAAAACAACAGAAATTGTACCAGCAAGCAAATCAGCAACTAATAATGGATGAGAACTTTTGGAAACAAGTTGTCCATCTTTCAAGTGACACAACTACAGTAAATTTATAAACAGGACATACCAATTTCATAAAATTGTCCATTTATCTACAATAAATTAAGTTCTCAAAATATAGCAAAATCCAGTTAGAATAAAACATATTTCTTTCATTGTTCTCAATAAGAACAATTTAAGCACCCCTTTAATTTCTCCTTAAAGTAAATGAGTCAAAAGAGAGAAATGGTTTCTATGTGTTTATTTGAAAGTAAGTGGAAACATGCACCTGCACACATATCTTCAAATTATTGTTAATTCCTGGAAGTGGTTTGCTGCTGTCTGCTTCCTAAGGCTAAGAGAGAGGGACTGGTCCAAGATCACGCAGTTGGCTTCATGTCTAAGGCAGAACTAGAATTCACAATCTCCTGGTTTCTAACCGGATGTCTGAACCACTGCACCAGTTTGGTTCTTTTGCAACTATATTTCCGCATAGTATAGGTAGTGTTGCAATCTAAGGATTAATAATGAGATTTGCATTTCTCAGGTCTCAGTGCATAAGAGCACAAAAGTGCCTACCATTCCTGTCCTATTTTCCCTTCATTATATCAAATTAACATAGCTGTTGCATACTTTTACTTATATATATATATATTTCTTTTATGACATGTTGTTTTTTATTTATGTCGATGCTTGTGTAAACTGTTGTGACAAAATGAAATAAAAAATATATACTGAGAGCAGATGCAAACATCATTATTTTTCATGACAGGTATCCTAACATTCTGCCAGCACAAAGAACTTTTTCAGAAACCATGTAGTGGAATCAATTAGCATAGCACTGCATCCTTTAAAAACTTCCTTTCAAGCTAGAATATATTTCAATATTTTCCATCACTTTTGATCTGTATACTGGTATTTTATTAAAATAATATAAATTTATTATAAATCTATTCCTCATGGTTGCTTGACTAGGAAAAAGTTAATGCTTTGACGTTAATTATCAACAAAAGACATTTTTCCCTTCAGCATGAAATGAAGAAAAGCCAAGAATAACAATGCTAATATGTGTCTATTTTCTTCTAATTATCTTGGCGAAGTTTCTATGCTGATAGAATTCCTACAAAGAAGCCCATAATTTTAAAGGGAACAGAAATATCAAATATAGTATTGTTTAAAATGGTAATTTAGTTCAATTTTAAAACATCTAATATTGTTGAATAGATATATTTTTATAATCAGTTTCATATGTTCAGTTAATATACAGATACATATTTATTGGGTTATATGAAAACAAATCATTCAATTTCTCTGTGACTAGACAAGGCATGATTTCTTTCAGCAATGATAGGGTTACAAGACAAAATCATTTATCATTTATATCGCTAAGTTATAAATCTTAGATTTCTCAGGAAAAGGTAATAAGGCTGGGAAAGATGGAAGGAAAGAAAACCAGAATGCCACAAGGTGGATTCAGTTATAGTGGCAATAAGGTCCACCATTTGAAGACCTAGAAATAACATATTAGAGACACATCAACATGGAAAACATTTCTCCATGTTGATGTGCCCCTTACCTGTTCTTTCAGGTCTTTTCCATGTGGTTAATGGGAGTCAAAAATGAATTGATAGCACATAACCAATCAATCATTAAACAATCAAATTGAATAAAATCAAAGTTTACAGACAATAATGATAGGATTCATAAATTATTATCAAAATTAAGAAACCCCATAAAATGACTCACCATGAAATTCTGCTGATTTATTTAAATATGCATGTATTTGAGTTTTAAAAATATATTAAAATTATTATTAAAAATCAACAGAAATCAATAGCATAAATAAAAAGCTTCAACAACAATGCAAAGATCAAAATTGAAGAAAGCAAGTACACACTGTAACTATGTAAATAATGCTAAAGCATGCAAATTAGGCAAGATAGTACAGAAAAACACATCTGAATGGGGCATTATTTATTTATTTATTTTATTTTGTCACAACAGTATAAGTAAACATCGACATAAAACAACAACACATCATAAAAGAAAAACATATATATAAGTAAAAGTATGCAATAAATATATTAATTTGATATAATGAAAGGGAACAATAGGACAGGAACGGTAGGCACTTTTGTGCTCTTATGCACGCCCCTTATAGTCCTTTTAGGAATGGGGTGAGGTCAATAGTAGACAGTTTTTGGTTGAAGTTTTTGGGATTATGAGTAGAGACTATAGAGTCAGGTAGTGAGTTCCAAGCGTTAACAACTCTGTTACAGAAGTCATATTTTCTGCAATCAAGTTTGAAGCGGTTGACATTTAGTTTGAATCTATTGTTTGCTTTTGTATTATTGCGATTGAAGCTGAAGTAGTCTTTTACAGGAAGGATATTACAATAGATGATTCTGTGTGTTAAACACAGGTCTTTTTTTTTTTTTTTTGCTTCATGAACTATCAATTTTCCTGACTGTAACTCAGGGAGAATATCAGAGCTTATCAATTTATCTTGTGACTGATTAGCTTTTTAACAATCTTCATATATAATAAAATGGCTATTTCTATCTAGCACTAGAATGTATCAACAGAAGATTTGGGCACAGGCAGTGTGTGCCATATTTGTTTTTCAGTTGAAAAACCATCTAATTATCCTCTTGGAGAAAGACCTTCCATAGCAACTGACTTGTTCCACTCACTGGCATTATCTTGAGAACAGACTTATTATTTATATACTTGGAAAGAGTAATCATATAAATAACTACTAGACTTAGAATTCATTCATAAGTGTCTGGAAAGTTAAAAAGAATAGTTAAACATTCTTTCTATAAAGATAACAAAATTTTGAGAGACTGTTAAATATCTGTCAGCCATAGTACTAACATGAAAACGGAGCTGACCTTTTCTAGTTGAATGGGTACTTATTAACTGTAAACAATGATTCACTTTACTTTATAATTTCTTCCTGAGTAAGGAATTAATTTATCAGAAATTTAAAGAATACAAAAAATGCAACTAGTTAAGAGATGGCTTTTGTAGCTTAATATATTTGCAAATCTAGAAAATAATCAATGATATTCTTTAAATATAAAGCTTTGCAAAATCTTTACTAAGAATGAGGATCAATTAGGCATCGTTTGATTTGTCCATTAGAACCAAATTTATTTGCCATGCTAGAAGGTTCATTTGCTACCTACTGAACAGGGTAACTAATAGCAATAGCACTTACACTTACATACCATTTTAAAGTGCTTTATAGCTCTCTTTAAATGGTTTACAGAGTCAGCATATTATCTCCAACAATCTGGGTCCTCATTTTACCAACCTTGGAAGACTGAAAGACTGAATCAACCTTGAGCTGGTCAGGATTGAACTCCTAGAAGTGGGCAGTTTTTGCCTGCAATGCTGCATTCTAGCCACTACGCCACCACATCTATTAAGGATTTTATAAAGTCTTCCTACTATTCAAGCAATGTACCTTAAGCTTAAAAATACCACTTTTCTAAATCAAATATTTCAGGATAAAATTATCTTGTTCAAAGATGGCAATTTCTCCACACCTTAATAATATTGTACTACAGGACGGAAGTGGACTCAGATGTTCTATTTATTAGTTTTCTTAGCTATTCATTAGATTCTTGGGAGTCTTCTCAACTATTTGTCTTTCGATCCTGCTTCTTCATAGTCAAATTTTCTCATCCATAGAAACCACAGGAAAAGCCTATGTTCAAATAGTTCTAATCTTTGTAAGTATAGACAAATTATGTCACCTGAATCAGGGGCGGGTTTCAAGACCTCTCCTGAAGAAGCCTTCCCTGGACCCAGCTATTTTGGGTAATTATCGTCCAGTCTCCAACCTTCGCTTTTTAGCGAAGGTTGTAGAGAGTGTGGTTGCATGGCAGCTTCCCCGGCACCTGGAGGAAGCTGTCTATCTAGACCCGTTCCAGTCCGGCTTCTGACCCGGTTACAGCACGGAGACGGCTTTGGTCGCGTTGGTAGATGACCTCTGGAGGGCCAGGGACAGGGGTTGTTCCTCTGCCTTGGTCCTATTAGACCTCTCAGCGGCTTTTGATACCATCGACCATGGTATCTTGCTGCGCCGGTTGGAGGGGTTGGGAGTGGGAGGCACCGTTTATCGGTGGTTCTCCTCCTATCTCTCCGACCGGCCGCAGACGGTGTTGACAGGGGGGCAGAGGTCGTCCTCGAGGTGCCTCACTTGTGGGGTACCGCAGGGGTCGATTCTCTCGCCTACCCTGTTCAACATCTATATGAAGCCGCTGGGTGAGGTCATCAGTGGTTTCGGGGTGAGTTATCATCTGTACGCTGATGATACTCAGCTGTACTTTTCCACCCCGGACCACCCCAACGAAGCGGTCGAAGTGCTGTCCCGGTGCCTGGAAGCCGTACGGGTCTGGATGGGGAGAAACAGACTCAAGCTCAATCCCTCCAAGACGGAGTGGCTGTGGATGCCGGCACCCCGGTACAGTCAGCTGCATCCGCAGCTGACTGTTGGGGGCGAGTTAGTGGCCCCAAAGGAGGTGGTTCGCAACTTGGGCGTCCTCCTGGATGGTCGGCTGTCCTTTGATGAACATCTGGCGGCCGTCACCAGGAGGGCCTTTTACCAAGTTCGCTTGGTTCGCCAGTTGCGTCCCTTCCTTGACCGGGATGCCTTATGCACGGTCACTCACGCTCTGGTTACGTCTCGGCTGGATTATTGCAATGCTCTCTACATGGGGCTGCCCTTGAGGTGCACCGGAGGCTACAGTTAGTCCAGAATGCAGCTGCGCGGTGGTAACGGGAGCCGTTCGTGGCTCCCATGTAACACCACTGCTCCGTAGTCTGCACTGGCTTCCTGTGGTCTTCGGTGCGCTTCAAGATTCTGGTTACCACCTTTAAAGCGCTCCATGGCTTAGGACCCGGTACTTACGAGACCGCCTGCTGCTACCTTATGCCTCCCATCGACCAGACGCTCTCACAGAGGGCCTTCTCAGGGTGCCGTCCGCCAAACAATGTCGGCTGGCGGCCCCCAGGAGTAGGGCCTTCTCTGTGGGAGCACCAACACTCTGGAACGAACTCCCCCCTGGCTTACGTCAAGTGCCTGATCTTCGGACCTTTCGTCGTGAGCTTAAAACATATTTATTCATTCAAGCAGGACTGGCATAAATAGCTGTTTTAAATTGGGGTTTTAATAATATTTTAAATTTTTAAATGTTTTAATAATTGGCCACATAGTAATAGTTCTTTTTAAATTCTTTTAATTGTATATATTCTGTGTTTTATTTTGGCTGTACACCGCCCTGAGTCCTTCGGGAGAAGGGCGGTATAGAAATTTAATAAAATAAAATAAAATAAAAAATAAAACCCTTCGCTACCAGTTTGCACGTGGGCGCACTCATGCATTCACGCAATGTTCTGCGCATGCACAGAAGCTCTGTGCATGCATCTGGGAGGGTGGGTGGAGCCTCCCGCTGCCGCCGCTACCAGTTCACCCGCTCCAGTGCGAACCGGTAGCAACCCAGCACTGACCTGAATATATTTTTCAAAGCCTTCATTGTTATTGAATTGCACTTATTTTCAACTGCTGAATTCTTTTCTCTTGATGGTCCTAAAAGGCGGAAGTTATCCACCACATCAGTGCATTCATCTAATTGCTGAACTTATTGTGTTAGTGGTTTTTTAATATTTAATTTTAATCAATTAATTTTTTACAGTGCTCCTTGATTTATATTACTAGAACTTATTATTCACATTTGCAGCACAGCATAATAATTAAAGTTTCTTCCAACAGTTTTAAACCTATTTTCATCTTCTTTCAATTCAGGCTCCTTCAATATGTGTTAAAGGATATAGGTTGAATAAATATGGAAACAGTATACAACTTTTTTTTTTACCTTTTTGTCAATTTAGAGCTAATCTGTTTTGTTGTGTTCTCTATGGACTGTTGTCTCATAACCTATGCATAGACTTTGTATGAGTACAATGAGATATTCTGGGATTCTCGTTTTCCTAAGGACATCCATAGCTTGACAGAGCTTCTACAATCAAAGGAATTTCTATAATCAACAAAGCTTATACTGACTTCTTTTTGGTAATTATTATTTTTTAATTATCCAGTATGCATCAGCAATATTATCTTGTTCCTCAAGCTTTTTGAAAACTACTCTGACTAGCAAGCATTTTCCTTTTATCTAGGGCTCTAATCTGTGAAGAATGATCTTCATGAGTTCTGTTGGGCAGCATGTGAAATTAAAGATTGTGCAATACAGGCAGAACTTGATCATAATGGAGTCTGCCCATCATGGTTATAAATTGTGACGGTCATAAATTGACCGACCCAATTTTATGACTTTTTTAAACAGTGGTTGTTAAGTGAACCAATGCTTCACCATACATGCGGTTTTACTAAAACTGCACGTTTTAGTATATATTAGTTTTCAGCAAAACTGTCATAAAACATAATGACGTGCAATGGGATGCTTCAAAGAGCATGCTTATGCTTCAAAGAGTATAAGCACAAAAGGTGCCAGGTTTTGAACTTCCTCGCCAGCACTGGTCAACCCAACATGGTGTCTGCCAGGACTCATTGTTTAAGTGAGGACTTGTCTCTATCCCTCAGTGTGCCTGTGGTGCTCCTCGACAAAATATCCATCATATTGTATCCAAATGTCCCATCAAGAGCTTACACCGGCCCAATGTCTGATTTTTTTCAACATAGACTACCCTGTCCTTGAATGGCTGGGTGGACTGGATATTAACATTTGAACTACTATAAGTCCAACTATTTGCTATACGCTAAATAAAGAGCATAAATGTAACCATAGTTTTTAAGAGACCATAATTTGGTCATGTAACTACAGGGGGGCAACTGTCAAAACTTCAAATCAAGATTGGAAGTACCCTCAGTTATAACTTCAATGGTAGCTAAGTGACTACTTGTCCTATTAAGTCTTCTTTCTTTGATATTGATATATAAACTGATCTCTTCCCATTTATGGGCCAGTGTCATTTTCCAAATTTGCTGGAATGGCTTAGTTATAGTTGTACTGATTCTTCTGTTACTTGCCATATTTGTAGTTATTTCACGAGTTCCTGAAGTTTCCAAAGTAATAACAACTAGAGTGCTGATCTAACTTCCTTTTATAGTGCTAGAGGTATTTTGGATGCTGCTGTCTTAGTGTAAATATTTCAGTGTATTCTTTTCATCTTTCTTGATCTTCAATTAATACCTGCCTGTTAGCATCTTTTAACATATTGTTTTAGGTTGAAACCTATTTATATGTTCCTCTTTTTGTATATTTCTATTTCCAGTGAATTTACAGATATAATACAAATATATAATTCATAAGGCTTACAAATTTTGTGAGATCTTTTATCCTATTATCTTTTTCTTCATTGCCTGGCAATTTCCACTGTTGTTTCGTTTATTCATGCAAGTCAATGAAACAAATTATGGCATATTATGTTTTCTGAAAATCTTATGGTATGTGTTTCAAACTAAGGTTAAAACAAATCATAGCTTCTTTGATCTCAAGTTCCTGAAGCAATTTCCCCAATGTATTATTAGGAAGAAAGTTAAAATGTGGATCTCTTCATGACAACTGTCCCAATTTGGGTGGGCATCTATATAGCAATTTAGGGGGAAAACTAAGGCCTGTCATGAAGAAAATGCCCTTGTGCTACACCTAGCACAGTTGCAAGTGCCTCCAGCTGAATCCAACCCATTATATTTAAAAGCTTTAAATTCATTAATGCATGGCATTTATCCTCATAAACATTTGCTTATTTATTTGTTTGCTAAAATAATAGAGGTGATCTATAAAAAAGATGACCAGCCAAGGATGAAAATAGTGCAAAGAAAAAACAGAAGAGAAACCAAGATTCCAAAATCTTTACAGTCACAAATGTATTCTACATTAAAAAAAAACACATTACTCTGTGTCCTCAAATGTTCTGGTTGCCTTAGAAATAAAGCCAAGATATTTCACGTCAGGAACACCCACAGATGCTGCAATAGAAGCTGCATTCATTACAAGCACAGTGATTTAACAATCAAAGGCAAAACAGGAGTAGTAGCATTATATTTATAAACATCTTGTTATTCAGTACTTAAATGGATGTGTAAAGTAGTATCAAGGATAATATTTATATAAATGTGTACTAGAAAGAAAAGATTGGCAAAAAGAAAATTTTTCTCCCAAATTAATTTGATATAAAACCATCCATAATATTTGAACTATGAAAATATTTCTTTAGGGGTGCTCTCCCCTCTAAAGGCAATATGCCTAACTCTTTTACATCTCATTTACATTTTAAACTGAGATATTGGGGAAAGTATTGCAAGAGTACAAGAATTGGTCCCTATTATTTATGCCTCTCCCATATGATTAGGCAGAGTGGATGTGTTCTTGGCCCTGTCCCTTTATGGAATCAAATAAGTATGCCTTTCTTCATAGCATGTGTCCTCTGCAACAGCATCTTCATAGAGATATATACACCCTTCAAATAGTCTGGAAATCTCTGGTTTTGTTTTCTTACCTGGGGTCTGGGTGTATTTAGAAACCCTGGATAAAAAAACCTGAAACCATCCCTCTCTACTGGACCAGATGGACTATGTGCATAATTTTTAAAAGTATGCTACTACTATACCACTAATATAGCAGAACCCCTAAGCATAATTTTTGAAAAAGCTTTCACGACCAGTTCCCTTCCCAAACTTTGGTCACTTGCCACGGTCATCCCTATCTTCAAAAAAGGAGACCCCAGCCTAGTTGAAAATTACAGACCTATCTCTCTTTGCTGTGTCACCTGCAAAGTAATGGTATCTATCATCAACCAATCCATTACCCTCCATCTAGAAACAAACAACCTACTCTCTAAAAAACAATTTGGTTTCAGAAAAAAATTATCATGTAATTTACAACTTCTTCACTGCAAAAATATATGGACTACAAATCTTGATCAGGACAAAGAAATAGATGCAATCTACATAGACTTCTGTAAAGCTTTCGATTCAGTAGTACATGATAAACTCCTCCTAAAACTAAAATCCTACGGCATCTCAGGACCCCTCCACAACTGGATAACTGCTTTTCTATCAAACAGACAACAAGTAGTCAAAATTGGCAATGCTCTATCAAATCCTGTTCCTGTTAAAAGTGGTGTTCCCCAAGGCAGCGTTCCTGGACCAACACTCTTCATATTATACATTAATGATCTCTGTGACCATATTACAAGTAATTGTGTTCTCTTTGCTGACGATGTCAAACTATTTAACACCACCAACAATACAGCTATCCTCCAAAAATACCTTGACTTTTTATCTGAATGGTCTAAAACTTGGCAACTCCAAATCTCAACCAGCAAATGCTCAGTCTTACATATTGGAAAAAAGAACCTAAACACTAAGTACAAGCTTGATGGACATTACTTTACTGATGACCCTCACCCTGTTTCATATCAAATGATCTAAGTGCCAAAGCCCACTGTAACTACATCGCAAAAAAGACCTTAAAAGTTGTAAACCTAATCTTGCATAGCTTCTTCTCCAAAAACACTACACTACTAACCAGAGCATATAAAACATTTGCTAGACCAATTCTTGAATACAGCATGACTGTTTGGAACCCATACCATATTTCTGACATCAATACAATTGAACATGTCCAGAAATATTTTACAAGAAGAGTTCTCCACTCCTCCAAATACAACAAAATACCTTATGCCACCAGACTTGAAATCCTGGGTTTAGAAAATTTAGAACTACGCCACTTTCAGCATGACCTGAGTTTAACTCATAGAATCATCTATTACAATGTCCTTCCTGTCAAAGACTACTTCAGCTTCAATTGCAACAATACACGAGCACACAATAGACTTAAGCTTAATGTTAGCCGTTCCAATCTTGATTGCAGAAAATATGACTTCAGTAACAGAGTTGTTAATGCTTGGAACACACTACCTGACTCTATGGTCTCTTCCCAAAATCCCCAAAGCTTCAACCAAAAACTATCTACCATTGACTTCACCCCATTCCTAAGAGGTCTGTAAGGGGTGTGCATAAGAACACAATCGTGCCTATCGTTCCTGTTCTATTGTTTCCTTTCATTATATCCAATTAATATAGTTATTACACACTCATACTCATATATATGCTTATATACTGTATAATTATTTCATGCTTATGCTTATATATACTGTGTGACAAAATAAAAAATAAAAAAAATATTATTTATGTGCATTTGTCTGGGCAATTACGCTCTGTCTCCCCATTAGCTATTGGTTTCTACAAAAGTATAAAAAAATAAGATCCAAAATTTGTTTTTTAAAAAAATAATTCCCAATTTTTCTATTTCTTGACATTTTACATGTAGTATATGGAGCAACTTAATGCTTATCAGGGAGGGAGAGGAGGGAAAGTGTATAAAATCAGACCAATCCACTGGTCACAGAACATTTTGAAAAGGAAAAAGAAAATTATGAACCTAACTATGATATGACTGGTTGACTAATATGTATTTGTAAAATGATGTATCATATGTCTCTTACCTTGTTTCCTTGAATGCCTTTTGAGCCAGGATCACCTGGTGGGCCACCAATACCCTTTAGTGGGAAAAAAGTGAGGGGGAATTAAATTTTCTACCAATGGACATATATTTATTATTACATTTGTGAATCATTATCTGCTCATCAGAAACTGTATTTTTCTTAGATATCCTAGATGGAATTAAGTACATAATCTCAGTAACAGCAACAAAGGCATCCTGCAAACAAACAAACATGAAGTCTAAAAGTACAAAAAAGTGCAGCATGATTTGAAATCATGTTATTATAAAATAGATTTCGTCCTATTGTTCTATTTCTGCTGTCTGAATTATATTTATTTATTTATTTATTTATATGATTTATATTAACTGTCCCTTTACACAGTGATTCTGGGAAGCGTACAAGGATTAATCACAAACATACAGTATAAGCATGACATACTGTATAACCCCATATTAAGTCTTTCAAAATAATAGCTTAAATTCTATTATTTTTGAGATGGTTATATGAAGTCATATAATACAGAGGAAGTATTTCTATGAAATAATGATGCACTTTCGGCATTTATTTTCCATTTCATATTTAGTTACTCAGTAAATTACATCTTATATCACATTCTGGTGGACTTTCATTAAGCTTAAAGATCCAGTTTATGAAAGAGTAAAGAAAAGGAAGTGACAGTTGCAGATGTGTATAGAAAATGCTTTAAAAAGATATTTATTTTTCTCAATATGAGGCCATCTTTCTCTTTTATTAACTGTATATTGAATAGTTGACTTATATACTGTTTTTTTAATATTCACAAATATTAAAACTTGTGCCCAAAAGTTGTATAATATTAAGAAACAAAATACACAAATGTAAAGTCATTTTAAAATTTGAAAATACTAAAATTATTAAAATTTAAAGACCTGGCTACAAAATTCACATAGTGTGTGAATTTTAACTCCCAGAATTGTCCAGCAGGATGCATGAAATCCATCTCTTAAGGCTGCCAAATTTGAGAAACACAGATGAAAACCAATTTACTAAAAAATAAATGCCATAGTTGGGAAGCAAAACTAATAAATAGGCCTCTCAAAAATCTAGGAAATGGTCATAAGGGACTTTTCCTCCAACAATAATGAATAGAAAAAAATCATTAGATCTAGAAACCAATTACTAACCTGCTGCACTGCAATGAGAAGCAACATACGCAGGCCTACAAATAATTATTCTTTATGAATAAACTCTTACAAATGTGTTGCCCTAACAGCTACAGTTCCTTCAAAACAGTATGAGAAGCAGTGGATCAAAAGTTATTACTCACACATAGAAATTGGTAACATACAACACCCACCCATAACACAACCAATGAGTTATTTCACTGTTTCTCTGGAATTATTAGAGTAGTGGTTTCAAACTTGGCAACTTTAAGATATGTGGGCTTGTCCTGGGAATTCTGGGAGTTGAAGTCCACACCCCTTAAAATTGCCAAGTTTGAAAAAAACTGAACAAGACCAAGAAACAGGATCCATTGGATACACCATTATTTGGTCATATCACCAATATTCAGCAACAAAATTTCAGAATTCCAATTGCACAATTTTCAGGTAATAATATAAAATATGATTGGGAATTTTATTTGAAAATATCAGACTTTTATATTCAAATCCCACAGAAAAGACCATCCTGTTTGGTATTTCAAAGCAACAAAGGAATAAGCTTAGAGGTCATGGTTAAGAATGCTAGGATGACAATCTAAAAAAAATGCCTTAGAATCATAAGTTTCTCCAGTGTTGTTCCATCTGGTATGGTTGGTTGAAGTGGAGAGTTTTGAAGTCAAAAACATCCAAAAAATAAAATCCAAATCAATTAGAGATGTTCGGTAGCAATACAATTCTCTACCCATGGGAATCTATCTTAAACAGAGGAGAATAAATATGGAGAAATGCTAGATATTTTTTGTACTAAAGGCTAAAGAATTGGCAGCGAGAGAAGCTAGTAATTCCACTGAGAAGAGAAAAATGTTCTCACAGTATTACTTCAAGTTAAGGACTGTAGAACAGAATACTGAATATGAATAAATGACAAGTCAGAGATTGATAGCTATTAAAAATAAAAATAGAGACAAAAATCTCTGCATATTTAAGAAGGCAGCATTACAGTGCTCTCAGTTATTTGAGTTTCTAGAACAAAAAAAGTCTTATGCTATGACATTGGAATGCACCCAGCATTCAAGTATCTGGGAACATTAGCCAGATACCTCCATGAAACTCAAGCTAAACATGAAGTTTTAAAAGTTTCATTTTAAAAACAAATTTAAGATTATATAAAGCTCTAGGGCATGGGCAAGTTATTGATACATTTCAAATAATTTCTAAATGTCTTTTGTAAAGGTATTCTCTCTCTACTATTGACCTTACCCCATTCCTAAGAGGTCTATAAGGGGCGTGCATAAGAGCACAAACGTGCCTACCGTTCCTGTCCTATTGTTTCCTTTCATTATATCCAATTAATATAGTTGTTACATACTTATGCTCATATATATGTTTATATATTATATAGTTATTTTCATGCTTATGCTTATATATACTGTTGTGACAAAATAAATAAATAAAATAAAAATAAATAAAAGTATTAGGATTGCTTCACATTTTTATCTGTATGTTTCCATATAGTGGATCGACATCAGGCTGAGTAAGTTGGGTAAACAGTATTGTACAAATTTATAAATTGTGTGCCAGCTTTACAAGGGAGGAGTAGCTGTTATCTCTGAAATATATTTAGTAGTATTCAACTGGGGGGGGGGACAATTGATATATGTCTGTTTTGTTGTTTTCTTTTTATGCACTTTTTTGTATAGTTTTGTCTCATTTTGTTTTGTTTTCATATTTTTTCTCTTTTTTTGGAGTTGGCATTTTAATGTTTAATAAAAAAAAGTATTATAAAAAAAGAATTGCTTCACATTCACTCTCCAAAAGGTTTTCTGCATTTTAATATTTAAACTGACCCAAAATACCAGAATCTTTTGTTTTGGGGCAGATTGAGGTGTTCTCTATTACAGTACCTTAAGAGCACCACTTACAGTACCTTAAGAGCACCATAGTAGTTTTCTGCCAAATGATGTAATATATAATGCTGTAATATGTGACATATAATTTAATCTGAAATTCTGGAAGAATGGGTAGTAACCATTAATTAGATTTAATTACATTTCTTAATTAGAAATGTAAGATATCTGATGGTTGATAAGAGCATATAAGGATCTTATATGATAGTGGTCCCCAACCTTTCTGACACCAGGGACTGGTTTTGTGAAAGACAATTTTGCCATGGATCAGGAGGGTTAGGGGGAGATGGTTCTAGATGCAGCCTAGATCCCACACATATGCAGAATAAGATTTGCTTGCTCACCCACTGCTTGTGCAGCCTGATTCCTAACAGGCCATGAATCAGTACTCATCCAAGGCCTAGGGTTGTGAACCCCTGTAAACCATGGTTAATAAAAAGAAAGGATAAATCTTTCTTAATGAATTTTGCTTAAGCTCAAATTATTCCTGAACCACTGCTTACTTCAAGAAAACAGAAGATAGGTGCATATTCAGTACAATGTGTAGTTTAGCCCAGAGAATTAGGACAAAATACTGTTTTTAATACAAATGATAATGAAATGGTTGGCAGAATTTAAGAAATTTACCTGAGGGCCTCTAGGTCCTTTGGGGCCGGGAGGGCCATCTAAACCCTGTTCAAATAAAATAATAGAAATGTAAACGTTAAGAGTGAGTTCTGGTTTAAACAATGCTTCTTAAATCATTCTCTCTGTTACAATGCATTATCTCTTCATTAGAGGAGAATTTTACAATCTTTCTCAGTGTTCTTTTTTATATAATCAGTTTTCAGCTATTACCAGTGAAGTCATGTTATATGAATGTTGAGTATTTCTACAGTGTTTCTAATATATTACACCACTTACTGTACTGATATTTAGCAATATGGCGCGTACTATACTAAAAGTATGAATTATTTAATTGGCATGAATACCATGCTCAAACAATAGCTTGCAAGGAAGAAAAGCAGACACATTTGTTTCAGCCTTCTGTTTTTAACTGAACTTCCTAATAGTTGTGGGTGAACATCTCTAGATGTTGAAAATGATTCTACTTTTGGCATGATCTCCAGCTGCTACCCTAGCCTACTAAATGAGTGGCATTTGCAGTCAAAAAGTCATGATGGCAGGTACAATCATGTAAATGGTGTTCTATTTTACATGCATCTTACATGCAACATCAGTAAAAAATAAGTAGGCCATCAATCATAGGACTATAGCTTCTAGCCTAGCTTTTTTGATCTACCACCCCTGAATTCCCTGTACCCAACAACATAACATCCACGTCCTTTGGGTTCTTGAGAAAGTAATATTATTTTCAGTAGATTTCCTACATCTTTATGACATTCATATTCCCAAATTTTCTTGAAAAGCATAAATAACAATTCTAACCGTCAGTCACAAGAGGGTAAACTAAGGATTATAGATAATCCTCAGATTATCACTCATTCTTAGCAATTGTTGAAAATTAAGACAGGCCTAAATGAGGGGGAACGTATGACTGGTTTATAAAGTTGCAGCTGTAAAAGCCTCCCATGTTTACACGATCACAATTTGGCCCTTGACATCTAGCTCAAAAAAAAAAAAAAGTTGCAATGGCCTGAAGTCATTTGATTGCCAATTATGGCCTTTCCTGCTCACTTTCAACAAGCAAAGTCAATGAGGAAGCCAACATTAAAGATAGCAATAGCACTTAGACTTATATACCACTTTCACAGTGCTTTACAGCCTCTCTAAGCAGTTTACAGAGTCAACATATTGCCCCCAACAATGTAGGTCTTCATTTTACTGACCTCAGAAGGACTGAAGGCTGAGTCAACCTTGAGCCACTCAGAATTGAACTCCTACAGTACTGCATTCTAACTACTGTGCCACCATGGCTCACAAGTTTCTCCTGCCACTTTTCACTTACCTGCCTGTGGCACTCATTCACTCTCCCTATTCCATAGTATCTGGCTATCTGGCTATGGCACCGCTTGGCCTCCCTAACCCCAGCATTCATCCCCTCATCCACAGCATGTGTGAATCTATAATATCTACAATGGCACCTGCTCCCTCACCGACCTCCCTGCTCATGGCACCCCATGTTGTTCATGCTCTGTAGCATCTGCTCATGTCTATAGAGCCTGCTTCTGACCCCCATCCATTCTCCCATAACTGTCATCTGCAACTGTCACCGGTTGGCCTACTGGCCTAAGACTCCCACCTCTTTTCATGTTGTAGTCACGTGATACTCTCGCTTAATGACCCACATGGTCCTGGGTTTATGACGGCAACCGGAATTGCTGTTGCTAAGCAATGCAGGCTTTTGACATTAAACTTTACAACACATTACTAAGCAACAGAAATTCCAGAAAAACACTGGCTTTCATTCTAGGTTGCTATCCTTTCAAACCCAACAATTTTTTTTACATGCAGTACAAGATTTAATTGCAAGAATTCAAATAAAAAGTGAATTAAGTCGGGGGGGGGGGAAGATTTAATATGCAAAAAAAAAGAGAGAAAAGAGAGTGTGAATTTCATTAGGATGGTTTGCTTGGGTCCTGAAAATGAGTACAATTTTTTTTCTTTATCAGACAAGCATAAGCGGCTCCTTTAATTTAACCATACACAACTTGTTCTCTGAAAATCTGTACAAATAGTCCATATCAGATTCTGTATTCAGCCATGCAGCAGTCATCTGTTAAGCTATTATGAAAGTTGGGATTCCAAGTGTTCTTTGGGGAAGCCCAAAATTAGGGACAAAGGGAAACATCAGTAATGAATTATCTAAATACAAAGAAAGGGCATATAACAGTACAGCCATTATATTGTAATGATGATCTGTCAAGACTGTAAATGGGTCCTTAAAGATTGGAACTGTTCCCTTAATATTTCCCTCGATGTTCCTGCTACATGTCTGGTTATTTCCCCCTAGCATAATTTCTGTCTTTCTCTTGTGTGGAAAAAAAAAAAGTCCTTTTGGCAAACCTTTTTCATCTTTTTCTTGCAAGTGGGAATCTTGTGGGTGATGAGAACTCTGGATGACTCAGAAATTTCTTTGAATGCCTAATCCATTATGGCTTTTTAATCCTTTACAGATGTTCCATGCCATTTTATTCTTTGCCCTGACAAAACTGAATGCCCAGACAAAGCTGTTTCCTTACATATCTACAATCCGAACATATGGTTTCCCTTTTTCCACCAGCTGCTCTGTAATTTGGATTTTCTCTTTAAGGGGACACACATAAAGACACAAACATATTTCACTTTATCTTCTACTATGGCTTTAGAATAGATGCTTTCAGTGTCAATGGACAATGTGATAATAATATGCTAAAAACTTTATGGATCATATGGGTTCCTGTTTACCAAATTAAACATTTTTAACACAAACCATTTATCCACAGATTTAAAAACAATAGAATAGAATAAAAGAGTTGGAAGGGACCTTGGAGGTCTTCTAGTCCAACCCCTTGCTCAGGCAGGAAGCAATGGTTAGTAGGAGAGATTAAGTGCATGTTTAATGGCAGCCTCTCACCAAGGAATCATGTTGCCAGTTATTGGCAGAAGACAATGTCCAAAAAGAATGTTAAAGTACTGAGAGTGGCTTGAAAAGCTATATTTGTCATGTTATATATACCATCATGACATTTACATTAGAACTCTTATTTTCTGAGGAGCTGCAGATTGTCCATTTTTTTAAACTAGGCAATTATTGTTCTGGGAGTACATGTTAATTAATACAGTGTAGTACTGTGGAATCCTTGGTGCTTTCTGAATATGGTGCAGACATTTCAATGCCATACAAGGTATTCAGAGCACCAAACTCAGAGTACACCAAGGACTCTACAGTTCAAACCTGAGCTACATATATGCTTTTCTATTAATGATAATGTGTTTTGTATATTTATAATATGATCAACTTCCATATACCAAAGCTTTAAAAATAAAGTGTTGTTCACATTATACTGTTCTTCTGGCAATTAGGTGAAAACAGCCAATATTTTGTTGTTTTGTTTTCTAATTTTTTAAACTTCCTGTCCTAATTCAGAGCTCTGGAATTTCTTGGAGGTCTCTCAACAAAGCCTGCTTAGCTATTTCAAGGTCAGATTGCCCTCTGCTATGACATATCAGTGCAAATCATCTGGGGAAAACAGAGAAGGAATTTGAAAAAAGTCATTAAGACTGGAAAAGCATGAAAGCCCCAATAAATAAATAAAAATAAAACAAATAGTGCTCTATCCTTTTCTTTTTAGAGAGCATGTGCCATAAGCATAGTGCTGTAATTGCCAGAGAGAAGGAAGAAACATAAACTGCCCCTGAGTTACATCTCTCTCTCTTTCTCTCTCTCTCTCTCTCTCTCTCTCTCTCTCTCATCTATCCATCTATCCAGCCAAAGTTGTCAGCACAACTTTTTATTTTAAAACTGTTTTTTATAATGAAAAAATGTGTTTCCCTTGGTTTGATAGATTGGGCTTTGCACATTTTTAATCAATATATAAATGTTGTACAAATCAAATCAAGTCAGATTTAGACTCTATACCTTTTATGCTCTTTAATTAATATAGCCCATTTTCCTTATGCTGATCTATGATCATAATAAAAAATGATTTAATGAAAAAAATTGCACAATCTGTGTATGTTGGATGAACTGTGACCAGCAACTATCCCTTTTTCAGTGATTCTATATTTAAAAATACTGAATTCTATATTGAATAACTAAGTCTTGAAGAAGACGTGTGACTGTTTCTAGAAATACTG
This sequence comes from Ahaetulla prasina, assembly GCF_028640845.1. Classification (NCBI taxonomy): domain Eukaryota; kingdom Metazoa; phylum Chordata; class Lepidosauria; order Squamata; family Colubridae; genus Ahaetulla; species Ahaetulla prasina. Next base: position 113,818,402 of record NC_080542.1, on the reverse strand, counting down.
CATCTTATTCAAATTAAATGCTATAAGAGTGAACTTGAAGTTATTTTAGTTAACCTTACTGGTGTATTATGCTATTTTATACAATCACTATGATTCACTTTGGCTTTTGGTTTGATTTTTTAATGAAAATTGATATTACCAATTATGCATTCTATACACCAATATAATGTACAAATATGAAACTTCACTTCAAACAGGATTCTTTAAGAACTATTGATATTTCCTTTTTTATTACAAAAAAAATCCCCACTTTTATATCTTCATGTAGTAAAAATTTTAAACAGAAAAAATAATCAAATAATACTTTTAACTTACTCTGTCTCCTTTTAATCCTGGTGTTCCACATTCTCCTCTGTCACCCTGAAAAAAATATTGTCTATTTCAATTATTTGATACGTTTATAGATCTGAAATACAATAATTTCAAACTGTCATGAAACTAATCTAAATATACACACACACACCACATATACACACACACACAAATAATTTAATTTCTGTAACACAGATATAAATCATTCAATATAATCATTACAGGAAACTCAAGTTATATGTATACACATACATACATACATACATACATACATACATACATACATACATACATATATACATACATATATCTATATCAGTTCAAAGACTAAATCTTGATCCAGAAAGTAAAATGATTATGCTGTCCGTATACAAACTCATATTTAATTTTAAGTACTGCATTTCTGAATATGTAATTATAGTATGTACAAATTATGAGAATAATATTTTTTTTAGCCAGTTTACCTTTTCTCCCTTATATCCAGAGTTTCCCTGTTACAAAATAATATTAAAAATTACTTTATTTATCAAGGATATTTTATTAAAAATATAAATAATATAATAAGTAGTTGAGCATTTTGGAGAAAAAAATGGCCAAGCCTTAAAAGGGAAGAAAATAAGATTTATAAACTTTTACACATATAGCTTTTATATCCAAATATCCCTAATCATTTCAATTTGCATTCTTATGCAAGAAAACAAAAGAACAGATACTCTTCATTGCCTGACTTAATAAGTGAGTGCTTCATTATTTTCCTTATATCTGACAGATGGATCATTATATCAACTTTCTAGACATGTCCTCTAGATATGTAGATTTCCTGCATGTGAATTCTGAGAATATCAACATGCCTATTTTTGGAGAGTGTCCAGGTTTGGGAAGGCTAGTGTGCGTATTTGTTTTCCTGTGTCATTTTCCCTAAAATACTAAGAGGAAGTTAACGATTGGTCAGAAGTCATCTAATGTGAATGAAAATTTGCAGCTGGGTATCTCCACTCTGATTCCACTGTTCTCATACAATATGTTGATGAGTTTTTCTTATCTTATCTTCAAGAGAACAAAACTGAAAGAAGACTAGATCCCATTCTACCCTTTTTAACATCAAAGCTATTAAGTGAAGCAATTACTAGAGTATCTACAATACCCAATACTTTCACTAAAATATCAAAATCAGCATCACACCATTGCAATACAAGCTCTGTTTATTTATATTTTATTTATTTATCTATCAAATTTGGAGTCTGACCATCTTTCTCAAAAAGCATTCTACCTCTTTCCCATATGCATAAGATATCACATATACAAGAAGGACAGATTGCAATTGCACTGGAGAAGAGTTTGCATAATTTGTTCCCTTTCTGCCCACCTAGGATTCCTCTAGACAAGTAAAAGAAATAGAATATCCCTTCTTTCAAAACCCCCATTGTGATACTGGAGCAATGAACCAATGGCATCAGATAACAAGCTGGCAGAAAAGATACTAATCAGAAAGCATCTTTTTCAAGAACTGACAGTTCATTATATAGATGGGCTTTTAGCTAAATGATCTTTCTAATTATCCATATACCTCTGAACCTTTTTCACCAGGTTCTCCTTTCTCAGCCTCGCCCTGGAAAAGAAAGATAGAAACTAATTAAAAATTGTCTCTGTATTTAGAAAAAAAAAATTGCCTTGCATATGCTACATTTAACCAAGTATAGAATCTAACTTTGATTATGATTTTATTTAAATCTATTGACCAAGAATCAAAGTTGTGTACTGATCATTCCACAATGGAATGATAACAAGTATATCTTTCCCAGAATTATGTTTATATTTTCTCGCTGATGTGGAATCCTTCATTTTTAAAAAATGCTTTGAGTATTCCCTTAACAGCCATTTGGATGGCCATACTGATTTTGTTTTTTTTCTTAGAATATCTAACTTTGAAGATGAATTTTATTCTAGGAGATATCAAGCCAGAATTATTAATGGACCATATTTTTTAAACTCACAATAGTGGAACCCTAATTCTGCTGTAAACCAAGACCCAATAAGCACTGAGATGGCTCCTAATCATGGGAGGAGAAATATTTTAGGAAAATTGTAATAGTTGATGTATCCCATGGAAAATATGAAAGTAAAAGCACCATAACATAGATTTTTTGAAATAAACATCCAAAAATTACATGGAATGTAGGACTGATATGTAATTTCTCAATGAAGAATATGCATTTTTAAGAAATTCCCATTTGGATTTACCTTTTGTCCCTTGGGTCCTTGCATACCTTTATCCCCTCTTCCTCCATGGCCACCCTTAAGAAACAAAGAAACCATATACATTATACACTGATTATATATTAAAATATGTCTGACTGGCAAAGTGGCCAGTGATTAAAGAAATCAACCAAAAATTATGTAGGAGAATAGACACATCATATAGTACATTGGCTTTTTCCATGTGGTTGGATAACAACGACCAACATTTGTCCAACAAAATCTCAAGACAGATAATAGCTAAACAGGATACCAAAGTTTAAAATCCAAACACAGTTATAATGTTATGAAATAACTGCCTCTATAATCTTAAGGTTTGCAGCTTAAGCTCTTTAGAAGATTCTGCTGCTTCTTCTAAATACACTCATGCTTGAATGTATACATAAACTATGCAAAATTGGCTCTTTGGTATACAGTGTTTATATGTTAATGTGTTACATGTGTAATAGTAAAACTTTTGTTAGGAAGCTTTTTTCTCCCTTCCATTTAATCATATCTGATTCTCAGAGATTGCCTGCGGTTTTGTTGGCAAGTTTTTTCAGAAGTGGCTTGTCATTGCCTTCTTCCTAGGGCTGAGAGAAAGTGACTGGTCAAAATCACCCAATTGTCTTTGTGCCTAGGACGAAACCAGAACTCACAATATCCCGGTTTGTAATGTGATATCTTCACCATTCCACCAAACTAGTGCTCTTAAAAGTTTTACACAATTGAAATTTAAATCTATCTTCTGGAGGAATTTTATGTTTTGTTCTTTGTTGGTTGATTCTTTCCTTTCTTATCTATTTTCAAACATCAATATATTATCCTTAAAGCTTTTTGAGAATATCATTTACTTTCATGAATGATAAGTAGAGAAAATCTCACATTTTTTATTATGCTACAAACTTACAGGTGGTCCTGGGGGCCCTTGGTCGCCTTTCTGACATTCACAGCTCTTTCCACACTAGATGTTTTAGGAAACATTGAAACATAAATAAATTGGTATTGCAAATGAAGACAACAATTTGAAATTACTAAATCTGAATTCACTTAGGAAACAATCCTGCACAAATAAGTTTACAGGTATTACTTATTTACCTTTATTCAAAACATGCTGTAGAAACTGTATTTATTTATTTATTCAACATTATTGCAATCTCATTGTAAGTGACGCTGTGACAACAATTGAACAATGTCCCAATTGTTAATTTTTTTTAAAAAATGGCAAATTAGTGGGCAAAGAGTATCTAAACACAATATAGCCATAGGCTTCCACATGGATGCCCAAGACTGAATCACTTTTCAGGGCCTTCCAAAATGCTAACAAGAATGGGGCTAACCTCGCCTTAGGGAACAATGTTCCAAAGTTTGGGAGCCACCATCTGGGTCACATCAAATGAAATTCTTCAGGAGACAAGACTCACATTATACTCCCTCTACAGGACCCGATGGGACAAAATATGATTGGCAAGAGGAAATTCTTAAAAAGTCTGGCCATGTAGATTTTTAAAGCTCAAAGCCAGAACCTTGAATTGTACCTGGAAGAAGATCAGCAGCCAGTGCAGGTCACAGAATAGAGATGTAACCTGTGCCATCCTATAGTATAGGCACACAAATCTGTTCATGGAGCTGCATTCTGCACCAGTTAAAGTTTTTGGATACTTTTTAAGAGCAATCTAATGCATTATAGTAATCCACTTCATATTAAAACAAACTATGGGAAACAGTGTTGAAGAACCAGAAGAGCCAGAATCAACCAAGATGTTGTCATTGAAATAGTCCCAGGTGCTCTTGCCTTTACATCTAGAGGTTGGAAGGAGAGGCTAAACCCCTCTGTAGCTTCAGATAATATGTAGGCTAGGATTTAGGTAAATAAATTCTTGCTACAAATTATGGTTAAGATATTCTAACTCATCTATAATATAACAATTTAATGCTATACTCCTGGATTAAGCCCTAGGTCTAGCTACATCATAGTTTAGCCATGGTTTGATGTATAGACTACATCTAGCTCCATTTATTCGAGGAAGAAAGACATACGGTAAATCATAGTTTACCAATCATAATGGCTGGGTTTAGATACTATGCTAGACCAAACCATTCATAAACCAAATGGTTGAACAGAGTACATAAAATGATTTTTTTGTACAACAGTATCATATGTGCAATGATGTCATATGTTACTTAGCCTTCCTGCCGATGTTTATGATGTCCCTTCAAATACAAGCCCAGTATATCAACTATCTTGCAGCTGAAATCCTATCTTCACCTCTCCAAAGAAAAAGTAAGTGACTTGATTCTGCAGCCAACATATTATATTTAGTTTGTCTTTCAACCTATTGTACAAGCTGCAGAAATCATAAACAAGAAACAGCTGTACATTCCTGAACTACTGAATTATTCATAACACAGAAGTATTTTTACTTTGTAGGGTTTTATCTGTGGAATTCAAGCTTCTGAGAACTGTTCATTTTTCCCACTTGTGCATTCACTCTTTTGGTTCAAAGCTCAGATTGCCATCTCAAAGAGAAAATAACTGCTGAATTTCTTCAAAGATGCATTGCATGGTGGTTTCAGTTGAGTAACTCTTTGCTAGTGAATAATGATAACTTTAAGCAAGAAGGAAGGGTTGGAGAATATATTTTTACTTGGATGGAGTAAGTCAAAGAAAATATTTCTAGATAACGTAATATACACATTACACCAAAATGGACATCCAATGCATGTTCATAAAACTTTTTCCACTTACCTTCTCTTCAAATAAAGTGGCCTGAAAAATTAGAAAAAATAATAGATTAGTTAGCATGATATTTCATTCATTAATTGCTAGCCTAAATTTTAAAACAATATTTCATTAACTTATTGCATATAGACATAGCACTTTTGCTATGAATGTATAAAATCAGATATAATAAGCTTATGAGATAAGCTCAGTGAAATGTAATAAACATTAATAAAAGACAATAAAAAGATAACAGCAAAAAGGATAATAATAACAATAATGTATTAAACTTGCATGCTGCCTGACTTTCAATTATTCTAGGGGACATTTCTTTTATAATCATGCTATTTTCTTTTACAATCTCTTGTTTGAATCACCACTTCCTATTCTTTATTTTACCTATTCCTGCCATTCTAAGTTTCCTTGCAAATAGAATCATGTACTCATTTATTTTAATTTAATTTTAATTTATGGGAATGATATGGATGAATAGGGTCATTACATTTAAACAGGGATTTAGCAAACAGGAATCAAGTTACTATAAAGACCAGGTAATATATATGCACACATGTAAAAAATCATCTGTGCTGCACCTGCCAAAAAGACCAACACAGTTCTAGGCTGCATTAACAGAATGATAGAATCAAGATCACGTGAAGTGTTAATACCACTTTATAATGCTTTGATAAGACCACACTTGGAATATTGCACCCACTTTTGGTCACGTTGATATAAAAAAAAGTTGATTAGACTCTAGAAAGAATGCAGAAAAGAACAACTGGAAGCTAAAACATATGAAGAACAGGAAACTGGAAGCTAAAACATATGAAGAACAATTATGGGAATTGGGTATGTCTAGTTTAATGAAAGAAAGGACTAGGGTTGACATGATAGCCATGTTTTAATATCTAAGAAGCTGGGGTCAACATATTCTCCAAAACACAAGGCAGGACAAGAAGCAATGGATGGAAGCTAATCAAGAGAACCAATCTAGAACTAAGGAGAAATTTCCTGACAGTTAGAAAAATTAATCAATAGAATGACTTGCCTCCAAAAGTTGTGGATATTCCAGCATTGGAGGTTTTAAAGAAGAGATTGGATAACAATTTGTCTGAAATGATATAGGGTTTCTGCTTGAGCAGAGGGTTGGATTAGAAGACCTCCAATGTTCCTTCCAACTCTGTTATTCTGTGTGACTGCTAGCCTATTCAGGAAAAATTATGATTTAACAAACTAATGCAAAAGTGGCTCTTTCACCAATTATAATGATACTGGTTCCACATTAACTCCAAAGGCATGGTTGACATTTCTTTTCATGGCAGCATAACAAACCAAAGTAAAACCTTGGAAAATATCTACTCATGAATATTTGTTTAATGGAATTAACTGGTGTGATTGTATAAATGGTTACTAAAATGTAATTTTATTTTATTTTTTGTTTAAGTTGGTCATACTGCTCATTTTCTAATTTTATTTTCATTTTTCTAACAGGATTTAAGAGTTCAGAATAAAAACTCCCTGAAAGTTTTATCTCAGAGTCCGCTGATGTAATTCTTCCCCTCACAGAGCTGAATTGATGGGAAAAGCTGCACCTGGTTAAGAACTATCTTTTATTTTTTCCGGTCTTTGATGTTTCTAGATTTTCAAGGACAAGTACATCAACTGGTCTTAATTTGTTATTTTTCATGACAGTTCTTTTTTTTAAAAGTCTTGCTGGTAGATTGTGTAGCTTCTAATACTCCCCTGAGTAATTCTATTATGAACTTTGATCTTGTATTATGTCTAGTGCTCTTTTCTGAACTAATCATATCCTGTTTATTTTTTGTATTATGTTTATGTATGATATTCTGAAGCTATATAAAATTGGTCTCTATCTGCTTTGTTTATTCCATGTAGCAAGTACATTGTTGTTACATTTAATTTTATAATTTCTAATTTTATGATTATATTTACAAATCGCTGTATACCATGATTTAACTTACCAAATAAGACATCATGACTGGGTTTCATAATATGCTAATTCAGTGCTAATTGTGGCTTAAGTCCTTTGCTAAATAGTAACCCATCTCAGGGGCTGGGTTCACACAATACACTAATCATAAATCTGGGTTTTAAAAACATAATTGCTACATTTCCTAACTTCCCAAACAGTACATTATATTATGTTTATGCTGATTGTATCCTGGTTCATAGAACTTCTCAGATAATGTATGGATTTGCTGGATGTTGAGCCACTACCTGACTATCTTATTTTAAGCTTAGATTGTTGTGTAAATCCAGACTGCATTAAAAACAGAGCTCAGCATAAATTAAAAAAAAATGCATATGTTTTTTGCTGAAAACATCCTGAAAAAACAGCAAAAAATTTTCACAGACTAAAAAATGATTGGATAGTTTGTGGATCAGTGGGTTTATACAATGAATTTGTTGCATTAAGCCTTAATGTGATTTATCTGTGGCTGTGCGTAAATCAGCTAATAAGGATTTATTTAATAAACCTTGGTTAAACAAATCCTAACTTGTGATATGTGACAATATTCATTGTTTCTTTAGCTTTTTGAAACTCTCTGCTATAGAAAGTGAAAACTTGATCAGGTGCTGTCAGCCTTGTGAGATAATCCAGGCAAGAAGGACATCCAAGAAGAACTACTTCTACTTTATTATAAGTTACATTAACTCCTCCACCCCAGGCACCTTTACATACAGGAAACTAGGAAGGGTTCTTTCTGAGACACTGGCCATGCCCATTTTCTGCTGCAGGCTAAACTGACTCTTTTCACTGAGCCACGGTGGCGCAGCAGGCTACTTCTGCTGACTGACTGCAATTTGGCAGTTCAAATCTCACCAACCAGGCTCAGAGTTGACTCAGCCTTCCATCCTCTCAAGATGGGTAAAATGAAGACCCAAATTGTTGGGGGCAATATGATGACTCTGTAAACCGCCTAAAGAGGGCTGTAAAGCACTATGAAGTGGTATATAAGTCTAAGTGCTATTGCTATTTTCCAATCATTGCCCTGGCTGAAGTTATTCCTTTAAACTCCAAGGTCACTCCCACATGCCATTACTGTCCTTATATGGGATACAGGAGAAATCAGCATGAACCCTTGCATTGATAGGGAAAGCAAGAAGGCAGAATTATGAAATTAAGGTAGTTCTTTCATGACACAAATCCTGATATTGCACTATGGAGCAATACTGGGACACTATATTCATCATTCTGTAATACAATTGAGCGTATCGAGAAATTTTTTACAAGAAGAGTTCTCCACTCCTATAATTACAACAAAATACCTTATGCCACCAGACTTGAAATCCTGGGTTTAGAAAATTTAGAACTCCGCCGCCTTCGACATGACCTGAGTCTAACTCATAGAATCATCTGTTACAATGTCCTTCCTGTTGAAGACTATTCAGCTTCAATCACAACAATGCACGAGCACACAATAGATTTAAGCTTAATGTGAACTGCTCCAATCTTGATTGCAGAAAATATGACTTCAGTAACAGAGTTGTTAATGCCTGGAATGTACTACCAGACTCTGTGGTCTCTTCCCAAAATCCCCAAAGCTTTAACCAAAAACTATCTACTATCGACCTCACCCCATTTCTAAGAGGTCTGTAAGGGACATGCATAAGAGCACCAACGTGCCTACCATTCCTGTCCTAATGTTCCCTTTGGTTGTATCCAAATCTCATATAGTTATTACATATTTACGCTTATATATACTGTTGTGACAAAATAAATAAATAAAATAAAAAATAAATAATACTATGGGAATGACCTTGGGAGACAGGAAAGAGAACATTTGGCATATGAAAAGTTACCTCTGCCCATAGAAGGAAGAAGGCCTGGGAAACATTTCAGGAAGGACTCTCCCTAGTTTTCCAGAGAGTAAAAGGAAAGGGGGAAAGAAATTATTTTAGCCTTGCAAGATTCTGTTAATGTAATCTTACAATAAATAGAGAGCTAGTACTCCTATTTATGCTTCTTTTTAAACAACCTTGCAGGGCTAACACGTTTTGACAAAAGTAGCAAAATTCTATGGATGCCCTTAATAGTAATAATAGCTGAATGTGGAAAATAATGTTTTGACTATGAATTCCATTCTAGTTCAATGATACCATGATATCAGGTCTGGTCTAAACTAGGGCCATACAACATATGGTCCATTTAGCAGGCTTATGCGGCCCACTTGCATTTTTGAAAAATAGTTCACCGCCACTAAATGTCACCACTGTTAGGAAGAACGTGCTGCCACTTAAACTTTTGTCTTCCAATGCCCTCATGGGCATTGCCAGCTCTAACACTTGCCACCACATGCCTAGCTACCAAACAGTTGTTCCTTCTTGGTCTGCAAATATATTTAAGGTGACAATCTGGCACTTGGCCTTCTACTAACTGTGCAAATGAAGGTAAAAACATATCTATTCAGCCAGAATTGGCCTGTCTATGTTTAACTCTACAAATAGGCAATCTGCAGCTGAGTATTTTAACCTAATTTTCTCTGAACTGAAGACTGCATACATGGAGTTTCCACATATTCTCCAATTCAGGGATGGACTAAAAGCACAATGGATTTGTTTCAGGTATACTGAGATATCACTGTATTCTGATTGACTCCCAAGGTTTCTTTTATAGAAAAATTTAGGAAATGGGGTTGCAAATTTGAGGAATTGTTGTTGTGTTGAGCATCATTTTGGGATGTTTCATTTTATTCACTGAATTCATACTTAGCAAAATGTACTGTGTAAATCAAACAAGCCTATTAAACTAGAAGCAGATCTTCACCATTGCAAAGGAGAAGCAAGGTTTATTAGAAGAAGTTATATACAATAGTAGAGAGGCTGCATCATTCACCTTTTTGTTTTGGAGGTCAGGAAAAAATAAGGATTATTCTAGGCTTCCTATAGGAACCAGACTGAAGAGAAAAGCTATTTCAGTAGTCAGAGCAGAGCAGAACGAAGCAACACAGAAACAATGAAAGGAGGAGGGGGAGCTGCTTGATTTGTAGCTTTACTTTTAATGTCAACAGGGTAAAAAGTCCCAAGAGTAGATGCATCTGGAGCAGCATCTCAAAAAAAAAAAAAATGCCAAAAAGGAAAAAGGAGTTGCAAACAAGATGGCCAGTAGACAAAACAAAAACTCTGGAATGCTTGCAGAGACAGGGAGTGAATCTCTGGCAACAAGAAGCAAGATTCAAAGAGGAAAGAACTCCAAAAACTGAGAATGACCAGAGAAAATAAAACAAATGATCTATTTAGCTACTGGAAAATCTATAGTTTGTATCTGTCTTTGATAATGGGCCTGAAAGTATGTGCAAAGATGAGTCAAAGAAAAATACTGCCACAACACTACTCACTCTATGTATAATATTCAACATTTGGGATATTTTTCTACTAGCAGTATAAAGCATATGTGTCATAAACTATTACTATAATGTTGATCTTCCATTTTGCCCTTACTCTGAGACTGCCTTCTTTTTCATTCTGTAGAAGCGTATTTTCTTCCTTTTCTGACATTCCCTTGCTCTTGAAATGTATCAAAGTTTGAGACAGGACAATTTCTAAAGAATTGTAGACGTAATTCTTGGCCATGACAATGGTTAGTGAAGCAAGGAACTGGATGCTTGTCTTGTCCACCAACAAGTAGATATTGGTAGGGTGTCATCAAAAAGTTACTGAAGAATGTCTGAAGGTTGTGATGATGAAATGCTTGGTGATGAGCAAAGAGGAGGGCAGGAAAGGGCTGGGGATGAGGGCTGCAGATTCCAGACAGCTATAACTTTCATAAAGACTCTTTGAGGTCTAAACAAGTGAACAACCATTTCAGTAATGATTGGTGGTCAAGTTAGAATAAGAAACACAATAGATATGAATTGGATTGATATCTTACCTTTTTAACAAAGAAAAACAATACTCAAAATGACCAATAAACAAGAATAAGTTATAAAGTTTATAGTAAAACAATTAAATAATGGTATTTAGTTATGATTAGTTGATCAATTGCATTCTTCTAATTATACCATTTAAAGTAAATAATTTAAACAATTAAAAACTAAATTAGAACAATATAATAATTGTGTGTGCAAAAGTTATAAAATAGTAAATAATAACTCTGACCAGTAAGTAGCTTAAATCAGGGTTCATCAATCTTTTGGGATCTCTGGGACCACTAAATTCATAATTTTAAATCCTGTGGACCCCTATTATTATCTTCCTGGGTGGGCATGGATAGGTGGTCATGTGACTAGGTGGCTATGGCCAACTTGATGTCACTCATGTTGAGGAGTGCCTCACCGATTTCTACTTGCCCCTTCCCTTCCAGCCACTCCTCGCCTGCTTGCCTGGGCTCATTAGGGGATCAACAGGAAGCAACTGTTGGAGCTAAGCAGCCACTATTAGAAAGAGTTGACAAAACAGCAGGCTCAGCTCAAATTGGATCTGACCGAGAAAGAGGCTCACAGAAGCAATTCCCTGAGGACTATGAGTATAGGCTTTCCAAGCAGAGGAAAGACCTGTGGGAGTGCAAGGCCAGATGGAGGCTCAGCAGGCTGAGATGGTCAGCCAGTTCCAGGCCATGATGCAGTCCCACTGGAACAATGCCCTCTGGCTCTTCGCCACCAGCGATGCTTCCCTTCAGCCTTCCCTCAAAGTCCCGCTCCAGGAGGCTGAAGCAGAGCCCAAGTCAGAATTTCTGCCCCCCTCTGACCTGCACAAAAGGACCCTGAAGGGAGAGGTTCTCTGCAGCAACACAAATGTTCATTGCACGTATCCGGCCCAGGGGCCATAGTTTGAGGACCCCTGATTTAGTGCAATATGAAAAATGCAAATAATTTTTCTGCAGACCACCAAAATTTTCTTGCATTTGGTGACCACTAGCTTAAATGCAAATTTGAAAATATGCTTCTATTTCCAAAAATAGTCCATCCTTACATTTTACATTTTTTAAAACTGAGGATAATGTATACCTGCAATAGTTATAATTAGCACAGCTATATTATGTTGGCAAATGCCATAAGTTTATTTGCACAATCCTAAAATCATGCCCCCCCCTTTTCTGAAGACTTGCACATCAATATCAATTAAAATGAATTAAATTTTAAAAATACTTACCAACTGGTTCCTTATTTTATCTGAAAGGCTGGACTCATTCAAAATGAATACAGACTTTCCTGGAGAATCACCAGATATCAAATGCAGCTTGGTTTTATTGACATCATTAGACAAACCAATAGTAATGAAAGCTATTCCAAGAGCTCTGGCCTTTTCTGATATGTCTTGAATGTCAGGACTTTTGGGATGGTCAATACCATCAGTCATTAGCAAAACCACTTTGATGCCTGTTTTACGACCTTCTGCTTTGAGCAATTGAGTTGCATTAGAAATAGCATAGTAGGAATAGGTGCCATGCCCAATGTAGCTCACTTCATTGACTTTTTGCTTAAAAATCTGCAGGTTTCTCCACACTGAAAAAGGGTAGTCAATTCTGACAGTACTACTGAACTGCATGATGGCCAGTTTGATGTCATATCTGAGAGCACGGGTGGGCTTTATAAGGAAGACTTTATCACTTAAGAGGATAACAAACTCTTTCTGCTTATCAAATAATATACCCTTTGCACTTTCAGAACTATCCAGAACAAAGATGATGTCAATAAAACAGACAGAATCTAAAAAAGACAAGATTAGAAATGACATGTTGAGAAAAGTTGTATATTATACATTTAAAAAAGCAGCATTGTGATTCATGTACAAAAGGAATGGGGTTGCTTTCATAATCTTGATTCTTCATTTCATGGACATCACTATCAAGGCAACTATGGTGAAACTTCAAAGGATATTGATGTGCAACAGGATTTGCATACCTCTGCCAACAAAGGTATGCAAATCCTGTTGTACATCAACAATTAACAGTTGTTTTACACATAAGCATGGACAACTTGTGAAGTAGAAGAATTTTCTACCTCACACCCTCAGTTAGAGGTGGTACATATTGGTAAAATAAATCAGTAAAATTGTCCATGGACATTTTTAATCATCCACGTCATGGTTATCCCAAAGGTGCTTTTTTTCAAAAGGCAACTCTTTTTTTTCTTTGAAAACATTCTGCTTCTTATCTAAGAAGCTGACTGTAAGGGAATAGAAGGATTTCTATTCTTTGCATTCATCCAATCATTAACACTCTGAGGTTGTTAGCTCTCTGAGATTTGTTGAAGCCACTTGGGGGTTTATCTGTATCTCAGAGTCACCTGAATCAGAATGCAAACAAGTGTGGATTTTCTTGGGAATGAAGGAATAGAAGATTCTCAAGAATGTTCCACACTCATTTGCACTCTGATTCAGAGTGCTAACGGCCATATGATTGCAAAGAATATACATCCTTCCATTTTCCTTCAGACAGTTAGAACTGAAGAAACTTCTTGGATGAGAATCGAAATATTTTCAAAGAAAAAAAAACCCAAGAAAGTCCAGTTACCTTTTGAAAAAAACATCTATGGGCATCAGTAAAATTCCTTCCCATCCATTATATATCAAATCTTCTAGGCCTAAACATGGTTTGCCACCAGAAGAATACTAAATAGCATGCTAATAAGATAATATAGTTACAATTAAGGAGAAGCTAATAAGTTGTACTAACTGCATTGATGTAAAGAATGAGGTTCATGTTTTAACTTCGTTCTCATATAATAGAATAACTGCAGTAAATGCAGCGAAGTAAATGTATGGAATAAGGAAGTTTTAGAACTAAAATTCCTTTTTGCTTGGTACATCTCTTCTTAACCATGAAACAAAACCTGCCGCCCCTTAAAAGTCTCATTAAACATCTTGGAATGCTGGAAGGACCTTGGGAATAGCTTATCCGATATCCCCTTGCTGAATACAGAATCTGAAATATCAGATACAGCATTCCCAACAGATCATGCCTAGTTCTATTTATACAGTAAATAGTTCTGAAATAGTCTGTGTCACTGTTGAACATTCATCATTTTTAAGATGATTTGCTTAGAGTTGTTTCACAATTCACAATTATACAATTCTGATTTACAGAATTACAGAATAGAATGGATCATTTAGGCAACAAATTCAAAATGATGATGTCCTGCCCTAGAGAGAAAGAGCACCACGAAGAGAATAAAATATAGCATTTTAATATTTATTATATCACAGATAGCCTTCAATGCATATAAATAATTCACAACTGTAGGCAGGTGGAACTTCTATTCTGCAGTTCTTTTATATTATTTCCCACCATGTATTAAGATATTATTAGATCAACAGCTCAATATAATCTAGTGGCAATGACAGCCATGTTTATCAAAAGATATGATTACTGAACCAGCTGAATGTCTCCCAAACCACTCTGAAAATATGCTTGTGGGCCCTATACGTTTTTCAATGCATATTCCATGCATCATGTCTGCCATTAGAAAGAGATGCACATTCAGAAGAAAATAACAATGTCCTTTACAATCTACTGAGGATGAAAATATAGAATTCCATGAGATTTGTGAAGATACAAAATGCAAATATAGAAACATATCACTCTCCCTAGGAATCTCTCATGAAACCTATAGCACTTCCTTTTCATTTATAATGCTTATATCAAATTCTAGGAATTTACCCTGAAGATTGTCTTTTCTTGCTAGAGGACTTAACCTTTGTCCCTTCCTTCTGTTTTGTCCATAAACTGCATTGATTATTGCAATGGCCAAAACCAAAAGGTAAAGGACGGAGTGTTTTTTCCACATATTGACTTGCATTCAAAATCCAATGACTGCTTACTGCTCCTGCTAATAAAAAAAAAAGCCATTAACTTTTCATCATGTTAAAAAGCCTAGAATACTGATTTGTATGGAACGTTTTAAATGGTTATACAAGTCTACAACTTTGAAATTAAATTGCAGTATTTCATTATTTAAATTAAACTATCTCATCTTCCTATTACTATTAGGCCTTGAAAAAGCTGTGTCGAAATTCTTTTTATTTATTTCATTTTTATAACTATTTCATTTTGCTGTAACTTTTTCTATTGTAAGCTTCCATAGAAACATAAATAGAGAGAGAAAACAAGGAAAACCTTTCTAAATAAATAAAGAGAAAATACTTGTGCATTTTTTTCCTTCTGGCTGATATATCAGATTTCTAAAATTGTAAGTTTTGCAAGTTTCACAAATCTTGCTTGTTTTTCATATTTTTCTGAAGTATTCATAGATACTTTATGCTTTTCTGTTTCAAGATAACGGGATGAATATGGCTTGCATTAGGTAATATAATTATGAGAATTAGCAACATCCTTTTTAAAAAAAATAATCAGCTTTTTTTAGATGTGTAAAAGAATTGCTGAAAAGACTCTCATTTCTGTTATTTAATCTTGAAAAAAAAATCAGACCACTTTTCTCTGAAAAAAAAGGGTGCTTGTGTAAATGTGCTCCAAAATTGCATTTTTAGCAGACACAGTCATTTCAAACAGAATCCATGTGTGGCATTTAATATTATTCAGAAATAAAACTATTTGGCAATGAAATGCATTCATTAAAAATATCTACAATATAGAAGATATAGATAATACAAAGTATATTGCAAAATGACTAATTTTGTAGGATTGCGAAAATTTACCCTGTCTGCAGTGGGGCTTACATGCAGAAAACTGGATATTGGACTCGCCTTAAATACTCAGAGCATCTCTACTAAGTTCAATAATTAACTTATGACACCGATATAAAATTTCCAATCCTATAATTCACTGATAATGCCAAAAAGAATTTTATGTAATATTGCGAAACGCTATCCTCTAACAGAAAATAATGCCTTCTTTTCAACTGGTACTATACTTATATCGCTAATTTCAATAATTGTTAAAAAGCAGTTGGTTGTTGATCATATCATTACAATTAAAAATAATATGCTTTGGATTTGCATTTATTTTGCTAAAATAAATTTTTATCATCATCATCATCTCATCATCATCATCATCTTACCTTACTTTAGAAAGCACTGAAGCTCAAACTGGAAAGTAAATAATTTTAAAGTAAATAGTTTGAAAAAGCATTCTGGGGATAGGGGATTAGTTTTCCTTCCTTAACAATTGCAGTAGTTCTGGAATAACTAATTAGTCCAGATGCAAATAATAGTACCTTGCATCTGGAACTTGATCCTTGACTCATTTTTCATTGCTCCAAGCTGAATGCAGAATGGTTAGGCATTTGGCCAGATCTTCTATCTGGGTGGACACACTAAAAACGTTAAAGGAACAGCTTTTCTGGAATTTGCTTTACAAGTAGCTTGTTCATTACTATACAGTTTTTAATTTTTTTCTATTTTTTAACAGCAGTCGCAATATTTAATTAGTCCAAAATGTTCCATAAACCCAGCAAAAAATAGGAATAGAAGAAAGATGGAATTGAAAAACAACAAAGCTATATACATAGGAAGCTGTCATAGCACTAGATGAAGTATTTATGTAAATCATAGTAAGTTACAATTTTATTATCAAGGCTTATTAAATAATCCACAGTTTGTACTGAACATCAAACAAGTAAACCCCATTATGCTTGCATCATATAAAATAACACATTTAAAGAAAATAATATACCAATATCATTTAAAATAAACTAAAATGGAACTATAAGATTCACTAAATAAAATTTGAAAAATAAACTCATTTTAGACCTTGAACTATCTCTCTTAAGGTGATCAGAAAGAAGGGCACATGGTAGAGAAAATAGTCTTGTAAATTTGTGGTCTCTAGAGTGAGGTATTTGCCTTACTGTGTAGTCAAGACAAACCATGGACATGTAGCAAGAATATATTGAAATATTGTTCATTCAGTTTTATGTAATGATCTGAAAATAACTTAAGAGACAGCAGAAGGAAAAATTATAGCCTAGACAATAGTCAGACAAGAGATTTCTAGACCTACATAACAAATATGATCATTGTTTCTCTCTAATTCTCTCAAAAGTAAAGGTGAGGAAGGGGAGAAGTAGTTTCAGACTTCAACATTCTGTTACTATAATAGGATATTTTTGGCTTGTCTCAAAGGAATAACAGAATAACAGAATTTGAAGGGACCTGGAGGACTTCTAGTCCAATCTGTTCAAGCAGGAAACCTTATACCATTTCAGACAAATGGCTGTTCAGTCTCTTCTTAAAAGCCTCCAGTGATGGAATACCCACAACTTCTGAAGGCAAGCCGTTCCACTGGTTATTTGTTTTCACGCTTAGGAAATTTGTCCTTAGTTCTAGATTGCTTCTCCACTTCATTACTTTACATCCATTCCTTTTTGTCTTGCATTCTGATGCTTTGGAAATTAGGTCAATCCCCTCTTCTTTGTGGAACACTATTGTCCTAGTCCTTCTATAACAGTTCCTGCAACCATTCTTCATATGTCTTAGCCTTCAGCCTAATTATCTTTGTTGTTCCTCTCTGCACTCTTTCCATCTTTTTTATATTGTGGTGACAAAAATTGGATGCAGTATTCCAAGTGTGAACTTACCAAGCATTATAAAGCAGCACTACACTTCATGTGATCTTGATTCTATCCCTCTTTTAATGCAGCCTAGGATTGTATTGGCTTTTTTTTGGTGGCTGCAACACATTCATTTTTAAATGATTGTCATCTAGGACTCCAAGATCTCTCTTGCAGTTACTGCTATTGAGTCACGTTTAAGCCAATCTCTACCTGTACATTTGGTTTTTCTTGCCTGAGTATGAAACCTTACTTTTCTCTCCACTGAATTTCATTTTGTTATATAGGGCCCAGGGTTCAAATAATAATAATAATAATAATAATAATAATAATAATAATAATAATAATAATAATAATAATAATAATAATAATAATATCAGAGTTGGAAGGGACCTTGGAGATCTTCTAGTCCAACCCCCTGCCCAGGCAGGAAACCCTACACCATTTCAGACAAATGGCTATCCAACATTTTCTTAAAAATTTCCAGTGTTGGAGCATTCACAACTTCTGCAGACAAGTCGTTCCACTGATTAATTGTTCTAACTGTCAGGAAATTTCTCCTTAGTTCTAGGTTGCTTCTCTCCTTGATTAGTTTCCACCCATTGCTTCTTGTTCTACCCTCAGGTGCTTTGGAGAATAGTTTGACTTCCTCTCCTTTATGGCAACCGCTGAGATATTGGAACACTGCTATCATGTCTCCCCTAGTCCTTTTTTTCATTAAACTAGGCATATCGAGTTCTTGCAACCATTCTTCATATGTTTTAGCCTCCAGTACCCTAATCATCTTCGTTGCTCTTCTCTGCACTCTTTCTAGAGTCTCAACATCCTTTTTACATACAAATCTGTTGAAATCCCTCTGGATTTTGAGCCTATCTTCTGAAATGTTTGCTATTCCTGCCAGCTTGTTGTCATCTGCAAATTTGATGAGTTCTATCTTCTAATCTAAATTGTTTATCAAGATATTGAAGAATATTATGTGTAAAACAGAAACTTGGGCACCCCACTAATTTCCTTCCATATACTTCCATTAAAGACTATACACTGAGTGCAGTTTGTCAACCAGCTATCCCACATTTTTCTAGTTTATCAAAAAGCAGATTGTTGTCTACTTTGTCAAATGCCTTACTGAAATCCAAGAATACTATGTCCACAGTATTTCATCGGTCCACTAATTTAGTCACTTTGTCAAAGAATAAAATAGGATTTATTTGGCATAATCTGTTTTTGAGGACAACAACAATCTTTTGAAAGACAACAACCTTATAAATCATTTCTCCCATTCAGTAATATATGGAAGATAGGGAAGATATTGATATGTCCAGTGCTATAATACCATAAAATTACCCTCTGCTAATTTTATATGTTTATGCAAGCCTGGAACTTGAGAGATTTGATACTGATATTGAAGCTATCTGTGGAGAGATAACTTTGGTGCTTGTCACTATCACTCATAAGAATGTTCTTCCCTCTAGCACAGTTCCCAATGTTTCTGGTTTAGCAGACTGGCGGGGGGGGGGGAGAGAAGGGATGACTCCATACGAACAGTTGGCAAGCGCACACATAGCTCTATTTGAACAAATGGCATGCATGCAAGCCTGTCGCTCATGCAAATGGAGTGCATACATACCGTTTCCCCAAAAATAAGACATCCCCAGATAATAAGCCCAATTGGACTTTTGAGCGCATGCGCTAAAATAAATCTCCCCCTGAAAGTAAGCCCTCCCTGAAAATATTTAAATGAAGAACTGGAAATCAGGTAAGACGGCAAGAGGAGCTCCACCTTGCTCCACATGCACCAAAATAATAAGACCTCCCCGAAAATAAGGCCAAGCACTTATTTCGGGGTTCAAAAAATGTAAGATAGAGTCTTATTTTCAGGGAAACATGGTATATGCTTGCCCACTGCTCGCACAAGTGATGCATGTGCAAGCACACTCACTGGCCATTTCTGCAGCCCAGTTGCAAAACTCTGCTCTAGCAAATCTCATGTAGCACCTTGATTGATCTAGAGTTGAGGCAATGAAGCAGGCTGATGGAGTCTGCAACAAAATGAAAGAACAACTTGGTTTGAATGTGAATTTGGGCTCTTCCCAAAACCATTTGTAATCCTATTCAGTGGCAGTAGATGTAGTGAAGAGACATTATTTTTGCTTCTATTGTGTGTCTGTGTAAAAAAAAGACCAGATGACTTTCGATGTCGTTCAATATCTCCTCCCATGACATTGTAGGAGAGGAACTAGTACATCTAAGAAGCTGTCTGTAAGCAATATTCATTGCACTTTCCAGGAAAAGTTTATTAGATTTCTTCAACATCCACTCCAGCATCGGGGCAGGTCATATGAAGATAGCCTTGAAAACCACTGTTCCTGTTCACATAGATTCTCTTCAGTTTATACATCTGAAGGAAGAGAATAGGACATGTGAAGAGGTGAAGGCTACCAGCTGTTTGTTCAACCCGTGTCCTTCTTGACTGATTAAATTGATTGTGCTGGAACTTCCTGTTATGCTAAATAATACACACCCCAAGGCTGTGTGCTCTCTCAACTTCTCTTCTCTTTATATATCAATGACTGCATTTTGAACAATCCATCTGTTAAACTACTGAAGTTTGCAGATGATACAACAGGGATCAGTCTCATTCGAGATAATGATAAATCTGCATACAGACAGGAGTTTGAACCACTAGCTCATGGTGCAACCGGAACAATCTGGAACTGAACACACTCAAAACCATAGAAATGGTGGTAGACTTTAGGAGAAACCCTCCCATATTACCACATCTTACAATACTAGACAACACAGTATCAACAGTAAAGACCTTCAAATTTCTAGGTTCTACCATATCTCAAGACCTAAAATGGACACCTAACATCAAAAACGTCATCAAAAAAGCACAACAAAAAATGTTCTTTCTGCGCCAACTCAGGAAGCTCAAACTGCCCAAGGGCTGTTGATGCAGTTCTATAGAGGAAGTATTGAGTCTGTCATCTGCACCTCTATAACTGTCTGGTTTGGTTCTGCAACCCAACAAGACAAACACAGACTTCAGAGGATAATTAGAACTGCAGAAAAAACAATTGCTACCAACCTGCCTTCCATTGTGGACCTATATACTGTATGAGGGCTGTGAAAATAATTACATCCTGGACGTAAACTGTTTCAACTCCTACCCTCAAAACAACGCCACAGAGCACCGCACACCAGAACAACTAGACACAAGAATAGTTTTTCCCCGAACGCCATCACTCTGCTAAACAAATAATTCCCTCAACACTGTCCAACTATTTATTAAGTTTGCACTACTATTAATCTTCTCATAATTCCTATCACCCATCTCCTCCCGCTTATGACTGTATGACTAATGTTGCTTGTATCCTTACGATTTATATTGTTTTCTAATATGATTTAATTGCTTATTTGTACCCTATGACTATCATTAAGTGTTGTGATTCTTGACAAATGTATCTTTTCTTGTATGCATATGCACCAAGACAAATTCCTTGTGAGACCAAGCACACTTGGCCAATAAAGAATTCTATTCCATTCTATTCTAAACGATAAAATAAGTAAGGGATCTGCTCTCATATGCTTAATGGAGGTAGTTATAAAATGAATAGAAAAAAGCTTCCTGGATCCACACTATTGATGTCAAAAACTGAATGAAGAGAGTGAAATTTTCCTAGCTATCTCAGTAGCTGTTGACACTACCAACTTCTGGGCTGGCTGGTGTTGAGGCATTCACAATAATTGAAGCCCTTCCTGCCAAGACACATCTAGAAAATGGTGTCAACAGGCTGCTTTTGACATATAGACTGTTGACCTATGGTGTTCCACAAGTTTCCATCTAATCCTCTAAGCTTTATCCTGTATTCTTGTTTATAGCAGAAAGTAATAGATATGAAATGACATGGCTATATGCATATGCAGGAGGAGATATATAACAATTTTGTCTATCTTGAGAAATATTGGTTGCCAACTTCCCAGTTTCGGACCATGTATTGAGGAGCTAAGATGAAGCCTGATTTCTGTGGAATTGCATTTCCTCAGGAGAAAGTTTAAACAACACCAATTAGTGGTCCACAAGCAATCCATTTGTAATTGGCAATAGTAATCTGCCCTTTGGTTAAATCTTATTTTGATTATTGCAATGGAGTGAGATTGCTCATGTAAAGCCAGTGGTGGGATTCAAATAATTAAACAACCGGTTGTCTGCCCTAATGACTGGCTGAGTAGGTGTGGCCAGGTGGTCATGTGACTGGATGGCCAACTCTACATCTCTCATTACACCCAGCCCTGCCTCCTGGCCACTATCTTTTCCCCCAGGCCTTGGGCCTATACGCAAGACCTCCAGAAATGAAAGGGTTAACCAATCCTCAGTTTCCTGGTACAAATGCCCTCTACCTAGTGAAAGGATGGAGAGAGACCAGCAAAGCATTCTGCTCCCATCACTAAGGAAAGTAAGACATTGGAGGCTGAACTTATTATAAAGCAATATATTGTGTCATAACAGCCAACATTTCACACCTGAGGTGGCAGAGGCAATAAATCCCATTGACTCTCAGAAGGAATTTACAATTAAAGCCTATTTGCACCCGAAAAATCTATATATATAAAAGCGAAAAAAACTCATGCAGCATCACAAAATCTCCAGAACCGTAAAACCTACAAACTTGAAATTTGGCATGGATGTGCCTCTTTGCTTCTAGGTGCTCGCTTAGAAAGGATTTTTCTAAACAACCATCAGACCATTACTATTTCTTATATTATTATTAACACGCTCTGATGCTAAGGAGTTAGACATTCTACTCCCCCTCCCCACCTGAAAATAACTCTGTTCCAACTGCCACTTGGGCGTGGCCAGCACGTGACTCATTGGTCTGCGGTCTGGGATTTGGAGAGGATCAATGGAGCCAGCCTGAGGGAGAAAAGGGGATAAGATAGGAGAGACCTCTGTGAAGCAAGCCTGAAGGAGAGAAGGGGATAGGACAGGATCAATGGGGCCAACCTGAGGAAGAGATGAGGGATAGATGAGACTGCTGTGGACAAACCTGAGGGAGAAGAGGCCTCTGTGGGGCAAGCCTGAGGGAGAGAAGAGGATAAGATAGGATCAACAAGGCCAGCCTGAGGGAGAGAAGGGGAAGAGGAGAGGAGAGGCTTCTGTGGGGCAAGCCTGAGGAGAGAAGGGGACAGGAGAGGCTGATCATAACTACTCATTAATTTTCAAGCTGTAAGTGTCAATTTATTAAGCCTGATCACATAGTTTCCTAGTGGAGCACGGGTATTCAGCTAGTAATAAATAAGTAGCAGAAGGAGAAGGATTGACAATATTTCTGTGCAGGCAATTCTGAAAGAGACTAAGCTAAAGCTGGATTAACCCCTCCCTCCCTATCTTCCTCCCTCCCTCCCTTCCCTGTCTCCTTTCTTCTTTCTTTCCCTCCTTCCTTCTCCTCATTCCCATCTCTTCCTTTCCTTCCTTTCCTTCCTTTTTTGGCTTGTTTCCTGGGGGGTTTCTGGGCATTTTCCGGATCATTTTTTATTTTTTTTGATCTGTTTTTGGCCATTTTTTGGTCTGTTTTTTGCCCAATTTGAGCAAAGAATGGCTGAAAATGGCCCAGAAAATGGCCTTAACATAGCTGAAAAATGGTCCAAAAAGCAGCCCCAAAATAGCCATTTTGGGGGCTTTTTTCAGCCATTTTTGCCCAAAAAACAGCCCAAAATCAGCTGCAATACATCCCAAAAACAGCTGAAAACTGCCTGAAAAATGGGTAGGGGAGGGGCCAGCCAGTGGTGGAATTAGCTTGTTCACTGAACTGGGCAGAATTTTAACAACCGGTTCGCCTGAACCGGTCTGAACCAGCTAAATCCCATCTCTGTGTAAAGCCCACTGTAGTAGTCAAGATGAGTTGCTCTTGGAAAGTGTTTAGAAATTTCAACTTATGCCAAATAAGTTAGGCTAAGAGCCTAACGACATAATTGTCTATCTGGCATAATTTAATGGGAAAGTTTAATGGCAAATTTAATGGCAACACTTCAAACTTGGCAAAGAAGGAAGTAGAAAAACTTTAGTCTTCATCTCCCCAATCAAACTGAATTGAATGACCTGAGCTATTAGTGAAGATTAAAACTGGTCCTTGTTGGTTCCTATCATGAAACATACCCTAAATACACAGTTTGTGCTGAGTTTCATTATTAGGCTAAAGGGAAGGGAAGGGAAGATAAATGAAACATAACAATCAGGTACAAAATATCTTAAATCAAAGTCCATACCGAGGCAAATTTCAGTATGGATCAACAGGATGCTAGGCTAATAATTTTCTTTTTCTCTCAATAATTAGTTTAGTTTAGTTTTAGTTTATTTAGACTTTTATACCGCCCTTCTCCCGAAGGATTCAGGGCAGTTCACAGCCAAAGTAAAAAACAACACAATATATACAATAAAAACAATAATAAAAATCTTATTAGACATCAGGCCAGATTTAAACTATTAAAACATAAAAAAAACCAAATTAAATCAAAATCTTAAAACTGCTAAAAATTTATTTTTAAAATTTCTATGCCAGTCCTGCGCGAATGAATAGGTAGGTCTTCAACTCGCAGCGAAATAATAATAATAATAATAACAACAACAACAGAAGAGCAGAATTGGAAGGGACCTTCTAGTCCAACCCCCTGCTTAGGCAGGAAACCCTACACCACTTCAGACAAATGGTTATCCAATCTCTTCTTAAAAACTTCCAGTGTTGGAGCATACACAACTTCTGGAGGCAAGTTGTTCCACTGCTTAATTGTTCTATCAGGAAATTTCTCCTTTTATAACAGTCATTATATAGTACTTAACATGTAAAGTACTAACAATTTTGGGCTGACTACTTGAGAAACTACCATGTTTCCTTGAAAATGTACTTTTTTTTGTCTCCAAAAGAGGCACCAGGTCTTATTTTCAGGGGATGTCTTAATGGCTTACCTTAGAATCACCACAGCCAGGCCTCTCATGCCCTGACAACTGTCGCACCATCCCCAACTTCTTCTGCAGCTGATTGTGGCCAGACGCCAGGCAGTGCATCGTATTGGTGCCGCTGCTCATGGCAGTATGCTGCACGGTACATTGTGGCATTGCATACACGAGCAGCGGCACCGGTGTGGTGTGGCATGTGACTTCCTGTGGCAAGCCGTTGCATAAGTTCAACATGCCATACGGCCTCCTGCCGCAAGCAGTGGCACCGGTGCAATGTGTCACATGGTATCCTGCCACATGCAGTGACATCGGCATGACATGCCACACAGTCTCCTGCCACAAGCAGCAGCACTGGTGCGACAAGCCACACAGCATCAGGCCACAAGCAACCACAGAAATCAGGCAGCAGCTCAACAGGTGTCGGGGCTTGGGAGGCCTGGCTGCGGTGGTCCTAAGATAAGCAGGTGCGGGGCACATGGGGCAGCTCCACCTTGCAACTTCCACCTAGCTTTTTACGGATATGCCTTGCCCCACCTCATACAATCAGATGGTGGGATTGAGTAGGAGGGGTCTTAACTAGGGCTTATATTTGAGGTAGGACTTGTATTAGGTGCACATGTAAAATCAAGTTTAATTTCAGGATAGGTCTTATTTTCGGGGAAACACAGGATTTCTATTATTTTGCCTTGCTCACCACAACTCTGTGCACTTTGCCAGGGGTTAAAAATAGTAGAAGAACCAAACATGGCAAAACCAAATATGCAAAACCAAATAAGACAACCATGCTGAACAAGAAAAATAGAAGCAGATCTACTATACCTTACCAGTGACCAAGATTACAGACTCTCCTGGTTATTTAAAACAATAGGAGACATTCATTTAAAGATCCCCCCACTACTCAATTTACCTATATGGTATATGGGAGTTAGGAGCCACCTGTGACTTTCAGGTTGTGATATATAATCTTATAAGGTTTGCCCTCTTCTCCATTTCCCAATAAACATTTTACCAGCAATATGGCAATTTTTATGCGTGCAGCTTTATAAACCAGATAGCCAAAGAGAAGCAAGGCTTTTATTGGGTGGTTGTGCTACCATTTTTATTTTTGACACATGTCCCCATTTCCCCTCCCTTGGTCCATGATACTGTATAACCATCATTTTTTTATAAACTGGTAAAAGGATGTAGCAGTTAATATTTTATAATTCCTTGGTTTGATTATGTGCAATTATATTATAGTTCCTTGAAATGATTATATGCAATTATATTATCAAATGGGATCCATTTGTAAAACCAACTACATAGTTTTTTTCCATTTTGGAAGCTGATGTAAGTGCCAAAACCAGACTTCTGCAACATCTGTTCGCTATAATACTATATAATATGAAGTCCCCAGAGATCTGTGAGAAAAAACAATTATTTATTCTAAATTCAGAAGTGAATTTTAATAGTTATTTTGAGACATCAAGCACTCATTGTCTTTGTGATAATTTGTCATGCATTAAATTCATAATTTCGTACTTTATTAATGCTTCTACTCTATTAGATCATATCAGGACTGTACCTGTGGTAATGCCCTTAAATTTTCAACTGTGTGAATTGAGCTCCACCTTGTGGTTTTCAGTGGCAACTAATTTAATTTAGGACTATTAAATAGTTAGGTTTATGATAAAATTTGGTCATTCTTATAACTTTTCTTCCTATATGAATACACAGAAAGGAGCTGAAAAATTATTCCCAGATTTGATTTCCAACCTCATAATAATGGCTGTGCAATTTGATCAAACTTTACTTGAGTCTCATTTATTCAGTAACTGAGCACAAGAACAGATGTTGTTAGTTACTAAATGATTCTGGACATGTCCAATCAATCCATAAACTTAATTTTTAATTACAAATACAGTTCCTTCTCAAAATATTATCTGCAGAGATCCTTTCTGTTATGAACCAATATATGAAAATTGTAGGTTGAATTAAAAAATAATACACCACATTCTGCAACTGCTTACCTGAGTCTCACCCCAATGGGACAGGATCACCCGATCTGTGAAGGCAAATGAGCCATGCTGCAGACCCCATTGCTCAAGAAAATTGGCTGACATGGTCCAGCAGAAGAGTCTTTTCTATTATGGCTCCTGCTCTTTGGAACATCTTGCTCCCTAGGGTGAGATCTGCTCTTACCCCCTAGCATTCTGAAGACCTGGCTCTGCTGGCTTGTTTGGGGCCACAACAGGGGATTGTCACGCTGGAGGTGGTTGATGGACCAACTGAAGGTCCCCCCCCCCGCCATGCATCCTGCTTCCTTCTTCGTACCATTAATTATGAATTTTGTTTTTAATGTTATTGGGATTATCTGTTGTAAATAGTTTTATTTCTTTAAAGGTTGTAATTCTCCCAGAATTGCATTTGGTAGGATAGTCAGCAAATAAATGTAATAATATTTTTTTGAAAAAAAACCTGTAGTTTTGTGAATGCTTAAACTAGAACTATAACACCTTTTGCTTCTCATCCAAGAAGCTTCTTCAGTGCTGAAGGTTCTTGGGTGAGAAGCGAAATGTCTACAAAGAAAAAACAGGAAAGTCCAGTTGCCTCCTAAAAAAGCACCTTTGGGACAACCATGACTCTGGATGACCCAGAATCTCTACAGACATTTAAGCAGTCCATTAAAACTGAGTCTGCCAATTATCTGGGGTGCCAAAATGTGGAGGAGCACTAGTGTTTGTCCAGCTTTCTGTACTGCAGTTATGACAAGTTTTTGTCCTTTTAAAAGTTTTTTTCGACTTTCTGAAATTTCCTGGTGGTCCCCTGTTCAGCAGCTCGTTAGGTCTAGCCCTTTTTCCTAGATCAGCCAAATCTATCCAGGCTGGGTCAAGAGAGATGGACGTGCAAACAGAAACTTGTGGTTGTCAGTCAACCGTTCCGAGCTTTCAGCGCTCTGTTCTTCCTCAGAGGACGGATTCGAGGGTGGGTGGGTGGCTGTGCAGAAAGACAGGCTGCTTCGCTGGCCTGCAAAAGGCCTTCAATGCAAACTGCCAGTCAACCCGAACGGACACGCTTGGCAGCATTAGCAGAAAACCCGCAATTCGGAAGCCGGGACCACCCAAAACAATTCATGCACAGCTGTTGGGAAGTAGCGGAATCTCCCACATGACACACCCACACAAACACACACTCACACACCCACAATCCTTCTCGGAAGAATTTACTCTCCCATGCCGGAAGTAGATATTTCTCCGAAGGCGGAAGTCTGAACTCCTGTGGAGCTGCTTTCATTTTTTTTTCTCCCTTTCTCGTCTTAATCCTCGTAATTCCCGCAGCCTCTCGGTGGGCGTTGCGGAGCGGGATTCTCTCTGGTTTTTCACTCGCGGTGGCAGGTCCGGAGCGCGGAGCGATCGGATCTCTGTTGATCCTGAGTATCTGAGCAGATTTTAGGCGGAAAAACAAAATGAGGGCACGGAACTTGAAGGTCTCCGTCACGGTAATCGTAATTCAGGCTTTTTTGTTGTTGTGGTTGCTGATATCCTTAAGATTTATATTGACTGTTTCCCTATGACTATCATTAAGTGTTGTACCTTATGATTCTTGACGAATGTATCTTTTCTTTTTATGTAGACCGAGAGTATATGCACCAAAAACAAATTCCTTGTATGTCCAACCACACTTGCCCAATAAAGAATTCAACTCTTCTCTTTTCTATTCTATTCACGTTACGTAGAGCTTCGTTAGGCTGAGATTGCATCATACGTTAACATTCCTAAAATCCTTCTAAATCCCGTGTTGTTGTTGTTTCGTGATGTTGGCAGTTGTTAACGATCGCTGTAATGCTCGTAATTCTAATGTTCAAATCTTGTACTGAACGTATCTTGGTGGTTAATAGAGTTTACCCTCAAATTTGTCACAGCTCAATTGAATTCACAGTAGGTGGGAAGTATTTGCTAACTTGCTGCTTTTAATGTGGAAAAACAATTAACATAATAATGAAGTGGTGTGGTGTATGAGATGGTCTAGAAGATATTGCTAAAGTGCAATTCCCAGAATCTACTAAAAACTTTTCATATGTGATTTTTATCTCTGATTTAGAAAGTAGCTGTTTCATACTGTACTCTCTTGACTCTACATGAGAATTGATCCTACCTTTTCTACTGTATGATCCAGTAAGAAAAATCAACAAAACCAGCAAAAGGATTACAGGTAGCCCTCAATTTGCAATCATTTGTTTACAATGGCACTAAAAAGCAGGGGGTGGGGGTAGAGCATGGGAGTGCAGCGTGCCCCCTACAGTCGTTTTTAGACCCAGGAGGCTGCAGGGAGGCCTGCTAGGCCAAAAATGGGGAGCGGGTGTGTGTGTGTGTGTCACATGCATATGTGCAGGGAGAGCATGGGAGGGTCATGCGCACATGAACAGGGGCCACATTGCATTAGGGTGCTAGTGTGTGTGCTTTCGGCACACAATGAGAAAAATGTTAGCCATCACTGATCTATAGGTACATGTAACTATTTTTTGCTTAAGATTGGAAGGAAGCTTTAATAAAAATAACTTGTTATTTCATTAAATTCATTATAGTTTAGCACTCTAACAAACTTGGTTGCTTACAAAATCTAATACAAAATAAGATAATTAAAATATAGGCAAAGCAAAGCAACCCAGATTAAAAACATATATTAAAACACAGTATGGCAACTGTCCTCTCTCCTCTTCCCTCAACAAATTAACCCCAAGCCTGGGACCAAAGTCTGATTTTAAGTGCTTTTAAAAATCCTAGCTTCCATCTGAATTTCTGAATGGTAATGCTGAATTAGTAAACCATTTGAAAAAAAAAATTGGTTGTGTAATTGCCAACTAGGAACGAAACATTAATGCTACTGTGCAATGCTTATTTGGAATGATGTAAAGTATTTGATAATATAACGTTGGGTATTTCTTTTTTTCTTTCTTTTTTAAAAAGGGATCCATATGAGTGAACTTGGTTCTAGTTTCCCAACAACGTTTTAAGCTGCCTGATTCAATTTGGAGGAACAGACATGAGTGGCTCCAAACCTGATATTCTGTGGGCTCCACACCATGTTGATAGATTTGTTTTATGTGACTCAGAACTCAGTCTCTATCGTATTGAATCTGCAGTAAGTTCAGAACTCAAAGCAGGATCACTGCGTTTATCTGAAGAAACTGCAGCTACTCTTTTGTCCATTAATTCAGAGACTCCATATTTGAAATGTGTGGCTTGGTATCCAAAATTTGACCCTGAATGTCTACTGGCAGTTGGGCAAGCTAATGGTCGAGTTGTTTTGACTAGCCTTGGCCAAGACCACAATTCAAAATGCAAAGATTTGATAGGAAAAGAATTCGTTCCAAAGCATGCTCGACAATGTAACACCCTGGCATGGAATCCATTGGACAGTAACTGGCTTGCTGCTGGCTTGGATAAACATCGAGCTGATTTTTCAGTATTGATCTGGGATATAAGTAGTAAATATACTCCAGAAATTTCAATTGCCACTGAGAAATTAAGGCTTTCAAGTGATATTGAATCAGGATTGGTTGTAACAAAATCACTGTATGAATTAGGTCAGAATGATGCTTGTCTTTCTCTTTGTTGGCTTCCACGAGATCAGAAACTTCTTTTAGCTGGAATGCACCGAAACCTGGCTATTTTTGACCTTAGAAACACGAGCCAAAAAATGTTTGTGAACACCAAAGCTGTTCAGGGTGTTACTGTTGATCCATACTTCCATGATCGTGTGGCTTCCTTTTATGAAGGTCAGGTTGCCATATGGGACCTTAGAAAATTTGAGAAACCTGTACTAACACTGACAGAACAACCAAAACCTTTAATAAAAGCAGCGTGGTGTCCTACAAGAACAGGTTTATTAGCTACTTTAACCAGAGATAGTAATGTCATCAAGCTCTATGATATGCAGCATACTCCCACGCCAATAGGGGATGAAACAGAACCTACAATCATTGAAAGAAGTGTTCAGCCTTGTGAACACTGTATTGCTTCCTTTGCCTGGCATCCCTCAAGTCAAAATCGAATGGTTGTTGTGGCTTCTAACAGGTCTATGTCAGATTTCACTGTGTTTGAAAGAATCTCTCTGGCATGGAGCCCAGTTACTTCTTTAATGTGGGCTTGTGGAAGACATTTGTATGAATGCACAGAAGAAACTAGATCTTTTGAAAAAGACATAGCCACCAAAATGCGCCTCAGGGCTTTATCCAGATATGGCCTAGACACAGAACAGGTCTGGAGAAACCATATTCTTGCAGGAAGTGAAGACCCGCAACTGAAGTCACTTTGGTACACTCTGCACTATATCCTTAAAATAGTATTTGCTGCACAGGATGACTGATTCCTGCCATTCAGGGATCTCTCTGAAACATGGATTTCTTGCAGAACATATTTGGGATGATCCCTTTTTTCAATTTAACATAAGGTGATATTTGGGCTCTGGCATTATGCATCATTATATAAAACAGTACTAATGGCTTACTTAATTTGTCTAAAGAAATCTGCATTTTGGTAGATTATTTTAAGACTGAAAAGAAAGATACTCTCTGAGTTTCGTTATAAAACTTAATAGATATTTGTTATAGCCACTTTATGCTATCGCATAGTTCTTAGCTATTAATTACTGAGAGGATTACACTAAGCTTGTACAAATCATTTTGGAGAGGGTATTTGCACAATTCCTTGGATCAAGGAAACCAAGTCAAAGTTGGTTTTTTAATGATATCACATCTAACTCAGTAGTAAAACAAGGAATATTAATAAACAAGTATAATATTGTTTTTGCTTCACACATAATCTTATTAAGTTATTTCCTATACTGGAAAATACTTATGAAGCAATATGCTGATGATATGGATCAGAAATTCACAGGAAACAAAGGATCCTTGGTTTATGCAGGCATCAAATCTATAGTGAAAACTTCTATGGGTGAGTTTATTTTGCATATTATTATTTGGTAACATCCTAAATAATTTAAAACTAAAAAAATTTTAGGCTTTTCCTTCGCATTTATTGACAGCTTCTTAAAGAAACTATATCTTTCCATGGACCTGCATGGTGTGCTATTTGATTCAAGGTAAAGAAACATTTGATTTAGGGAGGTGCTTACAGATGCAACATGGTGCATTCAACACATTGCATCATCTTTTCCTCTTTGAATCCAATTCATTGCATTGTCGTAATTAATATCATGATTGAATGATAATTTGTGAACACAACAATGCTAAAAGACTGTTGCAAGGCCTATATTTTAACATAATGCATTCAAATATTAAGAAGTTGTGCTTATTGTGTATATAGTCAATTTGTAATTCCTTTTCAGGAACAACAGAGAACTTGAGGCACAGCCGAAGTGGATCTGACAGACATGCAGATATTATTCAGTATATGAGTGAAGAAAGATCATTGGCTTTGCAGCTTTGTGGATGGGTAAAGAAGGGGGCAGATCTGGATGTGGAACCCTTTCTGTGTTCTTTGGAGCAAGAAGGAGATTGGGAGCGAGCTGCTGCTGTAGCGTTATTCAATTTGGACATCCGACGAGCAATACAGATAATGAACAAAGGAGCATCTTCTGGCAAAGGTATGTTATGATGTACTGCAAGTTATACAGCGTTTGTTCACGCTGAATATTATTTATCAGCTTATCTGTTAATCAGATGGCTTTAAACACTGTTAAATCCAAAAGTACAAAAATACCTTTTGTTGATTCAAGGGCTGCATTATAGAATGACACATAAGAAAACTGGTACCTAGTTTAAAGTCATACTGCTATTTGTAGTATGAATATGAAATTCATTTGCTATCAAACTGTTTAGTCCCATGGCTTGCACAAAAGTCTGTGGGATTGTGTTTAATAACTTTCATTTTCTCCTGGTTGTTCTTTAGATCCAAGCTTGAGGAAGCACTTAAACCATAACTTTGTTATTTATCTAACACTATATAAAAATTAAAATTCAGGTATTTTGAATAAGAGTGG
Source organism: Ahaetulla prasina (assembly GCF_028640845.1). Classification (NCBI taxonomy): domain Eukaryota; kingdom Metazoa; phylum Chordata; class Lepidosauria; order Squamata; family Colubridae; genus Ahaetulla; species Ahaetulla prasina. The sequence goes on along the minus strand of NC_080542.1, from coordinate 113,785,725 downwards.
TGCGATGACCTAGTGGTAAAGATGCTCATTTCCCACTTGGAGGGTAGAGAGTTCAGCCCTAGGTAACAGCAGATGTTTGTCTCCTAGGGAGCAAAGAAAAAAAATATGCTGTGAATTCTGCATGGAATCAAGAAGGGCATCCAGCCAATAAATGCTCAGGTCCATCCAGTTGCAGCCTTACATAATTCATCTCAGTTGATTGGTACCCAACTCAATTGATTGGTTAAGAGTAATTTTACAGAATCAGCACGGCCAAATGCTGAGAAATTGTAAAATATACCTATCTAAAAATGAATTCAAGAATTATTTCAAGTTTATTGAGCCCTCTAAAGAATGGATATTTTATTTTTTCCCTTTCCTGTTAGCATTGTAAGAAATTTGAAGGCTTTTTATAAAGTCATGATCTGATCACGTCCATTGTAGCTGTTTTAGTTCCAAATAATTACATGTAATTATTGCAATATTTACATTACATTTACAATGTAATGTAATTACATTTACATTACCTTTACAATACAATATTGGGAGGAAATAGTATAATTAAGAATTTTAATGTTATTTCAAACTATATTCTTAAAAAATAATATTTGTCACGTCCTGAAAAGTTTTGGCTCTGTTGAGTCTGGGTGTCAGGCACAGGGAATCAGGGACACACTGAGCTGAGCAAGGTTGCTTATTTATTATTGCAATGTAATATTTTTACAAGGACAGACTGTGTTCTCTTGGCAACGATCAGATAAGACTTAAGGGATTCTCTACTACATCACGATGTAACAAAGAGGATAATTTTATATAAATGGAAAGTTAACTTCCTGATTTTAAGGAATATATGACTGTTATTTATTTTTTAAATCTTTCTCTGAGAATGTTAAGAACATTCACTATAGTATTTTTTTTGTTTTTGTTTTACATTTATACCCCGCCCTTCTCCGAAGACTCAGGGCGGCTTACAGTGTATAAGGCAATAGTCTCATTCTATTTGTATATTTTTACAAAGTCAACTTATTGCCCCCCCCAACAATCTGGGTCCTCATTTTACCTACCTTATAAAGGATGGAAGGCTGAGTCAACCTTGGGCCGGGCTTGAACCTGCAGTAATTGCAGGCTTTGTGTTCTTAATAACAGGCCTTACCAGCCTGAGCTATCCGGCCCCTATTTACATACATTAGGGATTGCATTTTATATTGCTATAAATAGTTATCTATAAGCTATAATTACTAATTTATAAATAAAATATAATAATTACTATTTATAAATAAAATCTGCAGATGGGATTACATGTGAGTCTATATGGGAAATACAGTACTTTTAAAAATGTAATTCCAAAGATAAGCCAAAGTTGATTATTTTTTTTCTTTCCCCTATTCATATTGTGGGGAAAAGAGTTTTGTGTTCTTTTTGCTATTTCTCTTATTAAAAAAAAGATTGATGCATTTCATAGAATAATACTTTATATAATTTGAAATGTATTTTGAGCTGTTAGTTGCTTACTATGTTGTTAGTTATTCTTTTGACTTTAGGGTTATTGTCTTTTTGCAATGCAGGTGATCTAAATCTTAATGTGGTGGCTATGGCATTGTCAGGCTATACAGATGAAAAGAATTCCTTGTGGAGAGAAATGTGCAGCACTCTTAGGTTGCAGCTAAACAATCCTTACTTATGCGCCATGTTTGCTTTCTTGACCAGTGAATCAGGCTGTTATGATGGGGTTTTGGTAAGCTTTTTTAAATTAAAAAAAAAGTCATTTTTAGATTGTAGAAAATATACATACTTACATATATATGTGGGGTTTTTTTCAGAATGAAAGTAATGTAGCTGTACGAGACAGAGTGGCGTTTGCTTGTAAATTCTTAACTGATATACAGGTAAGTTGATCAGATGTACTGCTATTTTTTTCAGTTTTATTCCAAGTTCTTTCAAGACAACACACTATGTTAAAAAGAACAAATAATAACACACTTTTCCAAATTTCTCATCTTTTTTGTGAAGGAGAAGTAATAAGGCCAGGAACTGAATTATATAAAAAAGGTTACTATTTTGTACTATTCTGGACATCAGCGTGTCTGTAGATCGATATGTCTCGATCATGAGAACTTAAAGACTTAAAATCCCAGATTTCCCAGTTTAAATTTGATTGAGAACAGTTAGGGTTTGAATTTCACATTTCATGGCTTATAGCGAGAACATAAGTCTTTGGTCGTCTCTGAGCTTGGAAGTTTTCATTGTAGACATTTCATTATCCAAACTAGCACTGATGATGTTATCTACTTTGGGTAATGACACACTTACAAGAAAACAATCAAGCTCAGAGAATACCAAGGACCTCTCATTTCAACCGAGCTACAAATATTCTCCTTTACTGATAACATGGTGACTGCCATATGATATTTTGAGTACAGGTAATCCTGTAATACTTTGAATTGGCTTTCTATTGTCACAATCCTACTGCTGTTAATAATATCAAGCAACAGCATGGCTTTTACATTTTCTTTTTTTATATATATAAAAAAGTTTTATTTTTACATTCATGTCCAACAACTCATCCCATGTATAGTCATATACAATTAGTCGGGCTTGCCCAGTTACCACCCCCTCCTTTTAACTCTCTTCCCTCTTCTACCTTCTTCTACTTTCCAGACCTTCCTCCCCTTCTCTTATTTATATCCTCCTCCCTCCACCCTATACCTTCCTTCTCTCTCTTCTACCCCTCTTCCTTCCTCTTCTCCCTCTTCTACCCCTCTTCTCCTCTTTCCTACCTCCTACTCTCTCCTCTTTTCTCCCTCCCCACCATTCTAAAATGGTAGCTGGGCAGACCCGACCCTACATTAATTATATGTATACATCTTCAATAATCCCTGTACATTAACCATCATTCCATCCTCTATCAAAACTAACAATCATAATCCAAAATAAATCTTAAATTATAATCTCTAGTCACTCCACACATAATCACACTCTCAATTCCCCTCTCCTTCAGAAATATATCTAATACAAAATATTTCCTAAATTTACTCATATGCTATTCAATATTTTTTTATCTGATACTTATTTTGAATATAATCAATCCACATTTTCCATTCTAAAATATATTTTTCTTGTGTATAGTCTTTCAAATAAGCAGAAATTTTTGCCATTTTTGCCAGATTTGATACTTTGAGTGTCCATTCTTCAATTGGCTTTTGCATTTTCTTTAATTGTTAAAAAAAAGGTTCCATAAATTTTATTTTCTATCAAAAGTAGAGTCCTCAGCATATCCAGCTGTGGTTTCTCCTAGCAATTTCTCACGTATATTATGCAGATAAGTCAAATTAATGAGGTGACAGTATTTCAGAAACATTTTGAACTGAAGGACATATTGAAAATATGGATAAGATGTATAATCCATTCATGTTAATGAATGGATTTCATATTAAGAGAAATTTAATACCATGTACGTTTAATACCATACAGAGGCATGCCGCATTTGTGTGGGTGGGAAATAGGTAATTACAGGTTAAAGACTAAGAAAATAATATATTTTTTAATAGCTAAACAGATTCGTTGAAAAACTAACAAATGAAATGAAAGAGGCTGGAAATCTTGAAGGAATCCTACTGACAGGACTCACAAACGATGGAGTTGATCTGATGGAAAGTTATGTAGATAGAACAGGGGATGTTCAGACAGCAAGCTATTGTATGCTGCAGGTTTGTATCTTTTTTGAAAATAATCTCAACATTTGTGAAATTACTATGCTTCCTTCCTTCCTTCCTTTATGTTCTTGCTTGCCTTTGAGGTAAATTATTTCTCATTCTATTGTTTCATTTTATGATCTATGTGGTATCTTCAGTAAAATATTTTGTGAATATATTCTCACTATTTCTAAATCACTTTCCAAGTTTGAGGACAGTATATAAAATAGAAGCAGAATTATTTTTTATGAAGATTAGCTAGTTTTTTTTTTAACCTTTGCAAAAAAAATTCCCATAATTTTTAACTTCATCTGAAATTCTATTTTGTTCTTGAATGCATTTTTTTTGTTGCTATCTATCTTTTTAGGGTTCTCCCTCTGAAGTGCTCAAAGATGATCGAGTTCAGTATTGGATTGAAAGTTACCGGAATCTGTTGGATGCATGGAGATTTTGGCATAAACGAGCTGAATTTGACATTCATCGAAGTAAACTGGATCCCAGCTCAAAACCTTTGGCACAGGTTATAATAATGTTTATAATTTTCCTGTTGGTGTAGTAATTTAATTAAGCTAGTATCTTTATGGACCTTAATTAAAGTATGTCACTATTTGCTTGTTATATTTTACAGCCCACTGCTAATCTTCTATTTATGTATGAGCTCTAGTAAAACAGATTCCTTTGTCAATATTTTATTAGGATTTCAGGTTATATTAACGTTATAATGGAAATCATTTGCTTTTGTGTTTTTGATGATATGTGAGATGTATGCTTTATTTATTTTTCCTGTTAGGTATTTGTAAGTTGCAACTTTTGTGGAAAATCAATCTCTTATAGTTGCTCAACTATACCACATCAAGGCCGAGGTTTCAGTCAGTATGGTGTAAGTGGATCACCAACCAAATCCAAAGTCACAAGTTGTCCTGGTTGCCGCAAACCTCTTCCTCGCTGTGCTCTTTGTCTGATAAATATGGGTACTCCAGTTTCCTGCTGCCCAGGTGTGTCTCCCTAGTTTGAAATTGCTCATTTAATTTAAAGATTTCTAGCTCTGAAAAACAATTGTTTGAATTCTTCAACTGTTTTTCTTTGTACATCATTAATGAAAGTCAGGAAGCTGTTACTATAAAAAGTTTCAACTGTCTGTTGAAAACTTATCTCTTCATTCAGGCGTTCCAATATAATTGTTTGAAAAATGGTCCTTTTATTTTTAACCAGTATTTCATTGTCTTAAAATTTACTGCTGTTTTCATTATAAACTACTTGAAAAATAGTTCAGTGTAGGAAATGTTATGTAAATATTACATTAATATTTGAATATGTCTTAGAACATACTGCTGATTTTAAACTGAATTTAATTAACATTTATTCCATTTTCTTTGCTGTGATATAATTTAAAAGTACTTTACAGTAAAATATAATTAGAAAGCCAGTATTTCTGTACCAGGAGGTAGACTCAGAAAAGAATATTTAGCATTCATTATCTTCATTATCTTATATTAAAACCAGACAACTCGTGTTTCCTTATCTAAACAAAGAAACAGAATGATCAAGGGTGGATAAAAAACAGTGGGACTGGGAACAATGTCTGACTTCCTACTGGTTTATCTATTGATTTTACCTCTAGGAAGCTGGCAGGGAGCATCAGAAATCTTCCTTCCTCTCCTGAAGTTCTGGCTGTCCCACCATCCCAATAAGAATATGATTGTGATCCAGACACTTGGCAGTTGGTTTGCACTTAGGATGGTTGTAGTGTCCCGTGGTCACATCATGACCATTTGGAACCTTCCCAGCTAGCTTCCCATAAACAATGTCAATAGAAAAGTCAGCAGAGAAGGTTGAAACTTGCACCATTGCTTTTTCTGCTTAAAAGCCCTAATCTGTAGCATTTACCCATGACATTGTCCATCCATCCATCTATCTATCTATTTAGAGTACAAAGAAGACCAACAAAGATGATTAGGGGATTGAAGGCTAAAACATATAAAGAACATTTGCTGGAGTTGGGTATATCTGGTCTTATGAAAAGATGATGAAAGCAGTCTTCCAATATCTCAGGGGCTGCCACAAAGAAGAGGAAGTCAAGCTATTCTCCAAAGCACCTGAGGGCAGGACAAGAAGCAATGGGTGGAAATTAATCAAGGAAAGAGAGCTAAGGAGAAATTTCCTGACAGTTAGAGCAATTAATCAGTGGAACAACTTGCATCCTGAAGTTGTGAATACTCTTTAACACTGGAAGTTTTTAAGAAGAGATTGGAAAACCATTTGTCTGAAATGGTATAGGGCAGTGATGGTGAACCTTTTTGCCATTGCATGCCAAAAGTGGGGGAAACGCAGGGGGGTCATGCACATGTGTGCCAAACCCATAATTTAATGCGCCCCGCGTCCCCCCTGCTTTTGGCATGCAATGTCACAGGCTCAGTAGGCCTGTTTTTCGCCCTCCCCAGGCTCCAGTGGCATTCTTGGAACCTGGGGAGGATAAAAACGGCCTCCCCACCCCCACCCCAAGACCCTCTGGAGGCCAGAAATGGCCTGTTTGCTAACTTCCAGCGGGACCAGAGTTCCGTTTTTCGCCCTCCCCAGGCTTCAGAGCCTTTATACGAGCTTCGGGAGGGAAAAAGTGACCTTTCACACACACACATACACCCAGAGGCCCTCTGGAGCCTGGAAATGCCTATTTCCCAACTTCCGGTGGGAACTGAACTAGGGCAATGCTGGTGTGGCCACTGATATGGCTCCATGTATCACCTGTGGCACACGTGCCATAGGTTTGCTATCACAAGTATAGGTATAGGGTTTCCTGCCTAAGCAGGGAGTTCGACTAACAGACCTTCAAGGTCCCTTCCTTCTGTTCTACTCTACTCTACTCTACCCTACAGGGTGGAGGGTGGGTTGATTGGACCATGTAATGGACATGTGGGTGCAGGAGAAGAGACTTTGACTTTCTTCTGGATGTGCCAATGTGACATTCTCTAATAAAGTGGAATTTTGAGGAACTTCTAGCCTCAGAGTCTTCTTTCATTGGGGGTGTTACTTGGAACCCTGACATTCTACTCTACTCTACTCTATTCTTTCTATTGCCTCTTCCTGCTTAACTTGTGTGGTTTTAGGGTTATGATGGCACCTGGGAGTGCCAGGATTGCCATCAATATGTCATATGATATCGCACTTTATCACTGCATCATTTAGTGATGGAAATTCCAGTCACAAATTGCCATTATAACTCAAGAACTGCTTGTTTGTACGGTTCACAACAACAACAAAATCATAACTGAAATCCAGGAATGCTGTTTTGCTTTGCCTCAACTTATTATTTGGCATGGGAGAATTATCAATCCAAAGCTGTCTTGGTAATGCAAGATTAGTTCAGGAATTCTATTCTTTGCTTTCTAAACTCACAACACAAATATGCATGAGGGAAACTATTTACTTTAGCTGCATAAAATATGAGGCATCCTGTCTGACAAATGACATGACAATTTTTATTTTTGAATCCTTTTTCACAATGAAGGTCTTTCTGTACTATTTGTTTGAGGTGAGATATCATCAATAAGCAGATAATAAATTGTTACATATCTCTATCAGAAGTTCATTGCAAGTTGTGGTAGAAGCCATGATGTAGGTGTCTGGATGACGTAAAGCAGACTCAGATTCACCCTAAATAAGACAGTGTCTTTTGATTAGGAGACCATTTGATTGCAGGTTTGCACCATTTTTTATTCTTGGTAGGATTGTGCTCCACAGGAAGAACAGGATGAAAATCTGGGAATAGTCCTGAATATGTGGCTTCTGCTCAAAAGTCAGGAAGAGACCATGACATAGCTTCCCTGGATCATCAGTTGTGGCCTTAACCAGGAAGAATATGCACTAATTTCATTTAGAGATTGATTTACTGCAACTTGCTATGTCTGGGCTGCCCTTGAAGACCATTCGGAAAATTCAGCTGGTCCAAAGTACAGTTAAATTCATGCTCGGGACAGTTGCAATGCAGCAATAGCAGTAATTAGTGATCATTATCTATAATGAGTCCTTCGGGAGAAGGGCGGTATACAAATTAAAACATTATTATTATTATTATTATTATTATTATTATTATTATTATTTTTATTATTATTATTATTATTATTATTATTATTATTATTATTATAAACTCTTATATGGCTTGAGGCCTGGGTATTTTAGAAATACCCAGGAATCTTTCCCAAAAGTTTCTTCCCTTTGTACTTAGAATAACCAGGGAATGCTTGCTAAGAGTGTTAATTACCAGGAAGTACAGTGAGAAGAGGTCTCGCAGCATGGATTCTTCTCTTTTCTGTAGCATCTCCGCTCAGTTTGCTCTCTTGACACAAGGGAAGCCCCTTCATTATAGCCTTCTTAAGCAAGCAAAAAAAAAAAAAAGGCCTTCATGATTAGAAACATAAGCTGTGATCTACTCAATAAATTTCTTATAATTTTTAACATTGAAATATAATTTAATTACTAATTTTAATTGAGATTGATTTGTATTGCATTTTATATGTAAATTCTTTAAATTACTTGGAGTCTTTATAGTTTCAGATGATAGATACTTACACAAACATGCATGCATACATGTATACATAAGTAGATGCAGGTAAGAGTCTGATTTTCCCTTATTTTCTTTGCAAAGGTCAAATTTGAGCTTATATTAAAATAGGTCATTTGAATTTGGGATGGAGTGGAAAGAAGTTTAGATAAAAATGATCATACAACAGATACAAGAAAATAGAAAACATTTAGTGTTTGATGTTTTAGTTTTCATTGTCATGGGCATTAATAAAAACATAATTATCAATTCTAAAGATTATTAGTCTGATCTTAAAACATGACTACATTTTTCAACTATTTGTATCTATAATACCTTTTTTAAAGTGTCCATAAAATAATTGTCCTAAGTGCTAATTTTTAAGCTTTTCTTTTATCTTTAGTGATTTAATAACAGCTTTTCTGCTAGTACAATATTTAGTAAGCAATTCTGATTGTTACAAAAACAAATTATGTATTTTTTTTCATAAAGGAGGATCCAAGTCAGATGAAAAAGTGGATCTCAGCAAGGACAAGAAGTTAGCTCAGTTCAACAACTGGTTTACTTGGTGTCACAACTGCAGGCATGGTGGTCATGCTGGACATATGCTCAGCTGGTTCAGGTAAGAAACTAAAAACAATACTATGTGAAGCCAAGAATCCTTGTTAGCCTTATGTATCTGTACTTTTAGTTAATATGTTTACACATCAACATATATCAGCAAAATTCTAATTCTACAAACTATGTAGAACTAAGAACTATATCAAGAAATAGATTAGCAAAAAATAGAGCATTTAATAAATATAAGAAAAATGTCTGTACATTCAATGAAAGTCTATCTCTATGGAGATTCTCAGTTATCCAGGTCCTCGTTATCCCAAAGATGCTTTTTTAGGAGGCAACTGGACTTCCTTGTTTTTTCTTTGAAGACGTTTTGCTTCTCATCCAAGAAGCTTCTTCAGCTCTGACTAGGTGGTAGAGAATGGAAGGATTTATATTCCTTGTAGACATTGCCTAAAGAAGCTTCTTGTATGAAAAGTGAAATGTCTTCAAAGAAAAAACAAGAAAGTCTAGTTGCCTCCTGAAAAAGCACCATGACCTGGATGTCTGAGAATCTCCACAGACTTTTGGCTATGGAAAAATAGTCTCTGGAGATTCTCAGTCATCCAGTCATAGTTGTCCCAAATATGCTTTTTGTTCAGTTAACCATTTCTTTCCTGGAAGTCTAGAACAAGTTTCAGTAGAAAAATATAGCTTAGCTATAATTACAAAACTATAAAATTATATAACTATAAAATATAACATTAAAAAAAAACTATAATAAATTTCTACTATCCTATTTATAGGGTTAATTTTTCAATATTGGGAGGTTAATTTTACACTTATCAGCAATTCATAAATCATGTATATCTTCTTTTCTAAGCCCTTTCTATCATGTACCAAAATACTATATTCATATTTCTTAGGAAAGATATATGCATAGGTATTTATTTATACTATGTGAACAATTTTATTATATAATTTTTATATTATATAATTTTTATATTATATATAATATTATTTTGCTTTTTCTTCTTATGCAGAGATCATAATGAATGCCCTGTTTCTGCATGTTCCTGTAAGTGTATGCAGCTGGATACAACAGGAAATCTCATCCCAGCAGAGGTGGTTCAGCCATAAAGTAGAGCTTTTCTAAGAATTTTCACAACATCTCTAATATGTGTCCTTCACAGTCCAAATACATACCTCAGAACAAGTTATTCATGACTTCCTTATAACAGGCATATAAATCATTTTATCGCATCAGCAATTTGTGCAGATGTTTTTTGATGTGTTTCGCATATTCAAGTTCTTCTTGGCTAAGTTTTTCAGACATGTCATGTGGGTTTTATTCAGTGATTTGTGAAGTAATTCTTTTCAGAAGGTTCATTGAAATTTAGAGGAAGACTTATGCTATCTGCACCTTGATCTCCATCTAAGATAAAGTACCATTGAACACTCTTTTTATGAATTTTACAAACTTTCAGGAAACTGTTCACTGGGAGGCAAATAAGTGTGTATTAGATGTATTTTACACTTTTTCTATTAGTATTTTTTCTTATATCTGAGAAAGTTTCTATGTTTTATTTGCTCACAGTATAGTAGAATTAGCTACAATTCTGTGACAATCTTTGATTAGCTTAAGTTTTACTTAGTTTGAATAAATAGTAAAACTGAAATTCAGTTACTGTGAATTAGTATATTAATTTGAATATTGCTTTGAGTTAGGACAACCATTTCTATCACAGAATTTGAATGAACAATCTGAAAAAAAATAGCTTTAATCACTGTTATAGGTTCCACTTTTTTATTATTATACTAATGGTTTTTGCACCAAATATTTCACTGCAAGTGTTTCTCCGTTGATTAAAATCTGTTCAACATACAATGGAAGCTTTGTAAATATGTTACCAACAACAAAACAGTAAATTGATTGGAATAACAAGTGTATTCATTTTATGGTCTTGCTGACAAAATTGATTTTTTTTTACCCCTTATACATTCAGCACTGTAGGATCAGGAAGGGAAGGAAAATACCATCCTGCATGAGTAGAAATTAATTTGGATAACATTGGGTATATCCTGGTATACTTATTAGTCTACATATTTTCTATCAATTACTAATTTAACAAGGATGCTATTCAAAATTTCAGTAGATAACTAGAAACCCTCTACTTTCAGTGCAATTTAATAACTGCTTTATATAACACTTAACTAATTGTAAATTTAAATTTTGTATTGTTGCAGGTTAGGATCTAAGAATCAACAATATTTTAATTCTTTGCTTTTCTGTTTTTTGAAAAAATCTTTTTGTATGAAAAATATTCTTCAGAAACCTAGATAATGGGCACAAAGGAAAGGAATATAAAAATGTTTCATTTATGGAAATGTCCTCTATTTGTACCCAGGATGTGAGCAAAATCTATATGAATACCTTGTTTATAAGGGGAAAAAATCCTTAATGGATAAAATTGTATTTATTTTTATGTTTGGGTTCTGTTGAGTGATATGTAGACTTTCTCAATTACTTCCAATCAAAATTTTGTGTTTTTAATTTGTTATATATTTTTGGAATATTAATACACAATCAATTGGTTCTAATAATTGTCTCGAATATTAAGCCATTAAGCGCAATTTAGAAACTGTGTGTGTCCTTGTATTTGAGGTACATGGATAGTAAATTGTCTTCTGCCCTTTATGTAAACATGAACTGATAATATCTGGATTTTGAAAAGTAGGAAATTTGAGTTTAATTTCATGAGTAGGGACATCTTGCATCAAGTTACCTTAGTAGATAGCCATGACATATTGCTAGATAGCTACTCCTAGAATCCCCCAGTTAGCACAATGGCTAGGGAATTCTGGGATTTGAAAGCTATACATTTTAAAATTGCCAAGGTTGAGAAACTTAGTTCTAGAATATCCTTACCAATCTGGCAACTTCCAAACAGCTTGGATTTGTCTCTTCCAGAATTCTCAACTAAGTTCTGGTTATTGCAGTGGTGAAAAGGTCTTCAAATCAGCTCCTAAAGCTATGTCTTCATTGTAAAACAATAACTCAGCGAAGTTTTAGTAGGCATTACAACTACTTGGATTCCATTAATACAACTGCTTCCATTTTAACTAAAATAAATGCTTGATTTGATTGCACAGTTTTGATTATGATTATTAGATTAAGCTTTTGCTGTAATTCTGTATTGAAACATTAAGTTACACTTCATTTTTGCCTTTTCAATATACTTTTAAGATTTAATATTATATTGAAAAGAAGAGTGGAGCATCGCCTAATTTTGAATCATTATTATTATTATTTTGCATTTTATGGTTTATATACACAAATTGTTTTGCTGCATTCAAATTTTCTTATTAAATATCCATATAATACTATAATTTTCTGTTTCTTTATTTACCTGCGTTTAGATTAAGATCTCTTACTCCATTAATTTTCATTCTTAACGAAAATCATGTTATTTCAATGTTCACCCCTTCCAATTTGTTCTATATTACTTGAACTAATTTGTAAAGTATTGTAATTTTGCAACGAGAAGCTCATAATCTGAGCCACAGTCAGCTCCTGATTTTGTTTTTACTGACTGTATAGAGCTTCTCCATCTTTGGCTGCAGAGCACATAGTCAATCTAATTTCTTTGTTGACTGTCTGGTGATGTCCATGTGTAGAGTCGTCTCTTGGGTTATTAGAAAAGAGTGTTTGCTATGACCGTCATATTATCTTGACAGAATTCTATCAGCCTGTGCCCTGCTTCATTTTGTACTCCAAGGCCAAACTTGCCTGTTATTCCAGATATCTTTTGGCTTCCTACTTTAGCATTCCAATCCCCCATGATGTTACGGACATTGTTTTTTGGTGTTAATTCTATAAGATGCTGTAGGGCTTCATAGAACCGGTCAATTTCATCCACTTCAGCACCAGTGGTTGGGGCACAGACTTGGATTACTGTGATATTTAATGGTTTGCCTTGGATTCGAACTGAGATCATTCTGTCATTTTGGGGATTGTATCCCAGTATTGCTTTTCCTATTTTTTTATTGACTATGAAGGCTACTCCATTTCTTCTGAGGGATTCTTGCCTGCAGTAGTATACCTGATGGTCATCTAAATTAAATTCACCCATTCCTGTCCGTTTTAATTCACAGATTCCTAAGATGTCGATGTTCAGTCTTGTCATCTCTTGTTTCACCACATCCAGCTTGCCTTGATTCATGGATGTTACATTCCAGGTTCCTATGGAAAATAGATCTTTACCGCATCAGACTTTCCTTTCACCACCATCCACAGCTGAGCGTCCTTTCGGCTTTGGCCCAGTCACTTCATTCTTTCTGGTGCTACTAGTACTAGCCCTCTGCTCTTCCCCAGTAGCATAAGGGACACCTTCCGACCTGAGGGGCTCATCTTCCGGCCTCATATCTTTTTTCCTTTTTGTACTGTCCATGGGGTTTTCATGGCAAAGATACTAGAGTGGGTTGCCATTTTCTTCTCCAATGGATCACGTTTTGTCAGAGGTCTCTGCTATGACCTGTCTGTCTTGGGTGGATCTGCACAGCATAACTCATAGCTTCATTGAGCTACGCAAGCCCCTTTGTCACAAGATGAAGGGGCTTGCATAGTGATTCCCTGAAGAAATAGTGATCCATGAAGAAGATAGACAATTTTGTTGTTGTTAGTTGCGAAGTCGTGTCCGACCCATAGCAACCCCATGGACAATATTCCTCCAGGCCTTCCTATCCTCTACTATCCTCTGGAGTCCATTTAAGCTCACTCCATCCAGCCATCTCATTCTCTGTTGTCCCGTTCTTCTTTTGCCCTCAATCTTTCCCAGCACTAGGCTCTTCTCCAGTGAGTCCTTCCTTCTCTTAGGGGGCCAAAGTATTTCATCTTCATCTTCAGGATCTGGCCTTCTAAAAGCAGTCAGGGTTGATCTCTAGGACTGACTTGTATACAATTTAAGGTAGTAAAAATACTAATACTCCTTCTTCCTCCTATTTTCTCCACAACAACCTGAGAGGTGAGTTGAGATGAAAGAGAGTAACTAGTCCAGGAGTAGGAAACTCATTTTCTCAAGGTGCCACATGAGAAACAGACTGTTATGGAAGGCTAAATCAGAAGGCTGAACTTAATACAACTGAATATTATTTTTATCATTTTATAAAAAGCAGTAAACTGTATGGTTTTAACTTCATACAGGCCAGACTGGGATGTGGGGGCCAGGGACAATCCCATGACCAAGTCTGGACTAGCCCAAAGTCACCCAAGTGGTTTTTCATGCCTAAAGCAAGTCTGCAACTCACAGCCCACTAGTTTCTAAGATAACACCACAACAACTATACAAATCTATCTCTCAAAACTCAAAAGTGACAAACGTTTATTTTTATTTATTTATCAAATTTTGAAACTATGTGTCACAGTGGAATTTTGGCCAATGTATAATGTACAAATGTACAATATAGAAATGTACAGTGTACAAAACAGTATACAACACTTAAAAAGGCAAGGTTGGATTAAAAATCATTTAAACTTAAGTTAATTAGACATATTTAATACTCTGCCTCCTATTATTTTCCCACAAAACCAACCCTGCGAGGCAAGTTTGGCTGAGTGACAGGCACAAAGTCATTCAACTAGCTTTCACACCTAAGGCAGGACAAGAATTCAATCCCCTGGTTTCTAGCCCTCCCTTGTGCACCTTTCCTAAACCTCACCATAATTCCCTTACATTCTCATGTCCCTCCCCTGGCAGCCAGTTTCTCGCCACTGCCCTGTTTGTGAGCCATCTGGGACTTGCAACTTCCTGACTTGGTTGTGGGAAGCTAACAGGAAGTTGCCTAGCCTAAGGACAATGGGATTTAGTTAACAGTAAACAGGACTGCAGGAATTGCTATCTCTAAGTGGTGTAATTGCACTTTACAATTGCATCACTTAGCAATGAAAATTCTGGTCCTAACTGCCATTATAAGTTGAGTATAACAGCAGTTCTGTTTCTTTTCATTTCCAAAGTGGAATATTCCCTTAGTACAGAAAGCTTTGCATTGATAGTTTCTTTTTAATACTCACAAATGATATAGTTCAACCTTGTGTTTAAAAAGTTTAAAATCTTTTATGTTTCCTCTTCAAATTAGAGAAATTATCTTTTGGAAATAAACATCACATGGGTCACTGATTAATCTCTTATGTTTTGCATTTTTGTCAAACCAAGCAATTGCATTCATTAATTATAGTAACATTTGTGGCTAGTGATCTTTTCTTTGTAAGAGAGCAACCATTTTCTGAATGCAGAGTGAAATTGTACCTACTATTCATAAAGCTGCTTAGCCTAACAGACAGGAAGCAGCAGGTGAAGCTAAGCAGAATCACATCAGATACCTGTACAATTAGCAGAGGGGCCCCGCAAGGCTGTGTGCTCTCTCCACTTTTCTTCTCTCTATATACCAATGACTGCATCTCAAATGATCCATCTGTTAAACAACTGAAGTTCGCAGATGACACAATAGTGATCAGTCTCATTCGAGACAATTATGAATCTGCATACAGACGGGAGATTGAACAACTAGCTTCGTGGTGTGATAGAACAATCTGGAACCGAACACACTCAAAACCGTAGAAATGGTGGTAGACTTTAGGAGAAACCCTCCCATACTACCACATCTTACAATACTAGACAACACTGTATCAACAGTAGAAACCTTCAAATTTCTAGGTACTACCATATCTCACGACCTAAAATGGACACCCAGCATCAAAAACATCATCAAAAAAGCACAACAAAGAATGTTCTTTCTGCACCAATTCGGAAAGCTCAAACTGCCCAAGGAGTTGCTGATACAGAGGAATTATTGAGTCTGTCATCTGCACCTCTATAACTGTCAGGTTGGTTCTGCAACCCAACAAGACAGACAAAGACTTCAGAGGATAATTAGAAGTGCAGAAAAAACAATTACTACCAACCTGCCTTCCATTGAGGACCTGTATAATGCATGAGTCAAAAAGAGGGCTGTGAAAATATTTACAGACTCTTCGGATCCTTGACATAAACTGTTTCAATTCCTACCCTCAAAACAACAGTAGGGAGCACTGCACACCAGAACTAGACACAAGAAGTTTTTTCCTGAACGCCATCACTCTGCTAAACAAATAATTCCTTCAACACTGTCAAACTAGTTACTAAATCTGCATTACTTATCTTTTCATCGTTCCTATCACCCATCTCCTCCTACTTACGACTGTATGACTGTAACCTTGTTGCTGGTATCCTTAAGATTTATATTGACTGTTTCCCTATAACTATCATTAAGTGTTGTACCTTATGATTCTTGAAGAATTTATCTTTTCTTTTATGTACACCAAGACCGTATGCACCAAGACAAATTCCTTGTGTGTCTGATCACACTTGGCCAATAAAGAATTCTATTCTGTTCTATTCTATTCTATTCTATTCTATTCTATTCTATTCTATTCTAAATTCTAATTCTATTCTATTCTATTCTACATTTTCTCCAGAGTGATATAAAACGTGTACTGTTTCAAATATTTCATTAGTTTATTAAAATATAAAATATAAAGTACAAAGAAAAATGAAAATATTGACAGATACAAACTAAATTGTTTCAAAATAACTTGATGCCTTTTTGGAATATTAAAAAAGACTTAAGCTGTGATAAATTCTACTCATTATTGGTTAGAATCTCTGTAATTAAAATGAATGTTTTACCAATGATGCTTTTTCTGTTTCATGGTCTAACTATACTTATAACTGATGTTCCGTTTAAGCAATAACAAAAGGACATCTCTTAAGTTTATATAGCAATGGGAAGAAAAGCAAAAACTGGATATAAATTATTGCAAGATGCAAAGGAGCTTTGGATTTACCAGATTTGAAATTGTATTTTGATGCCTGTTGTTCAGTCTGGATAAGAGTAGGTGACTCTCCAAAATAAGAGATTGCTTGAGCTGGAAGGCCATGAATTAATATTTGGAAGGCACAGCTATTTATGGTATGGTAGGGCTACAGTAAATATTGATTTCTATAATCACTTTGTTAGATGTGCCATCCTAACAGTTTGGAATAAATATAAAATAAGGTTCTCTGCGAAGGTGCCTTTGAGTGTCATCACAGGAAACCTTTTTTTCCAAAAGGAAATGGTGAAGCAAAATTGGTGGACTTATAATCAAATAATATTTTTCAATTATGGTTATCCTATCATCAGATCTAGAGAGGAGTTAGAATCAGAAGAATGTGTATGCATTGTTTGCATATTTACAATAGAAAGATTTAAATTAGATTAAAAAGCTATGGAATTGACTTTGTGAAAAATGAATTGAAAATCCTATTGTATGATAGCAGGGAACATATTTTGCTAAGGCATATAAACTGTAATTAAAATTGTACAAAGAATGTGTAAAGCATTTTATGATTCAGTGGGCAAACTTTGGAGATAATGCTTGAACAAAGGGAGAGATCATTTTCCATCCTCATCCAAACTCCTGCCAACCAAGCAGTTCGAAAGCATGCAGATTAATAGATACTGTATTTTTTGGTGTATAAGGCACTTTTCCCTCCCCCAAAAGTGGGTGGAAATGTCTGTGCATCTTATACAATGAATGTTGCCGAAGCCTCACCCACCCACTGGCCCCCACCCTTCAACCTCTGCTTGCCACCAATTTGCTTCCTTGCAGCAAACAGCCTGGTCAGCTTCAGCACAGCCTGATTTAGCACAAGTAGCTGATTGGCAGTTGGATCGGCCTCTCGGAATACCACCTATCAGCTGTTACAAGCTGTGGGGATTGCTGCTGCCCATCGCCACCATTGCTGCCCATCACTGCCTATCCCCGCCACTTGGAATGGGTTGAAAATAGGGTACATGGAGGCGGTGATCCCTGCAGCCTGGAACAGCTGATAGGCGGTATTCCGGGAGGCAAATCAGTGGTGGGTTGCTACCGATTTGCCTGAACTGGGGCAAATCAGTAGCAATGGTGGCAGAAGGCTCTGCCCACCCACCCGGATATCATCAAATACCCTGTACACAAGCAAACGGTAAGTGAAATCCACCACTGAGGCAGATCCAATCGCCAATCAGCTGCTCGTGTTGTTTGCTGCAAGGAGACCAATTGCTGGGAGGCAGAGGCAGATTTCCTTCCCAACCTATTTTCCTCCCCAAAATCTAGGTGTGTCTTATTGTCCAAAAAATACGGTACCACTTTGGTAGGAAGGTAACAGCACTCCATGACATCATGCTGGCCCCACGACCATGAAAACATCTTGGCAAAGTGCTGGCTTGATGGCCTTGAAATGTAGATGAGTATCACCCGTTACATTCTGTAACAACTAGTGGAGTAAAATTTGCAAGGATTCCTTTACCCATTACCTCTTTAATGGATAAAGAACTTGAAAAAAGCTCTGCTGTTATATATGTTGACAGGAACAAGAATACTTTATGCACAAAAATGGAAGGATATTTTCATTCCCACAATGAATGAATGGCTGCAAAAGTTGATGGATTTAGCAGAGATGGCAATGTTGACTGCTCTTATTAAAGAAAACACAATTTTGTTTCCAGTTAGAAACGGCTTTTGTACTTTGTGCTTCAGGTGGAAAAAATGAAACTTTGATTTGGGGTTTTGTTGATTTTATAGGTTTGTTGTTATAAAAATGGCTAGTATATATTATTATATAAAAGTAAAAAGTTGAGGCTTTATGTTACTACCTTATTCTACTGTATCATAAAACATATATGCAATTATACTGAAAAACAGTATTAGAGAATTTGACACTCACACTCTCTCTTTTTGTTTAGTATTTTACGGTTTCTAACCAACTCTGATTTTTTTTATTTGAATTATTTTATTTATGATTGTTAATTACATCTTTAAATATGCTTCTACATAGCAGGATTTTACCCACCCTCAAGTGAAATAATTTTAGAATGAATCCATTTTAAACAAGACACCTGTCACCTTTAAAATGTTTATTAATGAAAAAAATGATACCACCTCAAAACAGATTGTAAGATTACACAGAAGCTTAATTATAGGCTAGACAGAGGGTAAATCAAATTAGTTAACATGCCTTATTAACGTATCAAAAATAGTTGAAGTATTTCAGCTATTCATCTTGATAAACATGTACACATTTCCATAATTGTGTTATTCTTTTTAGATTGTTATTCATCTGTAGGAGATAAGGAACATTGCCATTCTTTCTAAGCCTGGCATACTGAAGTCAGGCTGAGCTTTTCTTGTAATAGAAGTGTGATTTGCTCAATGAAACTTTTGAGTATTTTTCACGTATATATATTTATCTCAAAATGTTTACATTAAAGATAGGTTACTGTCCACTGAAAGGAAAACAAATATGAAATCCAAGTTTGTCACATATGGTAGACATAACAAATAACAAGTTATTAGAAAATTAGATTTTTTTAGAAAAGTTGTTCCTCAATGATGCTTTTCATATTTTTGTTCAATAAACATTATAAAAGGATCTCACAATATCAAGATGAGCATCACTCATACATCAGTATTGAAAGGGTAGTACTCAGGAAATTCATGGATAACTTTTACAGCCTCACTGTACATTGAAAGATCTGAAAGAAATTGGACAAGAAATGAAAACAGAATGTGCTGTTCTATATGAAAATACACTGTGCTCTAATAATGCAACATTAATCATATTTTTCATCTATTTTAAAAGAAAAGCCTAATTACAATGTTAATCCAGTTGCAAAATATCTCAAGGAATTGCTTTTAATATCATGACTGAATCCACAGATAAATTAAACTGCAGTATTCAAGCGTTTTCAGGTATGAAAATATATCCATAAATCTCTATAGATAAAAATCATAATTGGAAAATCTAGGCTAAACATCAATAGGATCCTTTTCAGCTGGTTATATGCTCATATTTATTTTTCAGATTAAGAAATTTTGAGAACTGGTTTGCTGCTACAAAGTTGTGAATACTTCTGTATTCACATGCTTAAACATGGAAACAAAAACTATTATGCTAAAACAGAAGCTCCATGTGGATTTAAATTCTGATGTAATGAAATTGTGCATATTGCAGAAGAATTAGCAAGAGACTTTGAGGAATTAGAAGCTTATTAAAGAGTAAGAAAAAGCCACAACTTGAAGTATAAAAATAACTTGCTTACCAAACATGTTTTTATCTTCTTTGAATTGCATATATGATGAACATATGATATTCAATTGATTTGTAACTCTTCCTACTACTTCAATAATGCCAGAGATCTCTTCTTCAAGCTAGCAAAGTAGATGAGAGTGAGCATCTTCAAAAATTAGGAATTTTAGTCATTTCACTGACATTTCGGGAAAGCAAACTAAAATTAAAAATCTTTACCCACAGTATTTTCATGGTTAAAATTCATCAATAAAACTTTTAGTAAGCAATGCTTTAACAAAAAAGCTTAGTCTGTATTAAAGATTTTAAGAGGCCATAGTAGAATAGAAAAGATCCCATCCAGTATTTTCTGCTCATAGAAATAATTTCCATTTCCTCAAAAATTCATTTTTTGAGAGCATTTGGCTTAATTGATATTGCTTCTCTCTTGAAACTGGGGTCTGTGCTTTGCTTCTGTAAAAATAAAATGTAATTGAGTCCTATTATCAGTCAATATGGATGACAAGAAAGTAAGGCATATAGCATCCTCACAGAATCATATGAGAAGAAATGATAGAGCTAGGAGACACTATCTTTGGGACACAAAGATAAAAAGAAACAGATACCAAGACATGTTTTAAGGAGATCCTTGTTGATTCTACAGCAACATTAGGATGAGTTTGTTTCAAGATAACCTTTTAATAACCTGACATTGGTGTATTACAACATGATATTGATTCAAATTAAAACTTCTCAAGCCAATAAAAATGGTATATTGTAATAAATTACAAGGCTGTTTAATGTATATACATACTTACAGGTGTATTTAGCTCAATTGCTGCATTTTTTCCTTCTCCATCAGATAAAAAGAATAATTTCCCAGATGGATGGACCTACCAAATAATAATTCATAGTAATATTTTAATACAGAGACAAAGATCCACACAAAGAAAAAGTGATGTTCACGCTGTAGGTGTTAGAATCAAGAATCTAGTAGCATCTTTCATTTTATATACTGGTAGCCCTCAAGTTACAGTAATAGAGCCAGACCATTTTGGCCATAACTTAATGGCCATAACTTGGCCATAATGAATAATATTATGATTGTAAAGTGTTCGGTCATGGACTTTATTCGTGGCAGTTACTAAGTGAATCATTGTGGTTGTTAAGCAAATAATGCTTTGCCCCAAACAGGAAGTAAATGCTGGTTTTCAACAAAACTGTTGTAAAAGGCAGTCAAAGGACCATGGGACACTGCAAATAGTCATAAATGCAACCCTGTTACTGAGTTTCAGAAATGCAACCTGGTGATTGGTAGGAGGGGCTGTCAGAATTTTGAATCTAGGTCATAAGTAGTTCTCAGGTAGATCTACTGAAACTTTGAACAGTAGCTATTGGTCATAAAGTTGAGGATTATCTGTATGTATAATTTTACTGAAAATGATTAAACACAAGAATAAGACTAAAAAAGAGAAAAAGAAAGGAGAAAAAGGTAAAAAAATGAAAGGAAAAAATAGAGGTACAAAAATAAGTAGTTTCCAATCTTCTTTACAACAGTTGTAAGTACAATTATAATGTAATCTCTCTAAAACTCATCATAATGATGAAACCTGCCAGGGGCAAAAGACCAGGATCACACGTGACGTTCCAATTAAACTGATTTATTACCACTCATGCTTGTGAACAGGAATCTACTTAAATAAGCTTAGTATTATTTTTGGCACTAAAGATCAACAGAATTCAAGAGGGTTGGAGTTAGCCCATTTAGTAGCTATGCATATTCTAGACTGATTCTTCTTTTGACTCCACCCTCAGGTTATGCCACTCTTCGTCCTACAAAACTACATATCATAAATTATTTGTCTTTTTTATACAAAAAAATCCCTAGGAGATATCTAGACCCCAATAAATGTAGCTATCTTTTCTCTAACTTTTAAAGTTTGTTTGGATATTTCATTTTGTTATATGTGTATGTGCTCTCTATATTTTTTGTATTAGATTTCATGTTCTGTGATATTTATGTTGTATGTGCGTGCATACATGTTTGGCTATTTCAATTAGTTCAATCATCTTCACCAACCATTCCTCTATCGTAATGCCAAATGGAAAAATGCCAAATCTTTGTTTGTACAATAATCTCGCTACAGGTATCATAGAAACATGACTTTTTCTAACTGCTTATCCATCAGCCCCAAGAGGAAAAGTTGTAGCACCTTTCCAACTAACAAATTTTGTTAAAAGACAAACCTTCTTGAACTGCAGTTGTCTTCACCATATACACAGAGTGCATCTAGTGAAATGAAAAGGCTTGTGCCTCTTAATAAATATATTAATCAGAAGAAATGTTACCAAGCTTGTTTTGATTTCAAGGTTGATATTGAATTACGATCTATTTGTAGTAATTAAAAGCACTCTGCTCAAATAAGCTTTGCTCATTTTACCATTATAAAAATTATCATAGAATTACTGGGAATTCATGTTTTATCAATAAACAAATGTACTCATAACAGCATTTTAGATATAACTTCCATCTTAAAAAACAAACAAATTATTACAACTATATTTCTTATTTAGCCTATTACAGTTCATCTAACTTATTAAAGTTAACCTGAGATTCGGTTACTGTATATGCTCAAGTAGAGCAGGGTGAATTTAGTGTGACATCAAAAATAAAACAAATGATCCAGCCAATTAACTCCTGTAATCTAAACAGATTCAGATTAAACAGATTAAACAAACTGCATTTAGTTGTGTTATGGGGACATCTAATCCTAGTAACATAAGTGATACTTCATTTCAGTTCTCTAAGAAAAAGGCTGAAAAAATGGCCAAACATAAACTCTTCTCAACATTACCAGCAGAAGTCTAGCCATACCTATTAATGTTTCCTTAGTAACTTAGTGTAAAAGGATAAGTTACATCTAAGACTCTTTTCAGTATTCTTGTGCAAAGAAATGGGATATCAGGCACTAGGCTAAATTGATTATTTTTGATCCTGTTCATGTAATTATCTGCTGGCAGCATCATGAATAAGATTTATTCTTTTCAAATATTTGTATGTCACCTATTCACATGGTCTAAGCAGTTTACAATTTAAAAATTGTTTTTAAAAAATATACTAGTCCACAATTACTATCCACCTAAATTATGTATTCTTCCCTAAAGACCCAGCTGTTTTAATTGCTTTCTTGAATGTTAGCAGAGGTAACTGTCCTCAGACCTAACTGGCCTCAGAGTGAGAGGTAACCACAAAAGAAAGCCATTTTCCTGCTACTATCTCCTCCCAGTTTTTCAGTATCTCATCCAACTAGGATCTACTGGTTTGGCAGATTTTATCTGAAGAATACAATCCAAATATAATGAGGATTTGAGACATAATGGGTGTTAGGGATTATAATCTGCATGTTGAGCTGCGCCTGGATGCTAACCAGCAATCAGTGCAGTGCTCACAACAAGTGTTACTATGTTAAACCATTTAGTAGCAGCAGGCAAGCAGCTTCATTCTATGTCATTTGAAATTTCTGGATCATTTAGAACAGGGGTCACCAACCTTTCAAATCTCAGGGACCACTAAATTCATAATTTTAAAAACCGTGGACCACTAATATGAATTTTTTTTAAAAGACAAATAGTATTTAGTGCAATATTAAAAAAAATGTCTGCGAACCACCAACATTTTCTCATGGACCACCAGTTGGTGACCACTGATTTAGAAGCCTACTGTGAAATAGATTACTGAGTCACTGATTTCAGGTTTAGAGCATGACCACCATATCAATGTTAAACTGTCGAAAGCAACAAAAAAGAAAGAAGTATAATCAAACATTCAAAATCCATGAGCACCAAGTACACAGACATAGAAAAATAATCTCTCTCTTTATTTACTATGCTACTTGGCTCTATTTGTACTTTTTGTTATTCTTAGCTGAAAGGAGCAAAATAAGTTGTTTTTAAATGATGCACTACATGACCCACTGGTGATTTTCTTCAATTCAGCCCCTTAAATAACATAGGGAAGAAGGGAAGCCCCAAAAATCTAAAGTTAATAAAATATTACGTAAGTCACTAATTTAAAGCGCCACTGTGACACCTTCAAAATTACAATCCTTGGTCACTAAAGGAAGATAACTCTAAACAGGAATACCTCAATATACATACAAGTTTAACAAAGATAAATGCCTACCTCATAGTAAATATTTCATATGTCATCACTACCATGTATACGAAATATAGATGATTCCCCCTACTGAAATAAAAGTGCCGGCACCAACCTGCCGTTTCACAGATGAAGAAAGTTCTAACTTCGTCGCACTAACAGCGAAGAGAATTATCTCCTGCCTATTACCTTTTCAAGGCGTCCCACGAAACAGACTGGCTTTCCGATGTATTGCGACAACTGACTCGCGCGGATACGAACGCGGGGACCTTCTAATATATCGGCCATTTCATAAGGTAATCCTATTTAAATCATCACTTTCGGCTTTGGCGGGAAAAACTTGACTTCCGCTCTCGTGCTAGAGCGCGAGCGTATCCCCGCCAGCCATTCAAAGCACGTGGAAGGTCGAACCTCCAGTGACGTTTCAGAGCAGCAACTTCCGCTAGGTACGTGACAGGCGGGCGACGAGGCCTGTGTAGTAAAAAGCGTAATGCGCAGGCGCCCCGTGTAAGCGCGAACCGAAGACCTAAATAATAGCCTCCAGGGTGAGCAGGAAGTGAAGATTGTTGTGGAAAAGTGTCTGAAAGAGGTGGGTGTTTGATGGAGCAGAATAGGGTTAATGCTACGGTTGGACTCCAACTGTGCTGACAGTGGAAGCTGGAAAAATGAAACTCGCCGGACCAATAATTAGACCAATACGGGACAAGAGACGTCAATGGGTGGTTTTGACGTTTAAAGTATTTTGACGGTTTTGCATGTGCTCATGAGCTGGCTCGGAATTCATGGGGCAATTCTCACATATTTTATTTGCGTGATTAGCGAGAATATCTCTCATGGACCAGCTTGATTTAGAAACCTCTTTCTTCAGACGTGTGCCTGTGTGCATGTGTCTGGGTGTGTATGCAGTTTTCGTGGCAATATTTTCAGTTTTGCTATTGCCTTTTTACTAGGACTAAGAAAGAGCGACTTGTCCCAAAAATCTCTTTCCAGTTTGTGCCTTAACTCACATATCAAACTGGTTCCTTCAGTCTTTATTAGAGTATAGCTATTTGTGAAACTGGGTCCTTTTGTGTTGGCAGTGGGGAGGTTTGTTGCTATAGCTACAAGCAGTGTCTCATTTGCAGCTTTACACTGGAAAACCTTAGCAATTATAATAGGTCCACTCAATCCTACAAAATTTGGTTTAATTTTGTGCCTAAGTAGCCCAGAATTTAATTCCATTCTTTCTATTCCTGGAAAGTGCTTTTTTTCTTGCATGTATTGACCTGCTTCTATCACAGCTAATGTTTTTTTAAATACATTCTATCACCTATTTTGGAAGAAGTTAGACTATAGCACTTGTGACCATAACCAGAGAGTGTGTTGGATATGGAGGAACATATAATTAGCCCCTTCCATTTGAGTGGGATGCTTGAGTTGGATGGGAAATGTAACAACTATCTTCAAGATAAAGGAAATTAGAGGATAATTGTTTACTGAGAGACACTAGTATTGTGAGAAGTCCTGTTTTGTTGGTGACCAAATGGGAGACTTTGCTCATAATAATTGGGTTAAAGAGAGCTTACTATTATACCATTCTTCTAGCTTCATGGTGGCTTGCTAAAAGTGCTTGATATTACTGCAGATATGATTGGGGACTAATATGAACTGCTAAGGAATAATTTCAACTTCCTGTCCCTGGAATTAGAAGTGATTTAGGGCAGGGGTCCCCAGCAGACCATAAATCACTTAATTATAAAGCTGTGTGAATAAAATGAAAACTAAGAGAGTATGTATATTTATGGACAGATAAATAAGGACTTTTTTGTATTCAGTTACCATTGGATTACCCTTGAAGAGCATTTGGAAACTTCAACTGATATAAAATACTGCTGCATGGGTAATATATGGTGCCAGTTACACACCACATGTAACTGTAGTACTCTATGAACTGCACTGGCTACCAGAGTGTTTATGGGTGCAATTCAAAGTGCTGGTTTCACCTTTACATGGCTCAGTATCAGGTTACCTGAAGGACTCGATTTAAATTATAATTTTTAAAGAGCAGCTGTCATCTCTGTCCTGCAATGGCTCCTCTTCTAATCCGTTGTTGACTCACCGACATTCCCAATATTGCAGAATTTACAGCCTCTTGCTACATAACTAAACTCCATTTCATGCTGAATAAACTAAATTATTAATGTATCTTAAATAGAAAACTATCTTTAAATAGATTTTTACTCCAAAAGCATTTTATTAAAATAAATTTAATTTAAATTTAAAAATCCAATTTTTTTGATTTTTAAAAAAATAATCATCGATTTTTATTCACCCTGTATTGTGACTGTTTCTATTTAATGTTTTTGAAATTGTTTTATAATTTTAGAATTGTAAGCCCTCCGGATACTGGGTTGAGTTGGGCAGTTATACAAATTGAATGAAAGAACAAACAAACAAACAAATAAATAAATAGTAACATCATTATTAAATGAATCTGGCTTTCCCATTGACTTTGCTTGTCAGAAGGACACAAATGGTGATCACATAACCTTGGCATACTGCAGCCAACATAAATATGAACCACTTGCCAAGCATCTGAATTTTGATCATACGATCATGGGGATGCTGCAACGGTCATAACTGTGAAAAATGATAATGTCACTTTTTTCAGTATCATTGTAACTTCAAATGGCCACAAATGAATGATTGTAAGTCGAGGATTACCTGTATTTGAACTATAAAACTTACTCTAAATTATTTTTGTTAATCTGCTACTGGTGTTTGGGCATCTGAATATCTTTGAGAAAACCCTTTTTAAAATTATTGAATATTTTACTATCAGCCGTTCTTTCCTACAATAGTCTGGTTTTCTAAGAACAATCCAAGTTTAAGTCAGAATTGCTACATCATCAGCATAAAGGAGTACTTCCAGCTTTTATTAAATTTAGGGAGCTGGAATTCTGTTTTACTGTGCAAAATGCTAATGCTTGGGAATTGACTATTACTGTCTCAACATACAAAGCCTATGTAGTTTTTTTAATTAATGGTAATTATGGTATTTCATTGTCCCTCTTAAGTTTACCCCTCCAGATGAAATGTTTTCCAAAATATATTTTGATAATTAAGAAATGTGAATTTGGTTTGCTTTCTTTACTTTCTTTCTTTACTTTTTATTCTTAGATTTGTATTGCAAAGAGATGTTCAGTTTATTCAGAAAAAGCCAGGATACCAAAAAGGTAGTGGTGACTGACAAAGAAGTAGATGGATTTGTTTTTCTGGGTAAGTATCTTTAATCACATAGAAATCATTTATTTTTTAAAAATATTTTCTAGATTCTGTATGCTACAAGGTGCTAACTGAAAAATACATAGAATGTAGTGCTTGAATAAGTACAGGTGGTTACTAATCCAATCAATTTTTTAAAATAAATTATTATTTTGGGAGTAAGAATGTAAAATAAATGGTTTATTGTAGCTGTTACAGTTATTCTACTCACATACTTTGCTATAGGTTCTTTGCATCTGTAATAACTACCTCACTAAACAAGTAATAATATAGTTCTGTGACTTAGTTCCTTTGGTTATAACAATCTAAAAATAAGTCAGTTAGTGACATATTACGGTTGCTTTTAAAACCAATATGTTTCAGGATGTTTTAGTTCTAAAGCAGGATTTATTTATTTAGCTATTCTAAAATAATTCCAATAGAGTTTACCTCTGAATACAAAACTTACTGAACAGTCACCGCTTACAGAGGTTGCAAACACTATTTGCATGTATTTCTATTTGTTGATGCACTTGATCTTGCATTGATTGTTGTCTTAAAACATTAAAAGTGTAATGAATTCAGTAAAAAATGACATAAAGAAGTAACTCATAATCTTATATCTCAGCTGAGTCATGTAGAGAAGAAGCAGTCCTAGGAAAAACAATTGTGGGAGAAACAAAAAAGCAAAGATTATTGGAGAGTTGTTGCTTTTGAGTAATTAACTGTTCCTCTATTGTTAATGTTCCCATTGTACTATTTCTCGATGGCTGTGATGGCGAACCTCTGGCACTCGTGGCAGAGATGGCACGCAGAGCCCTCCCTATGGGCAAGTGCACTGTCACCAGCTGCTCTTTTGGTTTCCAGCGCACGCATGTGTGCAGGGCAGTTGGTCTTCATGTGTACCGGAAACCCGAAGACCAGCTGACCGGTGCACATGAGTGTGCTGGCCACCTGGTCTTCAGGTTTCCAGTGCTCTGGCACACACAAAGACCAGCTGGCGGTGCACATGAGTGTGCTGGCCACCTGGTCTTCAGGTTTCCAGTGCTCTGGCACACACAAAGACCAGCTGGCGGTGCACATGAGTGTGCTGGCCACCTGGTCTTCAGGTTTCCAGTGCTCTGGCACACACAAAGACCAGCTGGCGGTGCACATGAGTGTGCTGGCCACCTGGTCTTCAGGTTTCCAGTGCTCTGGCACACACAAAGACCAGCTGGCGGTGCACATGAGTGTGCTGGCCACCTGGTCTTCAGGTTTCCAGTGCTCTGGCACACACAAAGACCAGCTGGCGGTGCACATGAGTGTGCTGGCCACCTGGTCTTCAGGTTTCCAGTGCTCTGGCACACACAAAGACCAGCTGGCGGTGCACATGAGTGTGCTGGCCACCTGGTCTTCAGGTTTCCAGTGCTCTGGCACACACAAAGACCAGCTGGCGGTGCACATGAGTGTGCTGGCCACCTGGTCTTCAGGTTTCCAGTGCTCTGGCACACACAAAGACCAGCTGGCGGTGCACATGAGTGTGCTGGCCACCTGGTCTTCAGGTTTCCAGTGCTCTGGCACACACAAAGACCAGCTGGCGGTGCACATGAGTGTGCTGGCCACCTGGTCTTCAGGTTTCCAGTGCTCTGGCACACACAAAGACCAGCTGGCGGTGCACATGAGTGTGCTGGCCACCTGGTCTTCAGGTTTCCAGTGCTCTGGCACACACAAAGACCAGCTGGCGGTGCACATGAGTGTGCTGGCCACCTGGTCTTCAGGTTTCCAGTGCTCTGGCACACACAAAGACCAGCTGGCGGTGCACATGAGTGTGCTGGCCACCTGGTCTTCAGGTTTCCAGTGCTCTGGCACACACAAAGACCAGCTGGCGGTGCACATGAGTGTGCTGGCCACCTGGTCTTCAGGTTTCCAGTGCTCTGGCACACACAAAGACCAGCTGGCGGTGCACATGAGTGTGCTGGCCACCTGGTCTTCAGGTTTCCAGTGCTCTGGCACACACAAAGACCAGCTGGCGGTGCACATGAGTGTGCTGGCCACCTGGTCTTCAGGTTTCCAGTGCTCTGGCACACACAAAGACCAGCTGGCGGTGCACATGAGTGTGCTGGCCACCTGGTCTTCAGGTTTCCAGTGCTCTGGCACACACAAAGACCAGCTGGCGGTGCACATGAGTGTGCTGGCCACCTGGTCTTCAGGTTTCCAGTGCTCTGGCACACACAAAGACCAGCTGGCGGTGCACATGAGTGTGCTGGCCACCTGGTCTTCAGGTTTCCAGTGCTCTGGCACACACAAAGACCAGCTGGCGGTGCACATGAGTGTGCTGGCCACCTGGTCTTCAGGTTTCCAGTGCTCTGGCACACACAAAGACCAGCTGGCGGTGCACATGAGTGTGCTGGCCACCTGGTCTTCAGGTTTCCAGTGCTCTGGCACACACAAAGACCAGCTGGCGGTGCACATGAGTGTGCTGGCCACCTGGTCTTCAGGTTTCCAGTGCTCTGGCACACACAAAGACCAGCTGGCGGTGCACATGAGTGTGCTGGCCACCTGGTCTTCAGGTTTCCAGTGCTCTGGCACACACAAAGACCAGCTGGCGGTGCACATGAGTGTGCTGGCCACCTGGTCTTCAGGTTTCCAGTGCTCTGGCACACACAAAGACCAGCTGGCGGTGCACATGAGTGTGCTGGCCACCTGGTCTTCAGGTTTCCAGTGCTCTGGCACACACAAAGACCAGCTGACCGGTGCACATGAGTGTGCTGGCCACCTGGTCTTCAGGTTTCCAGTGCTCTGGCACACACAAAGACCAGCTGGCGGTGCACATGAGTGTGCTGGCCACCTGGTCTTCAGGTTTCCAGTGCTCTGGCACACACAAAGACCAGCTGGCCGGTGCACATGAGTGTGCTGGCCACCTGGTCTTCAGGTTTCCAGTGCTCTGGCACACACAAAGAAAGTTGCCAGAACAATTAATTTGATAGGAACAAAGAAAAACAACATTACATCAAATGGGTAAATGAAGTATAGCTCATGAAATATTTAGCCTTTTTCATGTGGTCTGTTGAATGCTATGTTTATATATATATTTGTGTTAACTAGTTAGATGACATAACTGACATTCAGATCCTGGTAACTACATAGACAAATAAAATTCTGATCTGTCTTCATTCACCCACTTTGTGTTTATCTTCTAGTCTCTTCAAATTTGCCAAGCACAAGGATATTGTCTAGTTCACATTATTTGCCCAAAGTATGTGAGCTTTTTGCCTTAAGAGAGCAGTCAACAGTCATATCAGTCCGGCTTCCGACGCGGATACAGCACGGAGACAGCTTTGGTCGCATTGGTGGATGATCTCTGGAGGGCCAGGGACAGGGGTTATTCCTCTGCCCTGGTCCTATTAGACCTCTCGGCGGCGTTCGATACCATCGACCATGGTATCCTGCTGCGCCGGCTGGGGGGATTGGGAGTGGGAGGCACCGTATATCGGTGGTTCTCCTCCTATCTCTCCGACCGGACGCAGACGGTGTTGACAGGGGGGCAGAGGTCGACCGCGAGGGGCCTCACTTGTGGGGTCCCACAGGGGTCGATTCTCTCGCCCCTGTTGTTCAACATCTACATGAAGCCGTTGGGTGAGATCATCAGTGGTTTCGGGGTGAGATACCAGCAGTACGCTGATGATACCCAGTTGGTTTTTTCCACCCCGGCCACCCCAATGAAGTTGTTGAAGTGCTGTCCCGTGTTTGGAAGCCGTACGGGTCTGGATGGGGAGAAACAGGCTCAAGCTTAATCCTCCAAGACGGAGTGGCTGTGGATGCCGGCATCCCGATTCAGTCAGCTGCAGCCGCAGCTGGCTGTCGGAGGCGAGTTATTGGCCCCAAAGGATAGGGTGCGCAACTTAGGTGTCCTCCTGGATGATCGGCTGTCGCTTGAAGATCATTTGACGGCCGCTCCAGGAGGGCCTTCCACCAGGTTCGCCTGGTTCGCAGTTGCGCCTTCCTTGATCGGGATGCCTTATGCACAGTCACTCATGCGCGCCGCTACCTCTCGCTGATTACTGTAATGCTCTCACATGGGGCTCCTTGAGGTGCACTCGAGGCTTCAGTTAGTCCAGAATGCAGCTGCGCTGGTGATAGAGGGAGCTACGCGTAGCTCCCATGTAACACCGCCTCGCGCAGACTGCACTGGCTGCCTGTGGCCTTCGAGTGCACTTTAAGGTGTTGGTTACGACCTTTAAAGCGCCCATGGCTTAGGACCTGGGTACTTACGGGACCGCCTGCTGTTACCACATGCCTCCCACCGACCCGCACGCCCCATAGAGAGGGACTTCTCAGGGTGCCGTCCGCCAAACAATGTCGGCTGGCGGCCCCAGGAAGGGCCTTCTGTGGGGCTCCTACACTCTGGAACGAGCTTCCCCCGGGTTTACGTCAAATACCTGACCTTCGGACATTCCGTTGCGAACTGAAGACACATCTTTTTATTCGCGCGGGGCTGGCTTAAATTGGATTTTTAATAGTGAAATTTTATCAATTTTAAATGGGGTTTTAATTGACGGTAATTTTTTAACTTCAGGCTAATTTTAAATAAGTTTTTTTAAATGGTATTTTAACTTGTATATTTGTATTGTTGGTTTTATCTTGCCTGTACACCGCCCTGAGTTCTTCGGGAGAAGGGCGGTATAAAAATCAAATAAAATAAATAAATAAATAAATAATATTAATCTTATGTAGTCCATAGGAAGTAGTTTATGATTCTGTTTTGGAAGATTTCCTTCCTAAAAACTGACAGACCACTACTCTAATATGTGGACCGATGTGATCTGGATTTAAGCAGAATATTCTTATATTCAAGAATGTTACCTTCAAAGTCATAACAAACAAAGATGTACGGTAGTTTACAGATCAGGTTATGACTTTTCAAAGAGGAAGTGAAAAAAGTTACATGTATTCTTAGTTACTGCCTTTTCAATAGCAAAATTGCAACATCTCTATACTGAAGTTTTTTTTACCAAATTATGTATTATTTGTGAGGTGTTCTTTTACTTTCATGCAAGTGGTAAGACTTCCCACCTTCCTGTCTATAAAAGTCATTTCATGATTTTAGTGTACAGATTGCCACTTTTATGTAATAGCTACTTTCAGAAGTGAGAGATTGTTTGGCTTTGTTGTTGATCTCTATTTTGTGAATAATAGGGTTAAAAGTTCCATGTGTCTGATTTCAGTACTTTGAATTCAATGAGCAAGAACTATGAGGGTACCAGAAAAACAACCCTCTCGAGTGTCATTGATTTCTAGTCGCATAAGGAGATAATTGCTATCTGTTCATTCAGTGTGGAGTCAAATAATCCTCTTGGGTATTTTTGTTTTACACAAAAACAAAGTGCAGTATGCTTTTGAATCATTAGGTGGCATATTTCTTTATGTTCACATGCTCCTTGACTGAATTGAATGCAATATCTATTAATAACCTCCTCTTTTATTAAAATAATATTTCAATATTTTAAATGAGTTTTCAAAATTAATGGAATGAAATTTGTAATCAGTTTGTAAGTTTGAAATAATAAAAATCTCAGGAGATGTTTCGTCAATTTATTTCAAAACATGATTACGAGTCATTGGAAAAGAAAATACTTATAAAGAAGTGAATTTGCATATTTTTAAAGAGATAATAATGGAGTGCAGGAATAGGAATTACTATAAACTTCATGTTGTATTAAAATTGTAAGAAATATAGTAAATATGTTGTCTAACTTCACAAAAATAGTTATATCTTGACCAAATGAACTTGCCATTTCTAATGCAAATTAATAGAATTTAAATAACAAAGGAATAATACTTTCTGGTGTAAGGGAAGTTTTTCTTAATAATAGGATCTTCTGTGTACTGCTTTCTGTGGCCTTTGTATAGTGTCATATCTGAGTATTCCCATTGCTATCTACAAACAGAAACATTTGTATTCCAGCAATTTTATTCATAGGTGCAGTTTGTTATATAGTTCTCTAGTGGATGTAACCTTTAGAAATAACATCTGCTACATTTGGACAAAAATAGAGTAGCTAATTTGCCATGAAATCTATTTAAATTTATAAAATTGCGCTAATTTTTAATCTACTATATATATTTTTATGTCGTTAGCCTTTAAAATGTGTTTAAATATCTTAATATGAAATCATAACAACATTCCAAATAGTCCAAGACCCTGCAGATGGATCTGTTGTTTAAAAAGATACTTTGCAAACTGTCTTTCCTCATGTTTCATTCTAGGTATCAATTTTCTCTGAAAAATATCTA
The DNA here is from genome assembly GCF_028640845.1 of Ahaetulla prasina. NCBI lineage: Eukaryota > Metazoa > Chordata > Lepidosauria > Squamata > Colubridae > Ahaetulla > Ahaetulla prasina. Next base: position 113,752,176 of record NC_080542.1, on the reverse strand, counting down.
CTTATGGTCAGGTCATTTCTGCAGATAGTCCTTGGGTTATAATCACTCATTCAGCTACCATTGAAAATTACAATAGTACTGAATGAAACTTATGACAAATTTTTGAAGTTGTAGCAATTGCAGCATCCCCACAGCTATGTGATCACCATTTGCAATCTTCCTTGTCAGCTTTCAACAAGCAAATTCAATGGGAAAGCTGGCAGGAGGTCACAAGTCACTCCTGCTCCTACTTTATTTATTTATTTATTTATTTATTTATTTATTTATTTATTTATTTATTTATTTATTTATTTATTTATTCATATTTGTATACCGCCCTATCTCCCGAAGGACTCAGGGCGGTTCACAGGCAAATAAAAACATATATGTACAAATTAAGATAACCATTAAAAAACTTATTCTAAAAGCCAAATTATTAAAAATAGTATAAATATTAAAACCAATTAAAACCCCTATAAATTTAAAATCTAGTCCAGTCCTGCGCAGATGAATAAATGTGTTTTAAGCTCGCGACGGAAGGTTCGGAGGTCCGGAAGTTGACGAAGTCCTGGGGGGAGTTCGTTCCAGAGGGCGGGAGCCCCCACAGAGAAGGCCTTTCCCCTGGGTGTCGCCAGACGACACTGTCTCGCTGACGGCACCCTGAGGAGTCCCTCTCTGTGAGAGCGTACGGGTCGGTGAGAGGTATTCGGTAGCAGTAGGCGGTCCCGTAGGTAGCCCGGCCCTATGCCATGGAGCGCTTTGAAGATGGTCACCAAAACCTTGAAGCGCACCCGGAAGGCCACAGGTAGCCAGTGCAGTCTGCGCAGGATAGGTGTCACACGGGAGCCACGAGGGAGCTACTACAGGGAGCTACTACATTTTTGCCCACCTGTGTATGCTCTGTAGCACCAGCCCACATCTCCAAGTATGGCTATGCTATGTAGCACCCACCTGCTGGTCTGCTTGCATAGGATTCCTCTTTCTATGTTGCGGTCACATGAAGTCTTTGCTTAACGCCCATGTAATTCTGGAGTTACAACAGCAACCAGGACTTCCAGGACTGCCATTGCTAAGCAATGCCATCATGTGACATTATGCTGCATAACTGCATCACTTAGCAACAGAAATTCTGGTCCCAGTTGCCCTTGTAACCTCAGGACTATTCGTAGTTTATGAATTTTTTAAATTTATGGTAATACATACAGTGTTATATTTGCCAAAGATTGGTGAACAAATATACCTGCTACCCATATTAAGAGAAGATCCATTCCTTCTCAGCAGTTGTGCTAAGCCAGAGGTCTATGACTGAGTTCTGTATTACCCAGAGCATTTTTTTATCACATGTCTTCCCTAGGATCTGCGAGTGCTAACAAATTACTTTTAGTAATACTGTCCATTAGTACATTTCCCCTTTCAGTCTTAGCAAAAGAATTGTATAAACAGTGTGACAGACCAGCAAATGGGGGTAAAATGATTGTACTAGAAAAGAAAAACAGTGCATTTGCAGAGATGGCTGAACATAGGCAAACAAGAAAAAAGTAGTTTCAGAGACAGAAGAAACAAGCATGTTTAAAGAAAGATTACTGGTAATGTGTTGCTGAGCTTCGGAATCATTTGATTCCAAAGTTATGATTTTAAACAAAGAGCTGCCTTTCTGGAACCAAGTGATAAAAAATTTATGTGATAGTTGTGCTGAAACTTATTTAAGAGGTATAAAAAGTGAGCAACTTTTTAAATTTAAATTTTCTTAATCAATTCAAGAACGCTTACTTAAATTCTGTTGAAAATGCCCCAATTCAAACATAATTGTAATTGTATGTTATACATCAGTGGTAGTCAACCTGGTCCCTACCTCCCACTAGTGGGCATTCCAGCTTTCATGATGGGCGGTAGGGGTTTTGTCTGATACTGAAGCACTTTTCTTTTTTTTTAATTTAATTGTTTTTTTAAAAAAAATTCATAGCATTATTTAAAAACATTTTCATTCATAAAATTCCCCGTGACAATTTAAATTTCTGAAAACATATTATTTACATTGCCCATGCATATGTTTAGTTAACGTTACGTAAGAGAAACTAAATGGCACTATAGTGCGACTGCAAACAAAAGAGCCTCGTCCCAGAATAGCTTGCGCATCTCCCCCCACACCACCCAGCTTTAACAGACAAGCAGAGCTGTAGCTGGCGCCCCCCCACAAACCCAAACCATGATGTGTGAGAGGTATGCACAGACAACGCATTATTGTGGAACCAGTGGGTGGTTAGAAAATTTTACTACTAACAGAGATACAAAAGTGGGCAGTAGGTACAAAAAGGTTGACTACCCTGTTATACATAAACTAAGGCTGATTACTTTTCTTCTGTTCTTCTATTTTGTAAGGAAAATTAAAAACTTTGTTTTTTTAATTTAAACAAAGCACATTTTCCTGTAATATCTAAATTTAGGTAATGTTGTTCATTGATGCCAGATTGACCAACCTCTTAATGGCAGGGACATACATAATATTTTTTGGGAACTAAGAGATGCATTGGATGAGGCAATGATGCAAACTGAATTTCTTTTTTTTTTTTTTTTTTGTTCGAAAAGTTTTTATTAGTCAAAAAAGGTTTATACAAATACATATCAGGTATGGTAAATTTTCATTTTTCTTATCTAAAATAAGAATTTTACTCAAATTTTTTAACACATACAACAGCCATAAGGCAAGCAGGTGACACGAAGTAGCAAAGTTTGCAAATTTTAAATACGTAATAAAGAAGAGTCAAGAATAAACAGAATATCGTACAAAAGAGAATAAGGAAAACCAACACAATCCCAAATATCTTTATCACTTCCTAGTTTTGGATCTCAGAACTCTGGGTTCAGCCTGACCCAACTCCAGGGCCGCAACAGCGGCAGCCGCTTCAGCCCCATGATCTATAACCTCCCCTTCTTCAATTCCTGGGTCATCTGATTCCAGGAAGGCTTTGTGTTCCTCCACATAGGCCGTAGCCTCCGCAATTGTACTGATTTTTTTCGTAATGCCCTCTCCGAAAATCATCAATCCTCTGGCATCAGCCATCTGAAGCCCACTCCTTCTGGTACAATTTGCTTGACAAAAATAATATTTCTTTCTTTTTCACGCACCTGTCTGGGAATCTGCCTCAGAATGGCTATCTCCTGCCCCTGTAAATCAGTGCCCCACTCCTATGTTTTCTAAGAATTTCATCTCGCCTCTTCTCACAAATTTGACATGAACCTCTCTGGGAACTGCATGCGTGCATATTGCGAATTAACTCTATAAACTCGATCCACATCCCAATTCATGAAATCAACACTTCTCCCAAGAAATTCTCCCAACAATTTAGTCACAACATCTCTCAAGTCTTCTTGGTCCACTTCTTCCAAATTTTGAAACCTAAGGAAATAAGACATTTTATCCATCTGTAGTCCAAGCACAGCATTGCCTGTCGTCTCCTCTCTTTTCTGCACTGCCCGCATTTCACCCTCCAGACCTTCCACTTTCTGCTTGTTTTCTGCTGAGACTTGTTGAGTATCCTTTAAATCCTTTTGGATAGTCACAATTTCTTCTCTTATTTCCGTTTGGCCTCTTTGCAAATCATCCAGTTTCTTGTCACAAACTGAATTTCTTTTATTTTTTGTTTGTTAGGGGAGTTAGAACTTAGGACTTGTTTGTTTTTGAAATGATATTAAGCCTTTTGTAGAAAAAAACAATACAATTGTCACATGTATTCCCTGCCTTAATGGATTGAAATTATTTATTAATATTTCATATTTCTAAACTGCCCATCTATTTCAAAAAGGGATTTAATAATAATAATAATAATAATAATAATAATAATAATAATAATAATAATAATAATAATAATAATAATAATAATAAAAAATAATAATTGGAGAAGGCTCTAGTTTCTATAAAGAAAGGGCTGAGCTTTGTTTCTATTTTGATTAGTGAGAATGAAACAGGATTTTAGATTGAATTCAGATTGTGCAAACTGAAATTCAGATATTCCAAAATATTCTGAGTAGTTGTGAAACTGAAATATTCTTGTCATTGGAGAATGAGGTAGAAAGAAAGAACACTGAACTCAAGATTACTTGATGCTGATGATTAGGTTATTCTTCAATTTGATTCACAATCTGAGACTGATAAAAATTTAACAGTTCAAGTCCTAACAAAGGACCTAAGAGCTGTTACCTCTAAATATGTAGACAGTTTTGAATAGGATGGTTTTTTTGCAAAGTCAGGCTATTCAGGTCTAATAAGTTCAAAATTTCTATATCTATGCAGTCCTTTGGTATTGCTCCAAGGGCTCTTATTACTACTGGTACAATCATTGATTTTTTTTCTCCATAATCGCTCAATTTCAATTTGCAAATCACAATATTTTGTTATTTTTTCTAGCTGTTTCTCCTAATTCATGCATCACCTAGTATTGCAATATCAATGAACCAGACTTTTTTCCTTTTCCACAATAACGATATCAGGTGTGTTGTGGGTCAAATCTCAGTTTGTTTGGATTTGAAAGTCCCACAGAATCTTGAATTGCTAAATTTTCAAGAACTTTGTTAATTTGGTATTCCCAGTAATTTTTACTGCATTTATTTATTTATTATTTATTTATTTTATTTGATTTTTATACCGCCCTTCTCCCGAAGGACTCAGGGCGGTGTACAGGCATAATAAAACCGACAATACAATATACAAGTTTAAAATACGATTTAAAAAACTTATTTTAAATTAGCCCAATGATTAAAATTTCCCATACTAAAGCTTAAAATTAATAAATTTAAACATTAAAATCCCAATTTAAGCCAGCCCCGCTGGATAAAAAGATGAGTCTTGAGTTCGACGAAATGTCCAAGGTCGGGTATTTGGCGAAACCCGGGAAGCCTGCTCCAGAGTGGGAGCCCCACAGAGAAGGCCCTTCTGGGGCCGCCAGCCGACATTGTTTGGCGGACGGCACCCTGAGAAGTCCCTCTCATGGGAGCGCACGGGTCGGTGGGAGGCGTGTGGTAACAGCAGGCGGTCCCGTAAGTACCCAGGTCCTAAGCCATGGAGCGATTTAAAGGTCATAACTAACACCTTAAAGTGCACCCGAAGGCCACAGGCAGCCAGTGCAGTCTGCGCAGGAGCGGTGTTACATGGGAGCTACGCGTAGCTCCCTCTATAACCCACGCAGCTGCATTCTGGACTAACTGAAGCCTCCGAGCGCACTTCAAGGGGAGCCCCATGTAGAGAGCATTACAGTAATCCAAGCGAGAGGTAACGAGCGCATGAGTGACTGTGCATAAGCCATCCCAATCAAGGAAGGGGCGAACTGCAACCAGGCGAACCTGGTGGAAGGCCCTCCTGGAGACGGCCGTCAAATGGTCTTCAAACGACAGCCGATCATCCAGGAGGACACCCAAGTTGCGCACCCTATCCTTTGGGGCCAGTAACTCGCCTCCAACAGCCAGCCGCGGCTGCAGCTACCTGAATTGGTGTGCCGGCATCCACAGCCACTCCGTCTTGGAGGGATTAAGCTTGAGACATTTGAAACAAACTTCTGGCAAAGCGTCCACTGTATGATTTTGGTAACTTGATCATGATATTCAGTCTGTGAGATTTTGCTGCAGCCACTATTAAGGTGATCCACTGTTTCAGTTTTCTCATTGCATAAATGACATTTGCTGTGATTACTGATGTGTTTAATTTTTGCTTTCGTAGAATTGGTCTGCAAGGCTTGTTCTTGGGCACCCAAAATGAAGCCTTCAGTTTCTTTCTTCAGCACCCCTGATCTCAAAAAGCTCCATGTTAGCTTTATATTTACCTTTTCTTCAATGTCCTTCAGGTATTGACTCTGCATAGCCTTCTTTTTTCAGTTATCAACTTAATGTTCAATTGTTTCCTTTTGCTATTTTGCTTCCAATCTTGTTGTTTTCAAGAGGTTTCTTTTGTTCACCTCCTTCATTATCTTGCTATTTTATGTAGTAGTTTAAGCCATGTTTTCCCTCTTCCACAGTGTTTCATCTATAAAAGTCCTCTGCCTCTCTCAGTTCTCGGCAAGTACAATCAATCAATATCACTTTTTGGGTGCAGAGCATGGTGCATTGTCATTAATTTTCTTGTCTTTCAATCCAAGTTACCAAATTCTAATTGAGCCCAATCAATTATTCCAGCTGAGTATTGTATTACAGGCATTGCCAAGGGGTTAGTTGCTTTTATGACATTCCCTCCACTAAGCTTTGGATCTCAAAATTTTCTGGACTCACTTTATATGTTTTGTTGAAGTAGTTTCCTTGACTTGGTTATGCAATAGGTTAGAAGCTTCTAAAACTCCCAAGTACTTCTACCCTTCTGGTGTTACTGCTTTTATCAACTCTTCAGAGTTCCCATCACCAATCTCTTTCCACTTATGACGTATGACTGTAACTTTGTTGCTGGCAATCCTTATGATTTATATTGATATATTGACGATCAATTGTGTTGTAAGTGTTGAACCTTGATGAACGTATCTTTTCTTTTATGTACACTGAGAGCATATGCACCAAGACAAGTGTGCACCAATCACACTTGGCCAATAAAAATTCTATTCTATTCTATTCATTAACAAGTTTGAATCTATCATCTTCAACAATTTGTCAAATTGCATTTCAATGTCTCTGCTAAACTCCTCAGTGCTTTTCAGCAGTGAGATCAATTTAGCTTTTGTTTTTCCAAACAGTTTTAAATCATCCATGAAGAGCAAATGGGAAATTTTCAATCCTTTTTTAGCCAATTCATAGCTGCAATTCCTTTTGTTCAAAATGCTTATTAGTGGTCCCATTGAAAGTACAAATAACAGAAGTGACAATGAGTAACCTTGGAAGATTCCTCATTTCATTTCAACTTCATCAAATTCTTCTCCACATCAACTTAGTTTGCCATAGCTTCATGGAAGTCTTCAGGAATTTCTGGATCTTGCTGCTAATTCTAAAAATGTCTAAGCATTTCTCAGTCCAGCTGTGTGGAACAGAATCAAATGCTTTCTTGTAATCAATCCAAGGCATGAACAAATTTGTTTCTCTTTTCCTTGAATTCCTCAAAACCAGTTTATCAATCATCAGTTGGTCTTTGGTTCCTTTTGAATTTTTTCAGCATCCTTTCTGTTCTACAGGCAGCAAATTCTTGTTTTCTAGATAACCATAAATTTACTTTGCAATAATGCTTGTAAGAATTTGTATGTGAATGGCAGGCAAGTGATTGCCTGTAATTTTCAGATTTGTTTCCCATTTCTACATCCTCCTGAATCAAAAACGTTATTCCAGTTGTTAGCCATTTTTCACTTTCTGGTGTTTCCAGAATCTGATTCATCTGGTTTGCTAATCTTGAATGCAAACTTGTTAGTGATTTCATCCAAAATCCATGCACCTCATCTAAACCTGGGGGATTCCAGTTCTTGATCTCCTTTGCTTGCTTTTGCACCATTTCTTTTGTTGTGTGAACATCTTCCATTCTAGTCACTTTTACAGTGCTTTCAACTACTTGATCCATTTTGCGATCTCATTGTTTTTCTTGTTATTTTCCCACAAGTTCTTTCAAATTTTCAGGGTATTTTCTTTCTTTCTTTGTTTTTTTCTTGTGGTAGCACCATGTCCACTTTCAAGGGTCTTATAAAAATGATGCCTTGCTCAAACTTGTGAATTTTGCTGAAATTGCATTATTTGGTTATTGTATTGCTTTATTTTCTCTGAAATGGTCGCAACTGTTTGTTTAGCTCTTCAACTGCAACGGCTATTTCCTTGTTTTCCAGATCATAGCTTGTTGTCAGGCTCTGATTTTTTTTTATTCTTCAGGTTTCCTTGCCTCAAATTCTTCAAATTCCTTAAATTCAATAGAACTTTCTTTATTTTTAACTCCAGGAGAATTTTTCACTTTGGTTTTCCACTTTTGGTTTTCCTGTCTTAATTGCTTTATTCTTTCCAATTTCCAAGTCTAATTCTTCAGTAGTAACATAAGCTGCTGCATACATTAGCTGGTTTGTTTGAGTTAATATTTCTGTTGGAATAGTTTGGACAGCTTAGTTCACATTCTTCAATAATTTAGCCAAACTTCTCTTACTAACTTGATTCAGTTTTGGCAATCAAATTTTTTCCATGTTTTCTGTCTGAGTTTTAATCTTCTCAGCTAATTTGACTCTAGCTGTTGGTTTTCAAGATATAATCCAGTTTTGCTTCTTGTTACTCATTAGCTTTTTTGATTTCCTTCCTTTTGTCTACTACTTGTTGCTCCACATCTACGTTTTCTCTATTATCAGTTACACTTGAGCCTTGATCTTGCACTGCTCTGCTTGCAATCTCTTGTAATTTTATACTAGCTATAATTTTATACTAACTATACTTGAACCACTAGCTTGTGGTTCAAAATAATACATCTCAGTTCCATAAGTCTTTTTTCATTGATTTCCATGTTCAGGTGATTCTCCTTCCACGTTTCTTGGCCAGATCAATAATAAGCTTCTATAACTGAGTAATTTTCTTCCTTTGTTCAGATTTTTTGCTTTTTTCATTCGTCTTCCAGTCACTTGCCCTGGTTGCCTAGCAGAGGGAGCTGAGCCCTGTGGCATATTTTTTGCAGAACACCCAGGAGCCATAGCATTCAATGTGATCCAGCATAGAATTCATGATATGTTTTTACCATAGTTAAAAGGGTTTGGAGCAAGTTTTATTTTGGCTCTTCAATATTATTATTGTTGTTGTTAATTTTACTGGGAAACAATGGCTTTCTATACTTTTAAACTGGGCTATATCTTTCTTCAGTATGTTTTTTGTGTAATGATTTTCAGGAAACTTTTGGTTGCTATCTCTCAATGATATGGTCCTCTGAGATTATGTTTCATTGTTTATTCCTCTGAGGAGGGAATCTTCTATATTTGTTATGTTCACATATCTAATGCAGTAGATCTTTGCCCTAACTCTGTTAAATCATCCCAGATACTGTTTTTACATAATGGTATAGTACAGTTAGTCCTTGACTTATGACCATAATGGAACTTGTTCATGTAGTGATAATCATTGAGCAAGATGGTTGTTAACAACCTTCCACCCTTGTTCTCCCTGATATGGATGTTAAAAGACAGTGCTAGTTGTTTAGTGGAGAATAGGTGTGCCTGAGGTGGGAGAGGCTCAGCTCAGAGCCTCAGACCTGTCTGGGCCTCCCAAGGCTTCCTGCATCCCATGAGACACCCTCTGCTCTGCTTCCCACCTACCAGGTTATCCTTGCGCTTTCCACCCCCCACAGGATTCCCACAGGCGTTTCCCCGCCAGTGTATCCCCACAGGCCTTGGACCTGTTTCCTAATCATCAAGGCTCACTTCCCCCTGTTCACTTACCTTTTGAGGAACTTCAGAGCTCAAGTTAGGTTGTAGAGTAGGCCTCTACATTTCTGGGCCACATAGCACAATCCTGGAAGTAGCAGCCATTTTCCAACCAGCCACACTGAATTGCATGTGGAAAATGGCAGCCACTTTCAGAGGGTGCTGTGCAACCCATTGACAGAGCTCCTTTCTTTGCTTCACTAATGTGAGCTCTGTAAAATTCCACAGTGTTTCAGTGCTGCGGAATGATACAAAGTTCACATTAGTGAAATAAAGTGAGCATCTCGATTGCTGGGCTACATGCCACAATGTCACAAGCAGATATAATTTACCAAGTAAGTACTTCCAGGATTGTACCATGCAGTCCAGCAACAAAGCGGTTTGCAGATGTACATAGTAATCCTGGAAGTTTGTGCTCAGAAAATGACATCTGCTTGGAGGGATTGCAGTGCAGTCCCAGCAATAGAACACCTTGCTTTGCTTCACTGGCATGCAGCAGGGCTCTCCAACTTTGGCAACTTTAAGCCTGGTGGACTTTAACTCCCAGAATTCCCCAGGCAGCAAGGCTCATGTTAGTGAAGCAAAGTAAGATGCTCTGTTGCTGAGTATATGGTGCACTACAAGAAATGGTTGCCATTTTCTAAATGGCTGCAGTTCAGTGCAGCTACTCAGAAAATGGTGACCACTTCTAGGATCATGTCATATGGCACAGTAATGAAGCAGCCTGCCATTCTTCCCTAGCCCAACTTCTTGAGCTCCAAGGTCTACAAAAAATAAGTGAGGAGCAGGGTATGGGATGGTGTGTGGTGGGATGCCCAAGGCCTGTGGGGACCCCTGAAGAGATAAGGTTGAGAGATAGATGAAAGAGCTCTACAGCTTTCCTGCAGTCAGTTGTAAGGACAAGCTTCTGCTTCTATAACTTTGGGAATGGGTTGTAAATAACTTTTGGGAATCCCGCCATAACTTTGAATGGTCATTAAGCAAGAACTACCTGTAGTTTATTTTTTAATCTATTTATTGCTTCTTAAATTTAGTGTTATTTTTTGTGTTTTCTGAATTTCATTTTTCTTAATTTTATGATTATAATCCCCTTCCTCCACATGAATTCATACACAATTTCTTTTATTCAGACTAATTCTTCATATGTTTGTCTATGCATGTCTATCCCATAATAGATTCTTAAAAAAATTCCTTCCTAGCTTTCTGCAATAATTCAAAATAACCACATTGCTGAAAATTCTTATAACATTTTTATTGGTCTAAGTCTGTAAATCAATTTAGTTCAATTCTTATAACATTTTAACCATTTTTGAAATAATAAAACATGCATGTAAGAACCAATGATGGTATAATTACCTGTATGTTTTTTAATCAAATGTTTAGTTAATGTACAATCTAAATTGAAATTATCTTCCAATCTAAAATAAAGTTTAGATAAAAAAAATTGCTTGATTCAATTTTTGTCTCACTCTTTTTAAACTTTTCTGTTTTATTGATTTTTAAGATTAAAAAATTAACATTTAACAAAATGAATTATAATTAAATGTTAAGATTTATCTATGGTAATTATTTAGATAAGATAAAGTTGATACAATTGCCAGAAATGAAATATAAATGTTTATTAAGAGATATAGAAAACTTTGATAGATAATTCATTCTGAACAGGAACGTGTATTCCCCTTTTGATGTTCAAATTAAGATTAAGCTTTATATTATTTGTTTTGAAGATATAACAGATGAAATAAAGGGAAAAACAACTATAAATCTGTACCTTAGAAATGTATCTGACTGATTCTTGTTATGGAAGTACTTTAATGTCATAAAATAATATTGGGTTCTTTTAGTACTACAATATAACATTTTACTTTTATGATTTCGTTTGACCTTATGAACACTAATATCAAAAGGCCCTTTGAAAGTGACACTGGCAGGAGAGGAATTATCTCTTACTTTAAAAGGATCACTTGCTTCATAGCTGTCATGACTAAAGTGCCACTGACAGTTCTGGCTGTTATTTAGTTGCTGAAAAGTGATGCAACTTCAACATTACACAGGTTCCTTGTAATAGTACAGATAGTTGGTGATGTTTACTAAGGCAGCTTAAACCTACTGGTATCAATTACATCAAGTTCTTATCCTTATCTATTATTACCTTCCGTCCTCTTACTGGCAATGGTTTTTTTTTCCTGGATTATTTATTTTCTATCCCGGTGTGACCATTTTCAGTATCTTATTCACTGAGTTGCCATATAAATGCAATTATGTACAGGTAAGAATTGGATTTTAATGGTTCATGTTTTCCGATTGCTAGCAAGATCTGATCTCAAATTGATTAATGTTTAACTGATCACTTTAGATAGTGAAGAGATATTGTTTGTTGTGTTTTTGTTCAACTGTTAAGCATCTATATGTAAATTTTATTGATTTTCATTTAAAGTACATAATAAGTACAACAGTTGAATTGTTTGTTGTTGTTTTAAGTATTGCTGGCAGATTACTATATGCAGCAATTTACATCCTGCTTATATATCAGGAAGAGATAAATCCAAACTAGCAGATGAGGTTCATGGGTTCTTTTGAAGTGAATCCATGCTGAATTGTTCGGCATGGACAACCTAGAATTGTTTTCTAGGTTCTGTAGCTATATGCAGGAATACAAAAATGTTTTTATAAATTATGGCTTCTATTAGTTACTACAGCAATTTACTTAAAACTTTTTTTAAATAATCCATGACAACTTTTTGTGTATTGGGACATAGGTAATTAATCAATGTTGCCCTCCAACCTAATTATGAGAGCCTAAGATGAAAAACAGAAAGGGTTTATTTCAAACCCCAATTATTCTGTATGTGTTCTCAGTGGAATCTCAGAACATTTTAAACATTCAAATTTCCTTTAAAACATAACCACATGTTTTCTAATTCATGCATACCCAATACCCAATGGGAATTTGTGCATGGTCCTTTTAGATTCATTCATCTTTAAAGCCCTCAGGGAGTTAACTTAATTAACATTTTAAATGTAAACTTGAACTGAAATATTTTTAAAAATCAGTTACATGTCCACTCCAACCTTCTTCCTATTTTACAGAATCTCTTCCCCAAGCCCCTCCTTTATTTATTCTCAGATTTAGCTCCAGAATGAAAAAGAATTGACAATAGATTAAAATGTTAAAAAGCATTATGAAATTAATGCTACAAAACTACAAATGTTAGAATAAGTTATAGAACAAGAGCCAGTGAAGGCTTCTAGCTGCAGAAACAAATATTTTGATACTGAATCCAAAAGTGATGAGAAAATAGTCTAATCTGTAATTGTGCTGTAATGAATTCAAAGCTAAGGAAATGTATAGTACTCACAAAAAAGCTGCTCTTCCACATTCCTCCCAAATGTACTTTTTAAAAATTTGTGATGGGATAAGAAGTAGATTTTAAAACATAATTTATAGACAAAAATCAAGATTTTTCAGGAGATTGCAAACCTAAATAACCAAACCTAAACCATTTAGTGCTTAAAAATGATAATCATAATTTGAATCAGTTCAGAAATAAACAGGAAGTAAGGGTATGCTTGAAATGAAAGCAAGATGTGCTTTCAGCCTGAATAAAGAACCACCCAACTTGAAATGTTTTGTTGAAATGTATCAACTTTTCTATTTCAGTGAATAACACTCAAAATTTTCAGTCACTGGGGAGAAAAGGAACTTGGGAAAAGCCCCTTCTCCTTTTTCAGCCTGGACCCAGAAGAGCTTGTAGTTTGGAAATCTGCTAATGGCTAGCCAATGTGAAGGAGACAAAAAAAAAAAAATCTCTGAAGGGTTAATTAAAAAAAAAAAACCACTGTGAAGTATTTTGAAAACATCATACACCTTGTGCAACATTCTTATTTCCATTTACAAGTAAGTTAATTTAGTTTAGAATCTGTTATCAGAAAAGACATCCCATCTTCTTTCAATAGACAAAACTTTTAGATCTTAACTTTTGAAATGTTGAGCTAGCAGGAGAAGAAAGTTAATCTCTGAATATTTTTTAAATTAGTATTTCTCTGATAGACAAGTATTAATTGTTAATGTTTTAAATTTTATTTACTTGATTTCTAAACCTGCTTATCTCACTAAATGACACTGGAAGGCATATATCATAAAACAGTTAAAGAAAAGTAAAACAATTAAAGTAGTAAAAATAAATATATATGCATGAATAATACTGTTGTTACAGATGTTAATACAGTGAGGAAATGGAAATCTTAACAAACTTGGCGCCCCAGGGACAGACAGGCAACTAAGTCTTTACACCTTTACAAAATATCAGCAGGTCAGGTCATGCAGAATATACTATCTATATTCCAGATAGCAGGCGCTATAGCAAAGAATACACATCTCCTGGTTCCTGCTTGCTGACATTTCTTGGCTGATGGGTCATGCAGCATGCTCAACCTGCCTGTCTGGCTTGGACTGGTAAAAACAAGTGGGAGAAGATGGTCCCTTGAGTAACTAGGCTCCAAGATATGAAAGGCTTTAAAGGTGAAAATCAGCATCTTGAATTGTACCCAGAAACTTACTGGCAGCCACAAAGCAGTTGTGTTACACATGTTAAATACCCAAGAGTCTTTACTATCTGTGCAGCCACATTCTGTGCCGTTGAAGCTTCCAAATGTACTTCAAAGACATGCAGAGCATGTTGCAGTAGTCCAGACAAAAAATCATGAGAGCGTGAGTTACTGTGGATAAAGCTTCCTGATCCAGGAACTGGTGCAACTTATCATTTTGTATCACAAAAACAAAATATATGGTTGCAGCAATGTGCAAAATATCCTGTTTCTGGGAAGATCACATGTGAAACACCTTTAACCATCAAGCAACCACAGTCTGACTACTAGTCTTTGCATTTGCACCTCCAAACAGCATTAACAATATGTTTTTCTAAAGATACCTTTGCATTATTAACTATTAAAATAAAGAACAGAATGACATGCATAAGCTCTGACTGCAGCCCACATAATGACAATAGCAGTAATTTCTCCATAGTAAAAGATTTTTCATAGTTTACCAAGTAGGCTGGTAGACATACTCCTGTGAAGGCTTCAGTCAAACAATATTCTAAACCAGTAGTACTGTAGGAGGAAAGTGTGATGTTCCTGCTGTTGTACTGGCTGGCAGAAATGTTGCTATAAAAAAGAGGAAGTATTTTCTATCATCCTTGAGCAAATATGTGAAATAAGAGTTGAAAATGAATAAAATACCTTTTAGAAGTTGAGTAGTGAAAGTTATCAATTGTACTTATAGAACTTTTGTATGTAGAAAAAAGAAATATTTGCAAGTTCTGTTCCATACAAATTAAATTTGAAAATTAATAATTTAAAAGCTATCCTTGAAGCAGTATTATAGATGAATATTAAGAATAATATTAATATCTTTTTATTGAAAATATTCTACATTACCTGATTCCTCTGTACCATGTGAATTGTAGTAATTGTTGTTATGGACAATTTTCTTAAAAAACCTGCAGCTAAAAAAATAAAGTGGTTAATATAAAACACTAAGCCATAATATGGCTTCCTTGATTTTGACTTAGCATGATCTATTAATTTAGCATGGTTTATGTTAAGATAATGTAAGAATCCATGATTTAAAGTAAAAGATAACGATCCCGTCCCATTTATATGCTAGTGGTTCCTGACTCTAGGGGGCAGTCTCATCTCCATTTCAAAGCCGAAGAGCCAGCGCTGTGTGAAGACGTCTCCATGGTCATGTGGCCAGCATGACTAAATTCCAAAGGCGCATGGAACACTGTTACCTTCCCACCAAAGGTGGTCCCTATTTCTCCTGTGCGCTGCTTAGAGTCTCCAAAGTAATGGGTGTTAACTTCATCTGATTGGCTTTTCGGCAGAGCTGTGGTGGCAGCTTTTCTTCATCTCCAGCTGGTTGGCACGCCACATGGAGCCTCTGATCCACGCTGCTGTACCGGGAGACCATTGGACCGTGTGTTAAAGCGGCGGTGGAGCGCAGAAGAAGCCATAGTGTCAGCTTTGCGCTGGTGGGAAATTGGGCAGTTGCTCCGTGTTGTCGGAGGCGTGATTCCTTCCCTGAGGCTACTGCGGAGTCATTGGCATTAAGAAAGTCGTTGGGTCGGCTTCATGCCATTTTGGATTGCTCTTTCCCGCAGTTACAGGCACTGACAAACTGTGTTGTTGGCTTGGCACAAACTTACTATCATTCTTATTCAAAGCCTCATTCATTCTGCAGATCAAATATTAGTAAGTTCTGGACATTTAAAGGAGTCTCTTGTATTAAATCTCCAAACAGTCTTTATTATTATTATTATTATTGAATCCTTGATCTCAAAATGGCAGATTGCAGCCGCTCTGCTTCCCCCGCCTCCACTTCTTCTCATATTACAGAGGCACCAGCCTCTAAGAGAGGAAGACCTCGGACTAGGGGTCTGACTACCAGATCTCAGTCTTCTATTTCTGCAGCTCTTTCATCTGTTGCAGATAAGGATGCTATGAGAAGGCAGAGTGCTTTAGAAAAGCATTTTGCAAAAGCGTTAAAAAATATTGTGATCTGCACTGAACACCCCTAGGGCAGCATCCAATAAAAATGTGATTACTTTCTCTCAAATAGTGACTGTGGCCCAGGTCCACTAACCTAATCCACCAGATTGGTCTCCCAATGCTCCTATGGAGGAGCAAGAAATTCAGACCAGACCCATTGTTTCTTCCTTGGAAGGGAGCACTCAGGTACAGGATTCTCCCCAATGCCACAAACATTCCCACCCATCTTCCTCCTTCACTCCTATAGCTGTGGGGATCTGCCAGGAGGAAGAGCATCTACCTTCTATCTTACAGGAAATGTCATTTAATTGCTCAAACCATTTCCAGAGGCATAGATTCAGCCCTCACTCAAAAAGGGATTATGGCACCATTGCCCAAATCAGCGTCACACCAATGGGCCTATTAGGGAACACCTAGACAGTGGTTATAGACAGGAGTTTCACTCTTCTTCTTCTTCACATCATAGCGATATCACCTGGGAGGAAGACATGGCAGAGTACAATCTTTCTGAGGATGAAGGGGTCATGCCTGATCAACCTACTAATACTGGCCTTTTTCGCCATGACTTATTTAAAACCTTACTTCATAAGGCAAAAAGTACAGCCAATATGGGGGCCCTCATGGGACAAGCCGGGGGATCTTCGGACCCTCATGATCCCATTAAAAGTCTATTTACTGAACCATTCATAGAGCAGGAGGCTATTCTATCACCCAAGCTCTTTGTTGACATCATACAGAGGCACTGGACCCAACTCAAGTCTGTATCGGCTCCCAGTGACATTGACAGAAAAATGTATACTGCAGAACAACAGCTTGAAGATCATCTATCTCTTCCATCTGTCAATGTTCCTATGGCCAGTCTGGCCACTTCCAATTTACTTCCTTCTGATTTGGCCGAAGGCCTCAAACCAGAGGACAGGAGGGCAGAGCTTTCAGCCCGCAAGACCCATCAAGCTGCTGCATGGGCCATCAGATCAGCCACAGCAGCGTCCTTTTTCACAAGGACATCCCTGATTTGGCTCTGTCAAATGCAGGCCCGTGTTTCTCCTGAGGACACCTGCTTGCATCAAGACCTAAATAAATTGATTGCAGTGGCTGAATTTTCTGTTGATGCTACCCTCAATTTGGCCAAATTTACCTCTCGAGCGCTAGCATCCAACATTACTTCTCGCCAAATATTATGGTTACAGCATTGGCAAGCTGACATGAGAACTAAGTGGCGATTGGCCTCCGCTCCATTTAAAGGCAGTTCTCTCTTTGGAGTAGCATTTAAAGCTGTATTAGTGGAAGGAAAAGACAAAAGGAAGATCCTTCCTCACGTTTTCAGGAGAGCGGAACGCAGGCCAACTTTTCCATATCGAAGGCAGTCCTTTCGTTCGCAGGATACGGGGTTCTCAGGATCTACATATCAACGGGCCTTCCATCAGCCCTCTGAGAGACCACAGGACAGGCAGACATTTCGCAACCGTAGCAGACAAAATCAATCCAGGCATCCCTTTCATGGAATGGGATTCTGCCTGTATTGACATTCAAAGTGACTGTGCAGGTTCCAGCCCCATTGGAGGTCGTCTTTCCAAGTTTGTCAACCAATGGAAAAACATGACCACCGATGCCTGGGCCTTACAAACAATATCTCTGGGGCTCACCCTAGAATTCACATCGCTTTGTACAATGTTCCATGCCAAAAGATGACACCAGAAGACGACACCAAGAGAACTCAAATGGAAGCCGAAATTCAGCATCTATTAGCCATCCAGGCTATAGAACCAGTCCCTCCTTTTCATCAGGGATCCGGCTTCTATTCTATTCTATTCTATTCTTGGTTTCAAAGAAGTTGGGAGCCACCAGAGCCATCCTCGATCTAAAGAAGCTGAATGTACACATAAGATGCTTCAAAGTGCAATCTCTACACACTATCCTGGGTTGCATCAGACAAGGAGATCTCTTATCATCAATACATCTTCCATGTTTCCATCAGGCCATCTCACAGGAGGTTTCTAAGATTCTGTTATGCGGGGACCACTTCCAATACAGGGCTCTGCCCTTTGGGCTCTCCTCCGCTCCCAGGATATTTACAAAATTGATGGCTGTGGTAGCAGCCTACTTACGAGCTCAACCCATCAAAATACAAGCTTACTTGGACGACATATTGATCCTGTTGTCCTCTCCTCACCAAGCCCAGTGAGATCTCCAGTTCACTATACAAACACTCCAGGACCACAGATTTTCCGTAAATGTGGAAAAGAGTCAACTACTTCCATCCACCAACTTAGTGCACCTAGGCACAAAGATATACACTCTTGAGCTGTCAGGTCTTCCTTTCTCGAGAATACCTGTCCAACATTCAGTCTACTGTGAAACTAGTCAAAAGTCTCAAACGGGTTCCTCTATTTCTGCT